>NC_140595.1:107402166-107755301 GCF_964204655.1 Triturus cristatus
CTCTATTCCACTCTACAACACTATGCTCTAATCCCCTCTCCAACCCTCTGCTCAAATCCACTCTCCACCCCTCTTCTCTAATCCACTCTACAACACTATGCTCTAATCCACTCTCCACCCCTCTGCTCTAATCCCCTCTCCACCCCTCTGCTCTAATCCTCTCTACACCCCTCTGCTCTAATCCAATCTCCACCCCTCTGCTCTAATCCACTCTACAACACTCTGCTCTAATCCACTTTGCTCCACTCTGCTCTAATCCACTTTGCTCCACTCTGCTCTAATCCAGTCTGCTCCACTCTGCTCTAATCCACTCTGCTCCAATCCACTCTACAACACTCTGCTCTAATCCACTCCGCTCCACTCTGCTCTAATCCACTCTGCTCTAATCCACTCTACAACACTATGCTCTAATCCCCTCTCCACCCCTCTGTTCTAATCCACTCTCCACCCCTCTTCTCTAATCCACTCTACAACACTATGCTCTAATCCCCTCTCCATCCCTCTGTTCTAATCCACTCTCCACCCCTCTTCTCTAATCCACTCTACAACACTCTGCTCTAATCCACTCTCCACCCCTCTGCTCTAATCCCCTCTCCACCCCTCTGCTCTAATCCTCTCTCCACCCCTCTGCTCTAATCCACTCTCCACCCCTCTGCTTTAATCCACTCTACTCCACTCTGCTCTAATCCACTCTACAACACTCTGCTCTAACCCACTCTGCTCTAATCCACTCTTCTCCACTCTGCTCTAATCCACGCTGCTCTAATCCACTCTACAACACTCTGCTCTAATCCGCTCTGCTCCACTCTGCTCTAATCCACCCTGCTCTAATCCACTCTACAACACACTGCTCTAATTCACTCTACAACACTCTGCTCTACTCCAGTCCACAAAACTCCACTCCACAACACTCCACTCCACAACACTCCACTGCACTCCACTCCACTGCACTCCACTCTACAACACTCCACTCCACTCCACTCCACCACCATTTACTTCACTGTATTCCACTCCACTCTATGACACTCCACGTCACTAACGTTTAGCCATACTAAACAGCAGTTAGCTGGTGTACAAGATGTCTAAAACACATTGGCAAACACAATAGCTCTTGCATAGGCAAGACCTATTGGCTTTGCCAGAGCTTGTTATGATTGTTCTTCATCCACCCTTGGGAATGTCAACAGACTGTTTTAATTTGGTAAACTTTAGGAACCAATTTTACTCCACTTCACTCATTCCACTCTCCACCCAACCACTCTCCTTCCCACTCATTCCACTCTTAACCCCACCACTCTCCACCCCACTGATTCCACTCTCCAACCCTCTGCTCTAATCCACTCTCCACCCCTCTGCTCTAATCCACTCTCCACCCCACCACTCTCCACCCCTCTGCTCTAATCGACTCCCCACCCCACCACTCTCCACCCCTCTGCTCGAATTCACTCTCCACCCCTCTGCTCTAGTCCACTCTCCACCCCTCAGCTCTAATCCACTCTCCACCCCTCTGCTCTAATCCACTCTCCACCCCTCTGCTCTAGTCCACTCTCCACCCCTCAGCTGTAATCCACTCTCCACCCCTCTGCTCTAATCCCCTCTCCACCCCTCTGCTCTAATCCCCTCTCCACCCCTCTGCTCTAATCCACTCTCCACCACTCTGCTCTAATCCACTCTACTCCACTTGGCTCTAATCCACTCTACTCCACTTGGCTCTAATCCACTCAACAACACTCTGCTCTAATCCTCTCTGCTCCACTCTGCTCTAATCCACTCTGCTTTAATGCACACTGCTCTAATCCACTCTACAACACTCTGCTCTAATCCCCTCTCCACCCCTCTTCTCTAATCCACTCTACAACACTCTGCTCTAATCCACTCTCCACCCCTCTGCTCTAATCCCCTCTCCACCCCTCTGCTCTAATCCTCTCTCCACCCCTTTGCTCCAATCCACTCTACAACACTCTGCTCTAATCCTCTCTGCTCCACTCTGCTCTAATCCACTCTGCTTTAATCCACACTGCTCTAATCCACTCTACAACACTCTGCTCTAATCCCCTCTCCACCCCTCTTCTCTAATCCACTCTACAACACTCTGCTCTAATCCACTCTCCACCCCTCTGCTCTAATCCCCCCTCCAGCCCTCTGCTCTAATCCCCTCTCCACCCCTCTGCTCTAATCCACTCTCCACCACTCTGCTCTAATCCACTCTACTCCACTTGGCTCTAATCCACTCAACAACACTCTGCTCTAATCCTCTCTGCTCCACTCTGCTCTAATCCACTCTGCTTTAATGCACACTGCTCTAATCCACTCTACAACACTCTGCTCTAATCCCCTCTCCACCCCTCTTCTCTAATCCACTCTACAACACTCTGCTCTAATCCCCTCTCCACCCCTCTGCTCTAATCCCCTCTCCACCCCTCTGCTCTAATCCTCTCTCCACCCCTTTGCTCCAATCCACTCTACAACACTCTGCTCTTATCCTCTCTGCTCCACTCTGCTCTAATCCACTCTGCTTTAATCCACACTGCTCTAATCCACTCTACAACACTCTGCTCTAATCCCCTCTCCACCCCTCTTCTCTAATCCACTCTACAACACTCTGCTCTAATCCACTCTCCACCCCTCTGCTCTAATCCCCTCTCCACCCCTCTGCTCTAATCCTCTCTCCACCCCTTTGCTCCAATCCACTCTACAACACTCTGCTCTAATCCACTCTGCTCCACTCTGCTCTAATCCACTCTGCTCCAATCCACTCTACAACACTCTGCTCTAATCCACTCTCCACCCCTCTGCTTTAATCCACTCTACTCCACTCTGCTCTTATCCACTCTACAACACTCTGCTCTAACCCACTCTGCTCTAATCCACTCTTCTCCACTCTGCTCTAATCCACTCTGCTCTAATCCACTCTACAACACTCTGCTCTAATCTGCTCTGCTCCACTCTGCTCTAATCCACCCTGCTCTAATCCACTCTACAACACACTGCTCTAATCCACTCTACAACACTCTGCTCTACTCCAGTCCACAAAACTCCACTCCACAACACGCCACTCCACAAAACTCCACTGCACTCCACTCCACTGCACTCCACTCTACAACACTCCACTCCACTCCACCACCCTTTACTTCACTGTATTCCACTCCACTCTATGAAACTCCACGCCACTAACGTTTAGCCATGCTAAACAGCAGTCACGCTGGTGTACAAGATGTCTAAAACACATTGGTAAACACAATAGCTCTTGCATAGGCGAGACCTATTGGCTTTGCCAGTGCTGGGTATGATTGTTCTTCATCCACCCTTGGGAATGTCGACAAACTGTTTTAATTTGGTAAGCTTTAGGAACCAATTTCACTCCACTTCACTCATTCCACTCTCCACCCCACCACTCTCCACCCCACTCATTCCACTCTCCACCCCACCACTCTCCACCCCACTCATTCCACTCTCCACCCCACTCATTCCACTCTCCACCCCTCTGCTCTAATCCACTCTCCACCCCTCTGCTCTAATCCACTCTCCACCCCACCACTCTCCACCCCTCTGCTCTAATCCACTTTGCATCCCACCACTCTCCACCCCTCTGCTCTAATCCACTCTCCACCCCTCTGCTCTAGTCCACTCTCAACCCCTCAGCTGTAATCCACTCTCCACCTCTCTGCTCTGATCCTCTCTCCACCCCTCTGCTCTAATCCCCTCTCCAGCCCTCTGCTCTAATCCCCTCTCCACCCCTCTGCTCTAATCCACTCTCCACCACTCTGCTCTAATCCACTCTACTCCACTCGGCTCTAATCCACTCTACAACACTCTGCTCTAATCCTCTCTGCTCCACACTGCTCTAATCCACTCTGCTCTAATCCACTCTGCTCTAATCCACTCTGCTCTAATCCACTCTACAACACTCTGCTCTAATCCCCTCTCCACCCCTCTTCTCTAATCCACTCGACAACACTCTGCTCTAATCCACTCTCCACCCCTCTGCTCTAATCCCCTCTCCACCCCTCTGCTATAATCTTCTCTCCACCCCTCTGCTGTAATCCCCTCTCCACCCCTCTGCTCTAATCCCCTCTCCACCCCTCTGCTCTAATCCCCTCTCCACCCCTCTGCTCTAATCCCCTCTCCAGCCCTCTGCTCTAATCCCCTCTCCACCCCTCTGCTCTAATCCCCTCTCCACCCCTCTGCTCTAATCCACTCTCCACCCCTCTGCTCTAATCCACTCTCCACCACTCTGCTCTAATCCACTCTACTCCACTTGGCTCTAATCCACTCTACAACACTCTGCTCTAATCCTCTCTGCTCCACTCTGCTCTAATCCACTCTGCTTTAATCCACTCTGCTCTAATCCACTCTACACCCCTCTGCTCTAATCCACTCTCCACCCCTCTGATCTCATCCCTATCCACCCCTCTGCTCGTATCCCCTCTCCACCCCTCTGCTCTAATCCCCTCTCCACCCCTCTGCTCTAATCCCCTCTCCACCCCTCTCCTCTAATCCCCTCTCCAGCCCTCTGCTCTAATCCCCTCTCCACCCCTCTGCTCTAATCCACTCTAATCCACTCTGCTCTAATCCACTCTGCTCTAATCCACCCTGCTCTAATCCACTCTGCTCTAATCCACTCTGCTCCAATCCAATCCACTCTTCAACACTCTGCTCTAATCCACTCCGCTCCACTCTGCTGTAATCCACTCTGCTCTAATCCACTCTGCTCTAATCCAATCTACAACACTCTACTCTAATCCCCTCTCCACCCCTCTGCTCTAATCCCCTCTGCTCTAATCCCCTCTCCACCCCTCTGCTCTAATCCCCTCTACACCCCTCTGCTCTAATCCACTCTCCACCCCTCTTCTCTAAACCACTCTGCAACTCTCTGCTCTAATCCACTCTCCACCCCTCTGATCTCATCCCCTATCCACCCCTCTGCTCTTATCTCCTCTCCACCCCTCTGCTCTAATCCTCTCTCCACCCCTCTGCTCTAATCCACTCTCAACCCCTCTGCTCTAATCCACTCTACTCCACTCTGCTCTAATCCACTCCGCTCCACTCTGCTCTAATCCACTCTACTCTAATCCGCTCTACAACAATGTGCTCTAATCAACTCTGCTCCACTCTGCTCTAATCCACTCTGCTCCACTCTGCTCTAATACAGTCTGCTCCACTCTGCTTTTATTCACTGTGCTCCAATCCACTCTACAACACTCTGCTCTAATCCACTCCACTCTGCTCTATTCCACTCTGCTCTAATCCACTCTGCTCTAATCCACTCTACAACACTATGCTCTAATCCCCTCTCCAACCCTCTGCTCAAATCCACTCTCCACCCCTCTTCTCTAATCCACTCTACAACACTATGCTCTAATCCACTCTCCACCCCTCTGCTCTAATCCCCTCTCCACCCCTCTGCTCTAATCCTCTCTACACCCCTCTGCTCTAATCCAATCTCCACCCCTCTGCTCTAATCCACTCTACAACACTCTGCTCTAATCCACTTTGCTCCACTCTGCTCTAATCCAGTCTGCTCCACTCTGCTCTAATCCACTCTGCTCCAATCCACTCTACTCTACAACACTCTGCTCTAATCCACTCCGCTCCACTCTGCTCTAATCCACTCTGCTCTAATCCACTCTACAACACTATGCTCTAATCCCCTCTCCACCCCTCTGTTCTAATCCACTCTCCACCCGTCTTCTCTAATCCACTCTACAACACTATGCTCTAATCCCCTCTCCACCCCTCTGTTCTAATCCACTCTCCACCCCTCTTCTCTAATCCACTCTACAACACTCTGCTCTAATCCACTCTCCACCCCTCTGCTCTAATCCCCTCTCCACCCCTCTGCTCTAATCCTCTCTCCACCCCTCTGCTCTAATCCACTCTCCACCCCTCTGCTTTAATCCACTCTACTCCACTCTGCTCTAATCCACTCTACAACACTCTGCTCTAACCCACTCTGCTCTAATCCACTCTTCTCCACTCTGCTCTAATCCATGCTGCTCTAATCCACTCTACAACACTCTGCTCTAATCCGCTCTGCTCCACTCTGCTCTAATCCACCCTGCTCTAATCCACTCTACAACACACTGCTCTAATCCACTCTACAACACTCTGCTCTACTCCAGTCCACAAAACTCCACTCCACAACACTCCACTCCACAACACTCCACTGCACTCCACTCCACTGCACTCCACTCTACAACACTCCACTCCACTCCACCACCATTTACTTCACTGTATTCCACTCCACTCTATGACACTCCACGTCACTAACGTTTAGCCATACTAAACAGCAGTTAGCTGGTGTACAAGATGTCTAAAACACGTTGGCAAACACAATAGCTCTTGCATAGGCAAGACCTATTGGCTTTGCCAGAGCTTGTTATGATTGTTCTTCATCCACCCTTGGGAATGTCAACAGACTGTTTTAATTTGGTAAACTTTAGGAACCAATTTTACTCCACTTCACTCATTCCACTCTCCACCCCACCACTCTCCTTCCCACTCATTCCACTCTTAACCCCACCACTCTCCACCCCACTGATTCCACTCTCCACCCCTCTGCTCTAATCCACTCTCCACCCCTCTGCTCTAATCCACTCTCCACCCCACCACTCTCCACCCCTCTGCTCTAATCGACTCCCCACCCCACCACTCTCCACCCCTCTGCTCGAATTCACTCTCCACCCCTCTGCTCTAGTCCACTCTCCACCCCTCAGCTCTAATCCACTCTCCACCCCTCTGCTCTAATCCACTCTCCACCCCTCTGCTCTAGTCCACTCTCCACCCCTCAGCTGTAATCCACTCTCCACCCCTCAGCTCTAATCCCCTCTCCACCCCTCTGCTCTAATCCCCTCTCCACCCCTCTGCTCTAATCCCCTCTCCACCCCTCTGCTCTAATCCCCTCTCCACCCCTCTGCTCTAATCCACTCTCCACCACTCTGCTCTAATCCACTCTACTCCACTTGGCTCTAATCCACTCAACAACACTCTGCTCTAATCCTCTCTGCTCCACTCTGCTCTAATCCACTCTGCTTTAATGCACACTGCTCTAATCCACTCTACAACACTCTGCTCTAATCCCCTCTCCACCCCTCTTCTCTAATCCACTCTACAACACTCTGCTCTAATCCACTCTCCACCCCTCTGCTCTAATCCCCTCTCCACCCCTCTGCTCTAATCCTCTCTCCACCCCTTTGCTCCAATCCACTCTACAACACTCTGCTCTAATCCTCTCTGCTCCACTCTGCTCTAATCCACTCTGCTTTAATCCACACTGCTCTAATCCACTCTACAACACTCTGCTCTAATCCCCTCTCCACCCCTCTTCTCTAATCCACTCTACAACACTCTGCTCTAATCCACTCTCCACCCCTCTGCTCTAATCCCCTCTCCACCCCTCTGCTCTAATCCTCTCTCCACCCCTTTGCTCCAATCCACTCTCCACCCCTTTGCTCCAATCCACTCTACAACACTCTGCTCTAATCCACTCTGCTCTAATCCACTCTTCTCCAATCCACTCTACAACACTCTGCTCTAATCCACTCCGCTCCACACTGCTCTAATCCACTCTGCTCTAATTCACTCTCCACCCCTTTGCTCTAATCCCCTCTCCACCCCTCTGCTCTAATCCCCTCTCCAGACCTCTGCTCTAATACCCTCTCCACCCCTCTGCTCTACTCCACTCTACAACACTCTGCTCTAATCCACTCTGCTCTAATCCACTCTGCTCCACTCTGCTCTAATCCACTCTGCTCCAATCCACTCTTCAACACTCTGCTCTAATCCACTTCGCTCCACTCTGCTGTAATCCACTCTGCTGTAATCCACACTGCTCTAATCTAATCTACAACACTCTACTCTAATCCCCTCTCCACCCCTCTGCTCTAATCCCCTCTCCACCCATCTGCTCTAATCCCCTCTCCACCACTGTGCTCTAATCCCCTCTACACCCCTCTGCTCTAATCCACTCTCCACCCCTCTTCTCTAAACCACTCTACAACTCTCTGCTCTAATCCCCTCTCCACCCCTCTGCTCTAATCCTCTCTCCACGCCTCTGCTCTAATCCACTCTCCACCCCTCTGCTTTAATCCACTCTACTCCACTCTGCTCTAATCCACTCTACAACACTCTGCTCTAACCCACTCTGCTCTAATCCACTCTTCTCCACTCTGCTCTAATCCACTCTTCTCCACTCTGCTCTAATCCACTCTGTTCTAATCCACTCTACAACACTCTGCTCTAATCCGCTCTGCTCCACTCTGCTCTAATCCACCCTGCTCTAATCCACTCTACAACACACTGCTCTAATCCACTCTACAACACTCTGCTCTACTCCAGTCCACAAAACTCCACTCCACAACACTCCACTCCACAACACTCCACTGCACTCCACTCCACTGCACTCCACTCTACAACACTCCACTCCCCTTTACTTCACTGTATTCCACTCCACTCTATGAAACTCCACGCCACTAACGTTTAGCCATGCTAAACAGCAGTCACGCTGGTGTACAAGATGTCTAAAACACATTGGTAAACACAATAGCTCTTGCATAGGCGAGACCTATTGGCTTTGCCAGTGCTTGTTATGATTGTTCTTCATCCACCCTTGGGAATGTCGACAAACTGTTTTAATTTGGTAAGCTTTAGGAACCAATTTCACTCCACTTCACTCATTCCACTCTCCACCCCACCACTCTCCATCCCACACATTCCACTCTCTACCTCACCACTCTCCACCCCACTCATTCCACTCTCCATCCCACTCATTCCACTCTCCACCCCTCTGCTCTAATCCACTCTCCACCCCTCTGCTCTAATCCACTCTCCACCCCACCACTCTCCACCCCTCTGCTCTAATCCACTTTGCACCCCACCACTCTCCACCCCTCTGCTCTAATGCACTCTCCACCCCTCTGCTCTAGTCCACTCTCCACCCCTCAGCTGTAATCCACTCTCCACCTCTCTGCTCTGATCCCCTCTCCACCCCTCTGCTCTAATCCACTCTCCACCCCTCTGCTTTAATCCACTCTACTCCACTCTGCTCTAATCCACTCTACAACACTCAGCTCTAACCCACTCTGCTCTAATCCACTCTGCTCTAATCCACGCTGCTCTAATCCACTCTACAACACTCTGCTCTAATCCGCTCTGCTCCACTCTGCTCTAATCCACCCTGCTCTAATCCACTCTACAACACACTGCTCTAATCCACTCTACAACACTCTGCTCTACTCCAGTCCACAAAACTCCACTCCACAACACTCCACTCCACAACACTCCACTGCACTCCACTCCACTGCACTCCACTCTACAACACTCCACTCCACTCCACCACCATTTACTTTACTGTATTCCACTCCACTCTATGACACTCCACGTCACTAACGTTTAGCCATACTAAACAGCAGTTAGCTGGTGTACAAGATGTCTAAAACACATTGGCAAACACAATAGCTCTTGCATAGGCAAGACCTATTGGCTTTGCCAGAGCTTGTTATGATTGTTCTTCACCCACCCTTGGGAATGTCAACAGACTGTTTTAATTTGGTAAATTTTAGGAACCAATTTTACTCCACTTCACTCATTCCACTCTCCACCCCACCACTCTCCTTACCACTCATTCCACTCTCTACCCCACCACTCTCCACCCCACTCATTCCACTCTTAACCCCACCACTCTCCACCCCACTGATTCCACTCTCCACCCCTCTGCTCTAATCCACTCTCCACCTCTCTGCTCTAATCCACTCTCCACCCCACCACTCTCCACCCCTCTGCTCTAATCGACTCCCCACCCCACCACTCTCCACCCCTCTGCTCGAATTCACTCTCCACCCCTCTGCTCTAGTCCACTCTCCACCCCTCAGCTCTAATCCACTCTCCACCCCTCTGCTCTAATCCACTCTCCACCCCTCTGCTCTAGTCCACTCTCCACCCCTCAACTGTAATCCCCTCTCCACCCCTCTGCTCTAATCCCCTCTCCAGCCCTCTGCTCTAATCCCCTCTCCACCCCTCTGCTCTAATCCACTCTCCACCACTCTGCTCTAATCCACTCTACTCCACTTGGCTCTAATCCACTCTACAACACTCTGCTCTAATCCTCTCTGCTCCACTCTGCTCTAATCCACTCTGCTTTAATCCACACTGCTCTAATCCACTCTACAACACTCTGCTCTTATCCCCTCTCCACCCCTCTTCTCTAATCCACTCTACAACACTCTGCTCTAATCCACTCTCCACCCCTCTGCTCTAATCCCCTCTCCACCCCTCTGCTCTAATCCTCTCTCCACCCCTTTGCTCCAATCCACTCTACAACACTCTGCTCTAATCCACTCTGCTCCACTCTGCTCTAATCCACTCTGCTCCAATCCACTCTACAACACTCTGCTCTAATCCACTCCGCTCCACTCTGCTCTAATCCACTCTGCTCTAATTCACTCTCCACCTCTCTGCTCTAATCCCCTCTCCACCCCTCTGCTCTAATCCCCTCTCCAGACCTCTGCTCTAATCCCCTCTCCACCCCTCTGCTCTACTCCACTCTACAACACTCTGCTCTAATCCACTCTGCTCTAATACACTCTGCTCCACTCTGCTCTAATCCACTCTGCTCCAATCCAATCCACTCTTCAACACTCTGCTCTAATCCACTTCGCTCCACTCTGCTGTAATCCACTCTGCTGTAATCCACACTGCTCTAATCTAATCTACAACACTCTACTCTAATCCCCTCTCCACCCCTCTGCTCGAATCCCCTCTCCACCCATCTGCTCTAATCCCCTCTCCACCACTGTGCTCTAATCCCCTCTACACCCCTCTGCTCTAATCCACTCTCCACCCCTCTTCTCTAAACCACTCTACAACTCTCTGCTCTAATCCCCTCTCCACCCCTCTGCTCTAATCCTCTCTCCACCCCTGTGCTCTAATCCACTCTCCACCCCTCTGCTTTAATCCACTCTACTCCACTCTGCTCTTATCCACTCTACAACACTCTGCTCTAACCCACTCTGCTCTAATCCACTCTTCTCCACTCTGCTCTAATCCACTCTGCTCTAATCCACTCTACAACACTCTGCTCTAATCCGCTCTGCTCCACTCTGCTCTAATCCACCCTGCTCTAATCCACTCTACAACACACTGCTCTAATCCACTCTACAACACTCTGCTCTAATCCACTCTACAACACTCTGCTCTACTCCACTCCACAAAACTCCACTCCACAACACTCCACTCCACAACACTCCACTGCACTCCACTCCACTGCACTCCACTCTACAACACTCCACTCCCCTACCCTTTACTTGACTGTATTCCACTCCACTCTATGAAACTCCACGCCACTAACGTTTAGCCATGCTAAACAGCAGTCACGCTGGTGTACAAGATGTCTAAAACACATTGGTAAACACAATAGCTCTTGCATAGGCGAGACCAATTGGCTTTGCCAGTGCTTGTTATGATTGTTCTTCATCCACCCTTGGGAATGTCGACAAACTGTTTTAATTTGGTAAGCTTTAGGAACCAATTTCACTCCACTTCACTCATTCCACTCTCCACCCCACCACTCTCCATCCCACACATTCCACTCTCTACCTCACCACTCTCCACCCCACTCATTCCACTCTCCACCCCACTCATTCCACTCTCCACCCCTCTGCTCTAATCCACTCTCCACCCCTCTGCTCTAATCCACTCTCCACCCCACCACTCTCCACCCCTCTGCTCTAATCCACTTTGCACCCCACCACTCTCCACCCCTCTGCTCTAATGCACTCTCCACCCCTCTGCTCTAGTCCACTCTCCACCCCTCAGCTGTAATCCACTCTCCACCTCTCTGCTCTGATCCCCTCTCCACCCCTCTGCTCTAATCCCCTCTCCAGCCCTCTGCTCTAATCCCCTCTCCACCCCTCTGCTCTAATCCACTCTCCACCACGCAGCTCTAATCCACTCTACTCCACTCGGCTCTAATCCACTCTACAACACTCTGCTCTAATCCTCTCTGCTCCACTCTGCTCTAATCCACTCTGCTCTAATCCACTCTGCTCTAATCCACTCTACAACACTCTGCTCTAATCCACTCTACAACACTCTGCTCTAATCCACTCTACAACACTCTGCTCTAATCCACTCTCCACCCCTCTGCTCTAATCCCCTCTCCACCCCTCTGCTCTAATCCTCTCTCCACCCCTCTGCTCTAATCCACTCTCCACCCCTCTGCTCTAATCCACTCTACTCCATTCTGCTCCAATCCACTCTACAACACTCTGCTCTAATCCACTCTGCTCCACTCTGCTCTAATCCACTCTGCTCCACTCTGCTCTAATCCACTCTGCTCCAATCCACTCTACAACACTCTGCTCTAATCCACTCCGCTACACTCTGCTCTAATCCACTCTGCTCTAATCCACTCTACAACACTCTGCTCTAATCCTCTGTGCTACACTCTGCTCTAATCCACTCTACAACACTCTGCTCTACTCCACTCCACAACACTCCACTCCACAACACTCCACTGCACTCCACTGCACTCCACTCCACTTTACAACACTCCACATAACCACACTTTACTTCACTGTATTCCACTCCACTCTATGACACTCCACGTCACTAACGTTTAGCCATACTAAACAGCAGTTAGCTGGTGTACAAGATGTCTAAAACACATTGGCAAACACAATAGCTCTTGCATAGGCGAGACCTATTGGCTTTGCCAGAGCTTGTTATGATTGTTCTTCATCCACCCTTGGGAATGTCAACAGACTGTTTTAATTTGGTAAACTTTAGGAACCAATTTCACTCCACTTCACTCATTCCACTCTCCACCCCACCACTCTCCTTCCCACTCATTCCACTCTCTACCCCACCACTCTCCATTCCACTCTTAACCCCACCACTCTCCACCCCACTGATTCCACTCTCCACCCCTCTGCTCTAATCCACTCTCCACCCCTCTGCTCTAATCCACTCTCCACCCCTCTGCTCTAATCGACTCCCCACCCCACCACTCTCCACCCCACTGCTCGAATTCACTCTCCACCCCTCTGCTCTAGTCCACTCTCCACCCCTCTGCTCTAGTCCACTCTCCACCCCTCAGCTCTAATCCACTCTCCACCCCTCTGCTCTAATCCACTCTCCACCCCTCTGCTCTAGTCCACTCTCCACCCCTCAGCTGTAATCCACTCTCCACCCCTCTGCTCTAATCCCCTCTCCACCCCTCTGCTCTAATCCCCTCTCCAGCCCTCTGCTCTAATCCCCTCTCCACCCCTCTGCTCTAATCCACTCTCCACCACTCTGCTCTAATCCACTCTACTCTACTTGGCTCTAATCCACTCTACAACACTCTGCTCTAATCCTCTCTGCTCCACTCTGCTCTAATCCACTCTGCTTTAATCCACACTGCTCTAATCCACTCTACAACACTCTGCTCTAATCCACTCTCCACCCCTCTTCTCTAATCCACTCTACAAAACTCTGCTCTAATCCACTCTCCACCCTTCTGCTCTAATCCTCTCTCCACCCCTTTGCTCCAATCCACTCTACAACACTCTGCTCTAATCCACTCTGCTCCACTCTGCTCTAATCCACTCTGCTCCAATCCACTCTACAACACTCTGCTCTAATCCACTCCGCTCCACTCTGCTCTAATCCACTCTGCTCTAATCCCCTCTCCACCCCTCTGCTCTAATCCCCTCTCCACCCCTCTGCTCTAATCCCCTCTCCAGACCTCTGCTCTAATCCCCTCTCCACCCCTCTGCTCTACTCCACTCTACAACACTCTGCTCTAATCCACTCTGCTCTAATACACTCTGCTCCACTCTGTTCTAATCCACTCTGCTCCAATCCAATCCACTCTTCAACACTCTGCTCTAATCCACTTCGCTCCACTCTGCTGTAATCCACTCTGCTGTAATCCACTCTGCTCTAATCCAATCTACAACACTCTACTCTAATCTCCTCTCCACCCCTCTGCTCTAATCCCCTCCCCACCCATCTGCTCTAATCCCCTCTCCACCACTCTTCTCTAATCCCCTCTACACCCCTCTGCTCTAATCCACTCTCCACCCCTCTTCTCTAAACCACTCTACAACTCTCTGCTCTAATCCACTCTCCACCCCTCTGATATCATCCCCTATCCACGCCTCTGCTCGTATCCCCTCTCCACCCCTCTGCTCTAATCCACTCTCCACCCCTCTGCTCTAATCCCCTCTCCACCCCTCTGCTCTAATCCCCTCTCCAGCCCTCTGCTCTAATCCCCTCTCCACCCCTCTGCTCTAATCCACTCTACAACACTCTGCTCTAATCCACTCTGCTCTAATCCACTCTGCTCTAATCCACTCTGCTCCACTCTGCTCTAATCCACTCTGCTCCAATCCAATCCACTCTTCAACACTCTGCTCTAATCCACTCTGCTCTAATCCACTCTGCTCTAATCCACTCTGCTCTAATCCAATCTACAACACTCTACTCTAATCCCCTCTCCACCCCTCTGCTCTAATCCCCTCTGCTCTAATCCCCTCTCCACCCCTCTGCTCTAATCCCCTCTGCACCCCTCTGCTCTAATCCACTCTCCACCCCTCTTCTCTAAACCACTCTGCAACTCTCTGCTCTAATCCACTCTCCACCCCTCTGATCTAATCCCCTATCCACCCCTCTGCTCTTATCTCCTCTCCACCCCTCTGCTCTAATCCCCTATCCACCCCTCTGCTCTAATCCACTCTCAACCCCTCTGCTATAATCCACTCTACTCTAATCCGCTCTACAACAATGTGCTCTAAACAACTCAGCTCCACTCTGCTCTAACCCACTCTGCTCCACTCTGCTCTAATAGAGTCTGCTCCACTCTGCTTTAATCCACTGTGCTCCAATTCACTCTACAACACTCTGCTCTAATCCACTCCACTCCACTCTGCTCTATTCCACTCTGCTCTAATCCACTCTGCTCTAATCCACTCTACAACACTATGCTCTAATCCCCTCTCCAACCCTCTGCTCTAATCCACTCTCCAACCCTCTGCTCTAATCCACTCTCCACCCCTCTTCTCTAATCCACTCTACAACACTATGCTCTAATCCACTCTCCACCCCTCTGCTCTAATCCACTCTCCACCCCTCTGCTCTAATCCCCTCTCCACCCCTCTGCTCTAATCCCCTCTCCACCCCTCTGCTCTAATCCTCTCTACACCCCTCTGCTCTAATCCAATCTCCACCCCTCTGCTCTAATCCACTCTACAACACTCTGCTCTAATCCACTTTGCTCCACTCTGCTCTAATCCAGTCTGCTCCACTCTGCTCTAATCCACTCTGCTCCAATCCACTCTACAACACTCTGCTCTAATCCACTCCGCTCCACTCTGCTCTAATCCACTCTGCTCTAATCCACTCTACAACACTGTGCTCTAATCCCCTCTCCACCCCTCTGTTCTAATCCACTCTCCACCCCTCTTCTCTAATCCACTCTACAACAATATGCTCTAATCCCCTCTCCACCCCTCTGTTCTAATCCACTCTCCACCCCTCTTCTCTAATCCACTCTACAACACTCTGCTCTAATCCACTCTCCACCCCTCTGCTCTAATCCCCTCTCCACCCCTCTGCTCTAATCCACTCTCCACCCCTCTGCTCTAATCCACTCTCCACCCCTCTGCTTTAATCCACTCTACTCCACTCTGCTCTTATCCACTCTACAACACTCTGCTCTAACCCACTCTGCTCTAATCCACTCTTCTCCACTCTGCTCTAATCCACTCTGCTCTAATCCACTCTACAACACTCTGCTCCAATCCGCTCTGCTCCACTCTGCTCTAATCCACCCTGCTCTAATCCACTCTACAACACACTGCTCTAATCCACTCTACAACACTCTGCTCTACTCCAGTCCACAAAACTCCACTCCACAACACGCCACTCCACAACACTCCACTGCACTCCACTCCACTGCACTCCACTCTACAACACTCCACTCCACCACCCTTTACTTCACTGTATTCCACTCCACTCTATGAAACTCCACGCCACTAACGTTTAGCCATGCTAAACAGCAGTCACGCTGGTGTACAAGATGTCTAAAACACATTGGTAAACACAATAGCTCTTGCATAGGCGAGACCTATTGGCTTTGCCAGTGCTGGGTATGATTGTTCTTCATCCACCCTTGGGAATGTCGACAAACTGTTTTAATTTGGTAAGCTTTAGGAACCAATTTCACTCCACTTCACTCATTCCACTCTCCACCCCACCACTCTCCACCCCAGACATTCCACTCTCTACCCCACCACTCTCCACCCCACTCATTCCACTCTCCACCCCACCACTCTCCACCCCACTCATTCCACTCTCCACCCCTCTGCTCTAATCCACTCTCCACCCCTCTGCTCTAATCCACTCTCCACCCCACCACTCTCCACCCCTCTGCTCTAATCCACTTTGCACCCCACCACTCTCCACCCCTCTGCTCTAATCCACTCTCCACCCCTCTGCTCTAGTCCACTCTCCACCCCTCTGCTCTAGTCCACTCTCAACCCCTCAGCTGTAATCCTCTCTCCACCTCTCTGCTCTGATCCTCTCTCCACCCCTCTGCTCTAATCCCCTCTCCAGCCCTCTGCTCTAATCCCCTCTCCACCCCTCTGCTCTAATCCACTCTCCACCACTCTGCTCTAATCCACTCTACTCCACTCGGCTCTAATCCACTCTACAACACTCTGCTCTAATCCTCTCTGCTCCACACTGCTCTAATCCACTCTGCTCTAATCCACTCTGCTCTAATCCACTCTACAACACTCTGCTCTAATCCCCTCTCCACCCCTCTTCTCTAATCCACTCGACAACACTCTGCTCTAATCCACTCTCCACCCCTCTGCTCTAATCCCCTCTCCACCCCTCTGCTCTAATCCACTCTCCACCCCTCTGCTCTACTCCACTCCACAAAACTCCACTCCACAACACTCCACTCCACAACACTCCACTGCACTCCACTGCACTCCACTGCACTCCACTCCACTCCACTTTACAACACTCCACTCCACTCAACCACCCTTTACTTCCCTGTATTCCACTCCACTCTATGACACCCCACGTCACTAACGTCTAGCCATGCTAAACAGCAGTTAGCTGGTGTACAAGATGTCTAAAACACATTGGCAAACACAATAGCTCTTGCATAGGCGAGACCTATTGGCTTTGCCAGAGCTTGTTATGATTGTTCTTCATCCACCCTTGGGAATGTCAACAGACTGTTTTAATTTGGTAAACTTTAGGAACCAATTTCACTCCACTTCACTCATTCCACTCTCCACCCCACCACTCTCCACCCCACTCATTCCACTCTCTACCCCACCACTCTCCACCCCACTGATTCCACTCTCCACCCCTCTGCTCTAATCCACTCTCCACCCCTCTGCTCTAATCCACTCTCCACCCCACCACTCTCCACCCCTCTGCTCTAATCGACTCCCCACCCCACCACTCTCCACCCCTCTGCTCTAATTCACTCTCCACCCCTCTGCTCTAGTCCACTCTCCACCCCTCTGCTCTAATCCACTCTCCACCCCTCTGCTCTAGTCCACTCTCCAGCCCTCTGCTCTAATCCCCTCTCCACCCCACTGCTCTAATCCCCTCTCCAGCCCTCTGCTCTAATCCCCTCTCCACCCCTCTGCTCTAATCCACTCTCCACCACTCTGCTCTAATCCACTCTACTCCACTTGGCTCTAATCCACTCTACAACACTCTGCTCTAATCCTCTCTGCTCTAATCCACTCTGCTCTAATCCACTCTGCTTTAATCCACTCTTCTCTAATCCACTCTACACCCCTCTGCTCTAATTCACTCTCCACCCCTCTGATCTCATCCCCTATCCACCCCTCTGATCTCATCCCCTATCCACCCCTCTGCTCGTATCCCCTCTCCACCCCTCTGCTCTAATCCACTCTCCACCCCTCTGCTCTAATCCCCTCTCCACCCCTCTCCTCTAATCCCCTCTCCAGCCCTCTGCTCTAATCCCCTCTCCACCCCTCTGCTCTAATCCACTCTACAACACTCTGCTCTAATCCACTCTGCTCTAATCCACTCTGCTCTAATCCAATCCACTCTTCAACACTCTGCTCTAATCCACTCCGCTCCACTCTGCTGTAATCCACTCTGCTCTAATCCACTCTGCTCTAATCCAATCTACAACACTCTACTCTAATCCCCTCTCCACCCCTCTGCTCTAATCCCCTCTGCTCTAATCCCCTCTCCACCCCTCTGCTCTAATCCCCTCTACACCCCTCTGCTCTAATCCACTCTCCACCCCTCTTCTCTAAACCACTCTGCAACTCTCTGCTCTAATCCACTCTCCACCCCTCTGATCTCATCCCCTATCCACCCCTCTGCTCTTATCTCCTCTCCACCCCTCTGCTCTAATCCTCACTCCACCCCTCTGCTCTAATCCACTCTCAACCCCTCTGCTCTAATCCGCTCTACAACAATGTGCTCTAATCAACTCTGCTCCACTCTGCTCTAATCCACTCTGCTCCACTCTGCTCTAATACAGTCTGCTCCACTCTGCTTTTATCCACTGTGCTCCAATCCACTCTACAACACTCTGCTCTAATCCACTCCACTCTGCTCTATTCCATTCTGCTCTAATCCACTCTGCTCTAATCCACTCTACAACACTATGCTCTAATCCCCTCTCCACCCCTCTGCTCAAATCCACTCTCCACCCCTCTTCTCTAATCCACTCTACAACACTATGCTCTAATCCACTCTCCACCCCTCTGCTCTAATCCCCTCTCCACCCCTCTGCTCTAATCCTCTCTACACCCCTCTGCTCTAATCCAATCTCCACCCCTCTGCTCTAATCCACTCTACAACACTCTGCTCTAATCCACTTTGCTCCACTCTGCTCTAATCCAGTCTGCTCCACTCTGCTCTAATCCACTCTGCTCCAATCCACTCTACAACACTCTGCTCTAATCCACTCCGCTCCACTCAGCTCTAATCCACTCTGCTCTAATCCACTCTACAACACTATGCTCTAATCCCCTCTCCACCCCTCTGTTCTAATCCACTCTCCACCCCTCTTCTCTAATCCACTCTACAACACTATGCTCTAATCCCCTCTCCACCCCTCTGTTCTAATCCACTCTCCACCCCTCTTCTCTAATCCACTCTACAACACTCTGCTCTAATCCCCTCTCCACCCCTCTGCTCTAATCCCCTCTCCACCCCTCTCCTCTAATCCTCTCTCCACCCCTCTGCTCTAATCCACTCTCCACCCCTCTGCTTTAATCCACTCTACTCCACTCTGCTCTAATCCACTCTACAACACTCTGCTCTAACCCACTCTGCTCTAATCCACTCTGCTCTAATCCACGCTGCTCTAATCCACTCTACAACACTCTGCTCTAATCCGCTCTGCTCCACTCTGCTCTAATCCACCCTGCTCCACTCTGCTCTAATCCACCCTGCTCTAATCCACTCTACAACACACTGCTCTAATCCACTCTACAACACTCTGCTCTACTCCAGTCCACAAAACTCCACTCCACAACACTCCACTCCACAACACTCCACTGCACTCCACTCCACTGCACTCCACTCTACAACACTCCACTCCACTCCACCACTATTTACTTCACTGTATTCCACTCCACTCTATGAAACTCCACGCCACTAACGTTTAGCCATGCTAAACAGCAGTCACGCTGGTGTACAAGATGTCTAAAACACATTGGTAAACACAATAGCTCTTGCATAGGTGAGACCTATTGGCTTTGCCAGTGCTGGTTACGATTGTTCTTCATCCACCCTTGGGAATGTCCACAAACTGTTTTAATTTGGTAAGCTTTAGGAACCAATTTCACTCCACTTCACTCATTCCACTCTCCACCCCACCACTCTCCACCCCACACATTCCACTCTCTACCCCACCACTCTCCACCCCACTCATTCCACTCTCCACCCCACCACTCTCCACCCCACTCATTCCACTCTCCACCCCTCTGCTCTTATCCACTCTCCACCCCTCTGCTCTAATCCACTCTCCACCTCACCACTCTCCACCCCTCTGCTCTAATACACTTTGCACCCCACCACTCTCCACCCCTCTGCTCTAATCCACTCTCCACCCCTCTGCTCTAGTCCACTCTCCACCCCTCAGCTGTAATCCACTCTCCACCTCTCTGCTCTCATCCCCTCTCCACCCCTCTGCTCTAATCCCCTCTCCAGCCCTCTGCTCTAATCCCCTCTCCAGCCCTCTGCTCTAATCCCCTCTCCACCCCTCTGCTCTAATCCACTCTCCACCACTCTGCTCTAATCCACTCTACTCCACTCGGCTCTAACCCACTCTACAACACTCTGCTCTAATCCTCTCTGCTCCACACTGCTCTAATCCACTCTGCTCTAATCCACTCTGCTCTAATCCACTCTACAACACTCTGCTCTAACCCCCTCTCCACCCCTCTTCTCTAATCCACTCTACAACACTCTGCTCTAATCCACTCTCCACCCCTCTGCTCTAATCCCCTCTCCACCCCTCTGCTCTAATCCTCTCTCCACCCCTCTGCTCTAATCCACTCTCCAACCCCTCTGCTCTAATCCACTCTACTCCATTCTGCTCCAATCCACTCTACAACACTCTGCTCTAATCCACTCTGCTCCACTCTGCTCTAATCCACTCTGCTCCACTCTGCTCTAATCCACTCTGCTCCAATCCACTATTCAACACTCTGCTCTAATCCACTCCGCTACACTCTGCTCTAATCCACTCTGCTCTAATCCACTCTACAACACTCTGCTCTAATCCTCTCTGCTACACTCTGCTCTAATCCACTCTACAACACTCCACTGCACTCCACTGCACTCCACTCCACTTTACAACACTCCACTCCACTCAACCACACTTTACTTCACTGTATTCCACTCCACTCTATGACACTCCACGTCACTAACGTCTAGCCATGCTAAACAGCAGTTAGCTGGTTTACAAGATGTCTAAAACACATTGGCAAACACAATAGCTCTTGCATAGGCGAGACCTATTGGCTTTGCCAGAGCTTGTTATGATTGTTCTTCATCCACCCTTGGGAATGTCAACAGACTGTTTTATTTGGTAAACTTTAGGAACCAATTTCACTCCACTTCACTCATTCCACTCTCCACCCCACCACTCTCCACCCCACTCATTCCACTCTCTACCCCACCACTCTCCACCCCACTCATTCCACTCTTAACCCCACCACTCTCCACCCCACTCATTCCACTCTCCACCCCTCTGCTCTAATCCACTCTCCACCCCTCTGCTCTAATCCACTCTCCACCCCACCACTCTCCACCCCTCTGCTCTAATCGACTCCCCACCCCACCACTCTCCACCCCTCTGCTCTAATTCACTCTCCACCCCTCTGCTCTAGTCCACTCTCCACCCCTCAGCTCTAATCCACTCTCCACCCCTCTGCTCTAATCCACTCTCCACCCCTCTGCTCTAGTCCACTCTCCCCCCCTCTGCTCTAATCCACTCTCCCCCCCTCTGCTCTAATCCCCTCTCCACCCCTCTGCTCTAATCCCCTCTCCAGCCCTCTGCTCTAATCCCCTCTCCACCCCTCTGCTCTAATCCACTCTCCACCACACTGCTCTAATCCACTCTACTCCACTTGGCTCTAATCCACTCTACAACACTCTGCTCTAATCCTCTCTGCTCCACTCTGCTCTAATCCACTCTGCTTTAATCCACTCTGCTCTAATCCACTCTAAAACACTCTGCTCTAATCCTCTCTCCACCCCTCTTCTCTAATCCACTCTACAACACTCTGCTCTAATCCACTCTCCACCCCTCTGCTCTAATCCCCTCTCCACCCCTCTGCTCTAATCCTCTCTCCACCCCTCTGCTCCAATCCACTCTACTCCACTCTGCTCTAATCCACTCTACAACACTCTGCTCTAATCCACTCTGCTCCACTCTGCTCTAATCCACTCTGCTCTAATCCACTCTGCTCCAATCCACTCTACAACACTCTGCTCTAATCCACTCTGCTCCACTCTGCTCTAATCCACTCTGCTCTAATCCACTCTCCACCCCTCTGCTCTAATCCCCTCTCCACCCCTCTGCTCTAATCCCCTCTCCAGACCTCTGCTCTAATCCCCTCTCCACCCCTCTGCTCTAATCCACTCTACAACACTCTGCTCTAATCCACTCAGCTCTAATCCACTCTGCTCTAATCCACTCTGCTCCAATCCAATCCACTCTTCAACACTCTGCTCTAATCCACTCCGCTCCACTCTGCTGTAATCCACTCTGCTCTAATCCACTCTGCTCTAATCCAATCTACAACGCTCTAATCTAATCCCCTCTCCACCCCTCTGCTCTAATCCCCTCTCCACCCAATCCAATCCACTCTTCAACACTCTGCTCTAATCCACTCCGCTCCACTCTGCTGTAATCCACTCTGCTCTAATCCACTCTGCTCTAATCCAATCTACAACACTCTACTATAATCCCCTCTCCACCCCTCTGCTCTAATCCCCTCTCCACCCATCTGCTCTACTCCCCTCTCCACCCCTCTGCTCTAATCCACTCTCCACCCCCTCTTCTCTAAACCACTCTACAACTCTCTGCTCTAATCAACTCTCCACCCCTCTGATCTTATCCCCTATCCACCCCTCTGCTCGTATCCCCTCTCCACCCCTCTGCTCTAATCCTCTCTCCACCCCTCTGCTCTAATCCACTCTCACCCCCTCTGCTCTAATCCACTCTACTCTAATCCACTCTACAACAGTGTGCTCTAATCCACTCTGCTCCACTCAGCTCTAATCCATTCTGCTCCACTCTGCTCTAATACAGTCTGCTCCACTCTGCTTTAATCCACTGTGCTCCAATCCACTCTACAACACTCTGCTCTAATCCACTCCGCACCACTCTGCTCTATTTCACTCTGCTCTAATCCACTCCGTTCTAATCCACTCTACAACACTATGCTCTAAACCACTCTCCACCCCCCTGCTCTAATCCCTCTCTACCCCTCTGCTCTAATCCTCTCTCCACCCCTCTGCTCTAATCCAATCTCCACCCCTCTGCTCTAATCCACTCTACAACACTCTGCTCTAATCCACTCTGCTCCACTCTGCTCTAATCCACTCTGCTCCACTCTGCTCTAATCCACTCTGCTCCAATCCACTCTACAACACTCTGCTCTAATCCACTCCGCTCCACTCTGCTCTAATCCACTCTGCTCTAATCCACTCTACAATACTATGCTCTAATCCCCTCTCCACCCCTCTGTTCTAATCCACTCTCCACCCCTCTTCTCTAATCCACTCTACAACACTATGCTCTAATCCCCTCTCCACCCCTCTGTTCTAATCCCCTCTCCACCCCTCTGCTCTAATCCCCTCTCCACCCCTCTGCTCTAATCCTCTCTCCACCCCTCTGCTCTAATCCACTCTCCACCCCTCTGCTTTAATCCACTCTACTCCACTCTGCTCTAATCCACTCTACAACACTCTGCTCTGCTCCACTCTGCTTTAATCCACTCTGCTCCACTCTGCTCAAATCCACTCTGCTCCAATCCACTCTACAAGACTCTGCTCTAATCCACTCCGCTCCACTCTGCTCTAATCCACTCTGCTCTAATCCACTCTGCTCTAATCCACTCTACAACACTCTGCTCTAATCCGCTCTGCTCCACTCTGCTCTAATCCACCCTGCTCTAATCCACTCTACAACACACTGCTCTAATCCACTCTACAACACTCTGCTCTACTCCACTCCACAAAACTCCACTCCACAACACTCCACTCCACAACACTCCACTGCACTCCACTGCACTCCACTGCACTCCACTCCACTGCACTCCACTCTACAACACTCCACTCCACTCCACCACCCTTTACTTCACTGTATTCCACTCCACTCTATGAAACTCCACGCCACTAACGTTTAGCCATGCTAAACAGCAGTCACGCTGGTGTACAAGATGTCTAAAACACATTGGTAAACACAATAGCTCTTGCATAGGCGAGATCTATTGGCTTTGTCAGTGCTTGTTATGATGTTTCTTCATCCACCCTTGGGAATGTTGACAAACTGTTTTAATTTGGTAAACTTTAGGAACCAATTTCACTCCACTTCACTCATTCCACTCTCCACCCCACCACTCTCCACCCCACACATTCCACTCTCTACCCCACCACTCTCCACCCCACTCATTCCACTCTCCACCCCACTCATTCCACTCTCCACCCCACCACTCTCCACCCCACTCATTCCACTCTCCACCCCTCTGCTCTAATCCACTCTCCACCCCTCTGCTCTAATCCACTCTCCACCCCACCACTCTCCACCCCTCTGCTCTAATCCACTTTGCACCCCACCACTCTCCACCCCTCTGCTCTAATCCACTCTCCACCTCTCTGCTCTAATCCCCTCTCCACCTCTCTGCTCTAATCCCCTCTCCACCCCTCTGCTCTAATCCCCTCTCCAGCCCTCTGCTCTAATCCCCTCTCCACCCCTCTGCTCTAATCCACTCTCCACCACTCTGCTCTAATCTACTCTACTCCACTCGGCTCTAATCCACTCTACAACACTCTGCTCTAATCCTCTCTGCTCCACTCTGCTCTAATCCACTCTACAACACTCTGATCTAATCCCCTCTCCACCCCTCTTCTCTAATCCACTCTACAACACTCTGCTCTAATCCACTCTCCACCCCTTTGCTCTAATCCCCTCTCCACCCCTCTGCTCTAATCCTCTCTCCACCCCTCTCTAATCCACTCTCCACCCCTCTGCTGTAATCCACTCTACTCCACTCTGCTCTAATCCACTCTACAACACTCTGCTCTAATCCACTCTTCTCCAATCCACTCTACAACACTCTGCTCTAATCCACTCCTCTCCACTCTGCTCTAATCCACTCTGCTCTAATCCACTCTACAACACTCTGCTCTAATCCCCTCTGCTACACTCTGCTCTAATCCACTCTACAACACTTTGCTCTACTCCACTCCACAACACTCCACTCCACAACACTCCACTCCACAACACTCCACTGCACTCCACTGCACTCCACTCCACTCAACCACCCTTTACTTCACTGTATTCCACTCCACTCTATGACACTCCACGTCACTAACGTTTAGCCATGCTAAACAGCAGTTAGCTGGTGTACAAGATGTTTAAAACACATTGGCAAACACAATAGCTCTTCATAGGCGAGACCTATTGGCTTTGCCAGTGCTTGTTAGGATTGTTCTTCATCCACCCTTGGGAATGTCAACAGACTGTTTTAATTTGGTAAACTTTAGGAACCAATTTCACTCCACTTCACTCATTCCACTCTCCACCCCACCACTCTCCACCCCACTGATTCCACTCTCCACCCCTCTGCTCTAATCCACTCTCCACCCCTCTGCTCTAATCCACTCTCCACCCCACCACTCTCCACCCCTCTGCTCTAATCGACTCCCCACCCCACCACTCTCCACCCCTCTGCTCTAATTCACTCTCCACCCCTCTGCTCTAGTCCACTCTCCACCCCTCAGCTCTAATCCACTCTCCACCCCTCTGCTCTAATCCACTCTCCACCCCTCTGCTCTAGTCCACTCTCCACCCCTCAGCTCTAATCCACTCTCCACCCCTCAGCTCTAATCCACTCTCCAACCCTCTGCTCTAATCCCCTCGCCAACCCTCTGCTCTAATCCCCTCGCCACCCCTCTGCTCTAATCCCCTCTCCAGCCCTCTGCTCTAATCCCCCTCTTCACCCCTCTGCTCTAATCCACTCTCTACCACTCTGTTCTAATCCACTCTACTCCACTTGGCTCTAATCCACTCTACAACACTCTGCTCTAATCCTCTCTGCTCCACTCTGCTCTAATCCACTCTGCTTTAATCCACTCTGCTCTAATCCACTCTACAACACTCTGCTCTAATCCCCTCTCCACCCCTCTTCTCTAATCTACTCTACAACACTCTGCTCTAATCCACTCTCCACCCCTCTGCTCTAATCCCCTCTGCTCTAATCCTCTCTCCACCCCTCTGCTCCAATCCACTCTACTCCACTCTGCTCTAATCCACTCTACTCCACTCTGCTCTAATCCACTCTGCTCCACTCTGCTCTAATCCACTCTGCTCCACTCTGCTCTGCTCCACTCTGCTCTAATCCACTCTGCTCTAATCCACTCTGCTCCAATCCACTCTACAACACTCTGCTCTAATCCACTCTACAACACTCTGCTCTAATCCTCTCTGCTCCACGCTGCTCTAATCCACCCTGCTCTAATCCACTCTACAACACTCTGCTCTAATCCACTCTACAACACTCTGCTCTACTCCACTCCACAACACTGCACTCCACAACACTCCACTCCACAACACTCCACTGCACTCCACTGCACTCCACTCCACTCCACTCCACAACACTCCACTCCACTCAACCACCCTTTACTTCACTGTATTCCACTCCACTCTATGACTCTCCACACCACTAACATTTAGCCATGCTAAACAGCAGTCACGCTGGTGTACAAGATGTCTAAAACACATTGGCAAACCCAATAGCTCTTGCATAGGCGAGACCTATTTGCTTTGCCAGTGCTTGTTATGATTGTTCTTCATCCACCCTTGGGAATGTCAAAAAACTGTTTTAATTTGGTAAGCTTCAGGAACCAATTTTAAATTAAGCAGTTCAAATGTTTTAAATGCACTAACATATTATGGCAATATTTGCATATATCTTTTAAGAAGTTCACTGTAATTATAATAACATGCCTTTTCTCTTAAAAATAAACATCCCCATTGCTTCAGTTCACTGCTTGTGAGAATGTTACACTTATTGCAATACAATGCTAGTAACCCATTCATCTAGCCATCATCTAAAAGAACATATTCATGGTGCAAATTAATATTTAAACAAAGGCAAAGTAATATACAGATCCTGAATTTCTGATACAAGCATTAAAATGCAACAATAGGCATTGATGCCTTATGGTTACTTGCCAAAAACGATCTATTCATTTTAAATTGTATTGCATATTATTGCAGCATCATTGTTTATTTGCAGATAGGTATCAAATGGCATTAGTGACCCAAATTGCTTTTAGCAGTCTATAGAAGGCCACTAATAATTTATAGAACCAAAAAGTTTAAAATCAATAGAGAAAAGGGTAATTTGAATGGAAAATATTTGGAAAAACCCAGGGTTATGCAGCTTTTACTTTGGTATGTCTGTCCTTTCTGCTGCTAGTTTCTGTTTCTGGTGAGGAAAGTGTTTTTAAGACTGCAGTACCGCCTCCTATCTACAGGGGCAGAGCTGAGCAAAAATATAAACACACTTCATGAGACACAGGTCCCCACAAGGCAATTATTTAAAAAGTTTCAAAAATCGACACAGATGTTCCTGGAGTCATGCTTTTATCATTTAGAAGACATTGCCTTTTGAGAACCTGGGTTCATGTCCACACAGTGCAATCAAGTCCCCGCAGCGTGAGTGTGTTATCACACCCAAGTCCCCACAAGGATAGTAAGACACACACACACACACACACACACACACAGACACAGACACACACAAACTCACTCAGTAGAAGGCGCAAGCCGAAACGCGTAGGTCATCCTTGTTTGTATGCACCTCTGCACTTTGCTGTTCATGGCCCCGTGACTAATGGAGGCTCATTTAACTCTAAAAAACAAATAAATTACCTTGTTGCGAAGGATCTGTCTGTGCCGCTCTTCTGGTCGTCCTCGGGACGTGTGGTGAATTGGAGGGCGTTTTTTTGCGTGAAGGCTGAGAGGAAATATATATATATATAGCTGGTGGGGAGTAGGTTGGTGAGGAATCTGCAGATAGATACTGTATCCACCAGAAAAGGCATTATCAAAGGTAAGTCGCTTGTTCTTCTGATAAATACACCTACTTGTAGAATTCTCACCTTTTTCATAGAAACCTAAAGCCATCCTGCTACCGGAAGTGGGTGCATGTCTGTTTATACAAAAACAATCCTGCTGAACAGACTTTAAGTGTCCATCCCTTATCACTTCAGAATCTAAGCAATAATGTTTAGCAAAAGTGTGAAGGAAAGACCAGGTCACTCTTTACAGGTAAGGATTACTAGTACACTGCTAGAAAGAGCGGAAATAGATGACTTTGCTCTAGTAGAACGGCCATGAATACCTTCGGGAGGTTTCTTGTGTGCCATGGCATAGCAGATCTTGATGCAAAGGATAATCCATCTGGAGATAGTTGGCTTGTGGATTGCTTGCATTTTATTTTTGCAATGTAATCTATGAAGAGTTGATGTCCAGTCCGAACTCTCGAGCTCTGTCTATGTAGAAGCTTACAAGTTCTCTTGGGGTTGAGGCGATTAAGTTTTCCCCCCTATTTAGTAGAGTGGGAAGGAGGATAAAACATGGAGAGAGTCATAGACTGACCTAAGTGGACTGGAGTAACCACCTCTTGTAGGAAAGCAGCTGTGATTCTCATCACCAACTTGTCAAGGGAAAAGGAGGTGAATGGAGGTTTCACACTTCAGGTTTGGAGTTCACCAACTCTTCTGGCTGAAGTAACTGCCACTAAGAAAATCCTCTTGCAAGTGTGCAACCATAAGGGGCAGCTGTGCAGAGGCTCAAATGATGAACACATAAGAAATGTGAGTAAGTTCAGGTCCCACTGGTCCTGATGCAAGGGATGAAGGATGCTGAAGATGCTTTAAGGATGCTGTGAATTCAACAGGGGTCTTCGTGCAAAGATTTCTCGCCCACAAAGGTGATGAGGAGATCCTGGTTGCAGGGTCGACATCCCCATGTTTAATTCAGTTTTTCCACTTTTATCATGGCTCTATGTTCGTTTTGTTATGGTTTTCCATTAAATGTAAAACACAAATAACTAAACAAGTATGTACACAAAGAACGATTCTTTTCAGAACCAATTTAAAGGGTTTATAAAAAAGGATAAAAATATATCTTTCTTGTTTTGTATGTGAGCGAGAGCGAGTGAATGTGTTAAAGTGAGTCAGCGGGAGTGTGACAGAGTGTGAATGTGAGTGAGTGAAAGTGAAGACAGGTGAGTGATTAAGTGGGATTATACGCAGGGAGTATTGGCCATCTGTGCTTGATCATTGATCATATGGGAGAATGTAGACTTACATGTCTAAGTATTGTAGATTACAGCACTTGTCATTTGTTGAACTACGTTCTATTAGTACTCTTCAGCTATTTTTAAGCAATACATTGCTATTCTACACAAAGCCTATTGACTATTCAATGAAAATGAAGTATCACTCGTCTCAATTGTGAATTAAGAGTTGAATCAAACTGGTGTGGATATAAAAAGTGTTTTTTTCTTGTGGTATGTTTAATGCCACTTGACACATTCTTTGTGAAGCTCCCACTTTGGTTTCCAGTCACTTCAGCAAACTTACACTGTGGACACCTCAAGCTCACAGAAAGAACTCTGAGTGCTATTGTGGGCGCAAGTGGTGATGAAATGTTTTATTGTTTTTATTACAAGCTGGGGAAACAAATGATATACAGAAAAATGCACACAAGTACATATTTATCCTTGCCTGGAAAATAAAATAGTGCATTTTGTACAGATTATACTGCAATCTCTCTCATGAGGGTGAATGGGAGGAGAAGCAGGTCTTCCAGAAGCATACGCCCCTCTTTTCTCCATCCCCCTTGGTTGGCATGCGGAGTGGAAGTGGGAACAAGTCCTCAGGAAATACATTTCTGTCGATTTTTTCACTTGGAGAGAATAAGTGGAGAAGTGATCCCTTATCTCCAACAGCAAACAGCCTGCTTTGGCAGGCAGGAAACACTTTTCATGAAGCAATTAAAATTGCTGTAGTATGACATCTTTTTTTAAAAAATAGGTATATAACTATATATGTTTACTTTAAGCTAATATGTGTTTTTCAGAAAACAAAAAATCCAGTTTTTATGACACTCTCCTCTCCTTTCTCCAAAACTATGTTCCAGTTTCAGTCCCATTTTGGGCCCTAAACTTCGGTTTCTTCAATAGCGACGCCTCCTCTCAGCTGCTGGTCCTGATCCACATTATCTTTGGTGGAGCTGAAGGTGGTTGAGGGCACGGAAAGAGCATTATGTGGTGGGGAAAGATTGAGGCCAAGCCTGCCTCTGCGTGCTCTTCTTTCAAATCCCACTGTGGAATTCAACAATGCAGAAGAATCTTCTACAACCTCGGTAAGACCTGGAGGAGAAAAAATAAACATTGTTAAATACTTGGTCTTTGATGCAGTAACTCACATTTTGCTTTACCCAACACCATCTTTAGGCAGAATCTGAAAGGTTAGCCACAAGCTCTCCATCTTGATGGTGAGCCAGCCCAAGTGAGTCCATGTCCTTTATAGGTAGGTTTTAATCTACAGTATCAAAACAAATCCACAGGAAGGATAGCATCAGAAGCAAATTGCTCATATTACACTTGGTGGCAGGTCATGTTCTTACAATGACTGCCATTGATTATGAGATGGTCCAGCCCAAAAGCTTGTATATTCCTCATTCACACCGCACAATCCAGTGTAAACTGTTTCACCAATGCAAGGAGTAGCCCTAATGTCAAAATACACATCTTATAACAACAAGGGGTTAAACTGGGTTCCAGATGGAAAACAAGAGGCTATCGTACTCTTTTGCCTCATCAGCTGCCAAATGCCCTTGGGACTCTACCACAGCCCAATGTTATTGATGCGGAGTGAAGAAGAAGAGCAGAGCTCCAGATCCGCATCTGAAGGGGCAGACGAAAAGAAACTGGCATCAGCACACATGCGTGGTGCTTATGTGCAGCTCCGTTCATCACTACTGAAGTTGCTCATACCACCTACCGGTGAGCAGGGGAACTGCTTTTTGAGTTTTCCAAGTAAACTCTGGGACTTTAGAATAGACACAAGTTCAGGAATCTGTAGTAAGTATCCACTAGTTTCCAAAATTATTTGTCAACAAGTTAAGCTTTCCTATTATGGTAATTTTCTTAGTTCTGCTTACGATTGCACTGACGTGTTTGAGTGCTAGATCTCTTAGCACCACCCACACTTTTCCAAAAGAATTCATTTCTCAAAGAATTCAATCAAATAATTTAGCATTCTGTAGCCTATCAATTGACAACCCATGATCTGAAGGCTTTGAAAAGCAGTGAAGTAACAGTTTTTTCCTAAAAGTGAGAAAGAGGCTGTAATACTAAACCAATGTCATTTACCAATTCCTAAAATGATTTGTTGTGAAGCAAAGAAATAATCTGCAACCCAACATAGTACTATTTTATGAACTTTCCTAAGACGACATTCTCAGGACACGTTTTGGCTTGAAGTTGTGCTGACAATGGAAGTGGCTTAGGTCTTTGTTAAAAATGTAAGGTTCTAGTAAAGATCAAAGTGTCTGTGGTCAAGCTTTAAGTATCCTAAAAAAACATAAGATGTATGCTTGTTATTTTTGCTGTGCTTTAGAAATAATTCCATTTGGTTTCAATTTAGAGTCAGCACAGAAGTCTTCTTACCGTCCTCAGCTACTGACTCTGACTGCAAGTCTCTTGTGAAGGAAGGATCGCCTTCCCCGTTGGGACTGTGAAGGTTTGCCCTCTGTGTGTTGAGCTCCTTCCCTGTGTCATGGACAAATGGACCGTCCCCCGAAGCGGCTCCTCTAAAAGACTTCATTACCCCCCTGTGTGGGGCTGTCATTTCCTACAATGGTCAAAAAGAAAAGGTCATGACAAAGAATACAACATGATTCGACTGAAGATAATGTACCACATTTACAGGATCTTTAGTACAACTGAACTTTGAGAAGAAAACATATTAATTTGAAAAGGGAAATGTTGGGAAGGATGGTAGATTAGGCAAGTTTAACAGAGTTTAATTCCCTCCATCCCATACTTTCAAGGTTCTCTCTATTTCTCTAATGATAAGGGACAATGGAAGTTACTGTCCTCTTAGAAGGGGGGTGAATGGAAGTCTCAGAGAGGATGCAACTTTTGGATGCAGATTTACAAAGGAGGAGCTGCTGTGTTAGATCTGCTGCATAACTTTATTTTCTGTTCTTATATAATCTGAGCCCCCTCATATACCTGTTAAAAAACATTTTTCCATAGATTTTCATTTTTGATTTGGTGTTTTTGGATCATTGCGGAAATAATTAATCTTTGGCAGACATTGCTGATCCAGGCTGAATTTTTCTGGAGGACATTTTTAAATATGGCGGATATGTTGCAATGATGATGCAATATTTCAGGAACCATGAGGCCTATATACTTCATTTTGGTGTCAAAACATCGGTTTTGAGGGACAAGTAGTCTTCTAGAGACAAGAAAAAACTCCTCAGAGCAGCCCTTCTATCATTTTCCAAAATGGCGGCTATAATAAGGAAGAAGAGACATATAAAAGTATGAAACAAATAGTAATGGTTTGTAATCCTATTATGTAGACACCAAACAATGTTTATGATCTGAATATGAAATAAAATTATGTTTATCACTTCCGTTTTAGACACATTTTCATAATTCACTTTATTTGTTTCAGCAATCGCTTGTGGTTTATTAGCAGAATGTTGAACATTTGAGAAGAGCATATCAACAGGGACATCTTATTATAGGACAGGTATTGCAAGAACATGTATGTGTAAGTTCTGTGGGTAGAGGCTTTAGAAGTTTGTAGGTTTTAGAACCCTATCAATTTCTTCCCAACCAAATTCACACAGATCTTTCTCTACATATGCATGATCCAAAATATTTACACATCTTCTGATCAAGTAGAACGCTCTTTTAATGTGCCTGCGCACAGAATATGACATTGGTGCAGGTCACTTAGCGGCACTGATCTCTTGAACTTACTGTACCAAAGATCATCAAATGTGTGACAGTCAGAACTCGCTTTCCACACACATACAAGATATTTTCTACGTCTTTAAAGTCACATTCTTCTTCTGTCTCATAAAATCCCTTCAGGAACTTCACAGATTCAGCAGTTAAACTCCAAGCTTTGTTCCAATTTTGCTCATAGCATAATCACCCGTAAGAACATGTGCCTTGATAAGAACACTGGCTTTCTCTGGGTCAAATTTCTTGTACAGAATATCAAGTGCAATTAAATGTCTTTTTTCTCTTTTTCCATACCATATCAATAACTCTGACAATCCTTGAATTATGCTCAATTCAATTATAATTTCAATCCATGTTCCAGGACATCTAATAGACGTGACTTTATATTGTTATTCACATATTGTTTGGTCACAAAATTGGCTAGTCGCACAGGCTCAGTCATTTCAAAGTGGTTTCCTTGCTGCTGCATGAAATGAAGAAGGCAGTCAACATGTTAAAACGCTCTCCTCTCTTTCCCACTAGTTTGTGGTGAGGAACAGTTTCACAATGGTCCATTCATTTTGCATTTGTCATCTTTCTGGAAACATTGCAAATAGAAAGGACTTCATGGTAAACTAGCTGCCATTGAGTAACATAGTCACTTTTACGAGTCTGATCAATAATTCTGTTGGAGCTTTACTGTGATCTCGGGATCGTCTGTTCCAGGTTCATATTTGGAGTAACAGCATTGAACTTTGCCTCTGTCTTTCCCTACAAAATGTATTTGGATGAATTTTCTGTTGAGGTGTAGTTTTTCCACCTCTAGCTTCTTCACTCTTTGCATATACCAGGACCCATATCTAATTGTAGTGTATGCAATCGGATTTGTGAAACACAGTAATCAATGACTCCATAGTCTTGACATGCAGCTTCTAATCATTTTCCTGATCAGCATGTACCACGTTTGTAATTAGAGCTATCGTGTCTAAAACATTTCCACAGTACTTGCAAAGTTCTGATTTTTCTTCACAATCTTTGACAAACTCTATGAACTTGTTTTTCAGGTTTTCTGATTCTGAACTGAGTGTATTGAACATTACCTAGCTTTGCATTATGTCTTTTGAATGAAGTGTACCCTGTGCCTTCTTCACTTCTGACATAGGATATGCAAAACTTAATTTGCCTTTCTTGTTCCAGAAAGCATTCCAATGCAATGTTTCTATAGCCTCAGATACGATGAGCATACCTTGTAACGAACAAACATAATGAGTTCTGCTCAATACTTACTGGACAGTTTTGCTTCCAAAGATTTGAGCCTCCATAAGTGCATTGTCTATGCCACACCCACTGAGATAACTTACTGCACACTTCAACACAACTTTTGTCATGTGGAAAACACCCGTCATTGGATAAAGATCATCAAATCCTACTTGATTGCTCATAAAAATGTCAGCTACAATACGGAAAACACATTAATCACAGACAACTGTCAGGATAGGCTGGTCTTCAAACTGAACACGCACATTTTGAAAATTATTTAGAGCTGTGTATACTGTTGCGTAGTTTGTGACTGGGGATGGTATTACTGGTAAATTCCCAGCCTTCTTCAGTGGGACAGTATTCTGGGAGATCAGAGCATGAATTCCAGCCTACTGAGGAACTGGCTTTTCTTTATCCTTCATCTGCACCGAATAATTGATATGATAAAGTCAGTTAAATCAGCTTTGTGGACCGCAGCATCAGGTCGAAGAAGATACATGTCCTCAGCCACTTTGAAACGTTGTGGTAGACTGGGATGTGAGGATGGCTTGCACTGATTGCAAAATCAGTGAAAGCCGTCATCACATCCCAGTCTACCACGTAAGTAGCTCATTTTTTTGTTAGACTGACAAAAATAATTCTGCGATTGCACATTCTGACCAGAACAATCTTAATTTTATTCTTGTGGATCAATACAGTTTTATCAATGTTGACCATTATTTCTCCGATCTCACTGAGTGTGAACCCGTAGCCAGCACTCAGGAGTGGCTTTAAAACGTAATTTGCTTTTTCAAAGAGTGCAAACTTAACTGAAGGCTGGCTGTTACACTGCTGCTGGGAGCTCATCGTACATTCATATTTTCGAATGTACGCATGCACGCAGTTCCGGTGGGCATACAAATCCACTGCAAATACATTCACTTTGCTGTTTAGAGCAGATATTCGGCTAAAAACTTCATTTTGGAAGAAACCCGCTGCAGTTAAAAATATATTTGCCCTTTGGTACTCACATACTCTGTACTTTGTTCTTTCATTCTCCCTAGTGTCCATGTTCTGGCTAAACCACAGATAACACATTGAAGGACCTCTGCTTTTGTGATCAGTTGTTGGAGGTGGACGAGGGATAGCCATTAATCTTCTAAGTGGATGGGTATTGGGTTTGGTTGTGGTCGCTTTCTCAGAAAACTCAAATTCTTGTTGTGATTCACTGGTTTCTGCTATTTTTTGACAAAAAAAATTCCAGGATTTTTTTCATTGTATACGACTTGCAGAATTTGTTGTTACAATGATAAAATATTTGATCCTCTTCACCCATCAGTTTCAAACTTTTGTGAACTTTGGCTTTGCAGTATTTCTGAAGCAACTCGAACTCTCCTCTGTCCAGCCGTAGTGGATGTTAGATTTTCTTTTGGATCAGTTTGGCAAATGACTCATTTTTTGTTGTTGAATGAGTCCTCAGATTTTGTAATTAGCAACACTGTCAGGAGGTAAAGATCCTCTGCTACTACTTCCTTTGCTCATGTTTACGAATTTGAATCAACAGAAAAACCAAAACAGTATTAAAATAGATTACCAATATGGTGGCTAAAACACATCATTTTAGATCCAGCATTTTGGAAAATGGTGGAATGTTTGCTCTGAGGACTTATTTTTTATCTCTATAAGCCTACTTGACCCCCTAAGCCTATGTTTTGACATAAAAATGGAGGATATAGGTCTCATGGTTCCTGAAATATTACATCATCACTGCAACAGATCTGCCATTTTAAAAAATGGTGTCCAGAAAAATTCAGACTAGTTCAGCAATGTCTACCCAAGCTAAATCACTTCTCTAATGATACAAAACACAAATAAAAAATGAACATTCCTGGATAAAAATGTATGGAGGTATTTCAAGGGGCCATGCCTATGTAACAGTAAGAGATTGTTCTGAGAATCTACTCGACCTGACACTCGCAACCTTAAAGATCCTGTGGTCCGGAGCGGCTTTTCATAGTAGTGGCTGGTTTGTCCAGGGATATGGAGGAATGCTGCACTTGTTCCCATTTGGGCCAGAGTTGTGAAAGAACAAAAAGGCAGCACGTTACAGAAAGGAGCAGATGCTATACCAATGTATATTGCTCTGGGGCTGCCATCCAATGTTTAATTAGTTTTATTTTTTGTGAGAAGGGGCATTAAGAGACTTGAATTACCTTGAAGAGGCATGTTATCTCTATTCTATTTGTAACAATTGGAAATTGTTGGAGGGAGGCCCACCGGGTAGTCGGGGAGACTATTCCGGGCACCTTCCTACCGCAAAGTTATAGCCGAGCGCCGCTGAGAAGCCCCCTCGGGGAGGTCCTTCTCCTATGATCGTACTAGGCTCAGTAACACCACCACACAGGATTCAATAGTAGTTGCAAGATTAGATTCTTTATCGGCAGTAATACGGGCAATATTTACAGAGGGATCGAGGGATCCTATCAGAGTCTCAATGTTCGTTAAGGATAGGGTAGCGGGACAGTCTTAGTACCAGCCAGGTACGGGAGGGCGCTGTGCCAGACCTTGGATGCTGGTCTCAGAGCGGCTCGGACGTGGAGAGCCGCGACGGCGTCTGCAGGGCTCGGATGGTAGTTCCGCTTCGATCGAGCCGCGACGAGGTCAGCTGGGCTCAGGTGGTAAGGTTCAACAAGGTCGGGCCGCGACAGCATCAGCAGGGCCCCAAAGGTTCGTGATGGTCTTTAAGCACGGTGGAGCCGCGACGTCGTCAGCAGGGCTCAAGTGGTGGTTCAGGGTGAGTCTTCTTCCGTAGGGTCAGCCGCGATCTGATCAGCAGGGCTCTTGACTCCAGGATACAACTATTGCCCTGTTGTCGGGTCGCCCCAGATATAGGACGGGAGCCCTTTGATGTCCGGACCCGTGCGCCCGGAGGGGGCGGAGAGGCCGGGTAGGGAGCGGCCAGACGCCCAGCAGGAGAGGCGCCAGGCCCCAGAGAGCTGTGGGGTGATCACCCCTAGGTGTGGAGAGACGGTAGGGGGTCCCATCGATACTGCCCTCCGCCGAGAGTGGGAAGGGCTCACGTGGTATCCCCCGAGCCCGGGGGTGGCGTCTCGATGTCGGGCCTCGCTGGGACCGAGGCCGGGTAGAGCAGGGTCATACAGGTGGTCACGTGGAGTGACGTGCAATCCAAGATGGAGGAGTCCCGATGTGCATGGGACCTCGTGCGGCTTAGCGCGGGGAAACGACCACGCCACGAGGCCGGCTCCCACAGAAATACACAGTTTGTACCTAACCTTTTTATGTTTATTGTGTAAACATTTTATGAAATCAAACTTGCATCAAAAATGTGTAATTGTATTCATTCTTTTGCAGGCTGCTATCATAAATGTGATTAGTCATGCAAACCTAAAAAACAATAAGGACTAATCACATTTTTCATAATTGAAAGAGTCTGCACAACTAGTACCTTCATTTGTAGAAGACAAGAATTTGAAAATGCTTTAAAAGCCAATGAACATTCCAAATTTTACATAACTTAGCTGCTCTATGCTCAGCATAAGAACAAATCTGAGTGTTCTCAAAAGTCTATCGTAAGAATAAATTGGAGTGTTCATAAAAATCTACCACTAGAATTCTAAACATACTGCTGCTAGATGGCATAGCAATTTTAAAATTGTGAAAATAAGTATGTTTTCGTGGGCTTTAAGGCAATTTGGTTAACGGTGTCATAGATCACAGGCAATCAGTCATTTAACAATCCTATTTTGCATATCAGTCACTCTCACCTTCTGCACGTTAAGCTTCAGTGTAAGCGGCTCCATCATCTTGAAGACCATGTCCATGTCATGAATTACAAGGCTGGAGGCTGGCGATTCTGCAGAAGGTGCAACCTCGGTGCTTCCGAATTGATGTCTGTCTTCACTGGAGTTGATGCGACTGATTGTCGGTGCACTCAAGGTGCTGGGACCAGCCTTACTTTCAGTCCTGTCGGCCGGACAAGTTTTCCCTGCAGGTGCTATGCGGTCACCATCTGTAGAGGAATCAAGGGGTTAGCTGGCAGTGCTTTATAAAAATAATTTCCTGCATTATGCAGAGAAAAATAAAATATACGTGCATCAGTTACGTGGTTTTCTCAAATGCTGTCTATTAAAATCAGAATTTTACTATTCTGCACTCACACCACCAGATATAGTAGTATTTACTATGGTATATCATCTGTAACAATGTCTTGCCTTCCAGAGCAAATATTTCTCCAGACTATCACTACCTCTTAAACACCATTTTCAAGAAGAATACCTTCATGATAAAAGATGTTAAATTAGCAACCGGAGAATTCTAGCAACATCCATAACAGCATAAACTCCCTCTCTATTGCATACCGCAGAACATTTTACAAGCACATAATATTTCCAGATGACACTACCTGGACACCATGCTAGATAGAAGCCCTGTCTGACCCTCAGTGGCTGCTATGAAAAAAGATATGAGAAGAGTGGGGTACCTAATGGCCAGAGTGAGTTAAAATAACATTTCTTCAATCAGATACAAGAGACACTGGCTGGTAAAAAAAAAGAAGCCCTGATAGCCTTGGAAATGAACTGCATCATTGAAATCATTTCAGTGAGGTTACCAGGTTGGACCGGATAACAATATGAAAAGGTGTGGCATAAAGTAACGCACAGCAAGAAGTCCTTAACCATTTCTATAAGATGCTGTCACAAATCTACGAGAATTGGCCAAAGCACCCTGTGCGGGACTGATTTATGGAAGCTTCCAGTTACATCAAGCTCCCATACCCATGGGTAGGTGACAAATCCCATGAATCCTGACCCGGTCACAGCAAGAAATCAAAGGGCGGCAGGCCACAGAGGGACTAAGAAAGCTCCTCACTATTGTACAAAATTTGCATCCATGCTCTATGAACCACTGACCTCTCTCTTGAAAAAAAGTTGTATCAAAGCAATCACCGCAAGCGAATCCAGAAAAAGTAGTCAGAATTCCGAACCCCACTGGAGGTGCATTTACAACAAAAGTAACACCAGTCATAAATGAATTCAATGACTAAACAATTAATCCGGTCTCGTTTTCCTGGACGCCCAGACAGCTTGTAAAAAAGATAAAACAGTAAAGGTCACATGCTCCGTAGGGAGCGTCTGAAGGTACAAGGCAGGCCTGACTTGTTTAAACTGCAGTGATTTCAGCAAAGGGATTAAGAAACGCTTCCTAGGCCAGCTGAAATAGGAGCAAAACATTATAAAATGGAGCAGGTCCTGCAAAGACACACTGTCACAACCGCAGGGAGCCCTTACCTCAGGCCGTACCCACCCACACGTGGAAGCCAAAAAATGGTGCACTTGATTAAACCTAAACCTGACCAATAAAAACCTACCGTGCTGTGAGCGAACCAGGCCCAAGTATGCTCCATCCCTTGCACAGTTTTTTTAAGAATGTGGCCCCTCACCAATGGCTTCTGAAGTTCTAAACCTTTTTTATCTGATCAGGAGCATTCAAGGAATAATCTTTTAACATTCCCCAAATCGTGGGCAGAGAATGGAATCCGATTCATAAAGGTATCGGCCCTGCCTAGAGATAAAAAGGATGCCTTAACATAAGCAATCCAAGGTATACTAGTTGCCCGGTCCAGCGACAGACAGTCCTCGAGGATCAACCGGCTTAGCTTCAGCTCCACCCTGCTCCAGATCTTAATCCAACACCGGAGCGGGCTTAAGGAGATCACGTCAGACATAATCGAGCCCCAGCTCCGCATGCACTTAATGAGTATTCAATCGCTCTACATATTGGGAAATCTTTTGGTGATACTGAAGACAATAGTCATGGTGCTTGCCGAGTAAGATAGTTGAGGAAATAAACATCCCAAAAGTGTAAACTCAAAAGAAATATTCCAGAAGATGGTTTAAACACCATCACTCTCCTTCATATTTAAGCCCTCTGGTTCGTGTTTTTACTGCAGAACTTACACACAAATATTAAATGAAGGAAAATAAATTCTTCCTGAAGGATACACACACTGTTTGTGTCAATACCTCCAAGCAAGAGCAAGTCATACTTTAATGCTGTGGGATCCACTGATGGAAACCCGCTAGTTGCATAATGTGACGTGACATTGAGTCTATGTGTATTAGGTGAGTCACACTGCTAATGTTCATATGGATACAGTAATCATAATAGGCTTCTTCCACTGTGTTTACATTCAGTTTCATTCACTCCACTAAACCAAAAGCAGGATAAGGTAGTTCTAGCTCTGACCTTCGTTTTGTTCGCACAGACTACCTCGCATCATTTCCAACTCTCGTGACCAGAAAATGAGAATGTGATTACCAGCTAAGTTAGCTCCGCCTCCCACATTCTTCAGTTCGGTTTCTGATTGGTGGCTGTCTGGCAATGGTATGATGGTATTATTGCCCACCATCTCAGCTGTGCAGAAAACACCACAAAGGAAAAGGAAAGGGGGTTTGTGGGTGTGCAGAGAAGAAGAGACAATATGAAAAAAGTGAGAAGAAAAGAGACAAATAGAAAAAAAGATTAAGAAAGGGATCAGATACATGAAATTGTAATCACCTAAAAGATTGTTAGTAGCCAATTTTCAATGATTTGCCAAGATGGAACGTTTTTACAGAAAAAAAACAGAAACCCAAAGCCCAAAAACACCCTATTTGTGAAGTTAAATAGGATTGCCTACAGCCCTATTACATTACTGCACCATGGATTTCAATATAAATCGAACTTTCTCCTCTCATAAAAAAAGAGGTGCACACAATACAGAATGTGGTTAAATTATAACTTAAAAGCTTCACCAATAGGAAGATATTTCCGATGGTATTTCATGCGGCCAAATAATGAAAGGGGCGCCACTTCCATCAACAACTAATGAGACACTAGGGCATTTGTTTGAATCACTTGCAATGCTTGTCTGCCATCTTCAACATCACACCAAGGAATTTTCCTTTCATATTCCTTACTCCCGACTGTGCAGGTCTTGCTGTGGGCATCAGCTGGTGGGTCATGTGTGTCTCAGAAAGTCAGTAAGGCATTTACATTTGAATATTTTATTTTTCATGAGCGGTGGTCATGTACTTCACTCCTATTGTGCTGTGCTTGGGTGGATGGATGAATGGATGCATGAATGGAGCAATGGCTGTGCTGAGTATTCCTGCCCTGCTGCTGCCTGACCTTTACCCATCCTATGTGTAAAGGGAGACATGGGCTGCCAGTGCAAGCAATGATCCCATTCACTGTATAGAGGGAAGTGTTTACCGCTGCATCTGTGCTCTACAATCTGTACTTGTGAGTAAAGTTTGGCTAATTTTATTTGCTGCAACCATCTTGTGCATTAAAGGATAAGGGCCCGCTGCTACCTGAGGTCTTTCACAAATTAGAACATGCACTCTAGGGGCCAAATGCTTTAAGAGCCTTCGGGCCCTCCGTAGCGGGCTCTACCGGCCATTAAAGGGCCGCTCCCATGTTAAAACCCCGACGCTGAAGCAGGCCTTTAATGGCTGGTCGAGCCTACTACGGTGGGCTCTAAGGCTATAATGGATGGAATTGATAACCCTAGGAGTTATCATGATGTCTCCACCCTCTGCAGAGTAAGCCCTTCTCAATGGCTGCCAGCCAAAGTAAGCCTTTTTGAATAAACATCAAGCAGCAAACTCTAGACACAAAAGAAATCAAAATGTGACTGTTATTATTCTAGCTCACTATCTGATCAGATGAGTTAGCATGTGAAAACCTCCCAGCCCCATCGTCAGTGTGCCGCAGTCATCTCAGCCTGAAGTTGATCAAAGAAACAACTTTGATTGTGTGACTATACGATACCAGTATAAGGGCGCCTTAAATAGATTGTTCTATCTCCCAAAATCAACGACCAAGCAAAAATGAATCTGCAACATTTAAGAGCAAAAACCAGTTTGGAAGGAGTACGTATCGACCATTACTATCTTTGATCCAAAAGCAAAGGAGTCATCACTGGGAATAAGCCCATAAAACAGACAATTAAAATATTGCAATAAAACACATTAAAATCCGCATTCATGATTAAAATTCAAATAAGTATAGCATCAATTGATTCATTGGAGTTCATTTAGCACACTTACAATAGAGTAAAACATGCAGATGTAAGTTATATTTAAAATCAATGAGCCAAACGATACATAGAGGCAAATTATATCTTCCAGTTCATAATAGCAGAGCATCCAGTTGGCCAAAGATTTAAAAGGAGGAAGAGTGTCCTGTCATACGAGTAAGCATGTCCTCCATCCCCCACGGTTCAGCTCCATGCAGGACTACTGACTGTGCCTTGGCCATGTAAATTTCTACGACTACGGACACTGGTTTTGGTGCAGTGGGTTTGTAACACTTGGTAATACAGGGCGATCCATGAGTCAATGAAAGCTCAGACTTCAATAATTGGGTTTCCAATTAGTAGATGTGTGAAACCACACCCCTAGATAGTCAAAGTGATTAACCTGCTGGAGCTTAGCTCCGCACATATAGAAAAAACCCTACTGTGGTATTTGTGCGTGTTTAGAGACAGGATCTTGGTTTTGTAAGCATTAACTTCCAAGCCTCTAGATTCGCAGTACTCAGAGAAACTATTCAACAGGTTCTGCATCACCATGGGCATTCAAGAGAGAAGGAAAATCATCAGCAAATAATAATATGGGGGTTGGCCAACCCCCTATCCTGGTGCAGTCACGGATGCATATTAACAAGTGGTCCACCAGGTCATTAATATAAAGGGAGAATAGTGTTGGGGCGAGAACGCACCCCTGACGCACTCCTTGTGCGGTGAGTATGCGTTCAGCGAGCTCCCCATTAACCCCCATCTCACCTGTGCATAGGTCCCCTCATGTAGTCTCTTAAGGATGTTCATCAAGCAAGGATCAATGCCCAATCTGGATAGGGCAAGACACAAACTACATCTCTAGACCAGGTGAAACATGGCCCTTAGATCCACAAAAGTGATGTAAATATGGTCTTTAGAAAGGTCCAGATAGATTCAAGCGAAAGGCACGGTCAATGGTGCTCACCTTTGGGCGAAAACCTGCTTGGAAGGGAGAAAGAATCCTTCTCTCATCCAGCCAGTCTTGTAGCCTAGATCGGATCTGATGGCAGAAAACATTTGGAGGTTATCAGTCAGGTCTGTAGTTATTGGGGAGGTTCCGTCTCCCTTCTTATAGATAGGGATTATTTCCGCAGCTAACCATGAAGGGGGATGCTAACAACCTCCAGGATTTTATTCAAGAAGGTATTAATATGGGGGCCACGGACTGTGGATCATTGTTGCTTAAAATATTTGAAATCCAGTATCAAGAACACCAAGCCTAATTTTATGTTACCTTCGCTCAGAACTTTAATGCTGCCTCGGCCATGTGAACACTGCTCCTCCGAGAGCACCTGTGCTTCCAGTGGTTCAGACTCCAGATGCTGGTTGATTCTCCCTTGTTGCTGGCACTGCTGCCTTCCCAAACTGGTCATGTTCATGTCTCTGAAGCTAAGGCAATCTATAGTATCTATAGGAGCCATGCTGCTCCCAGAGCTGCTCTCTGAATGTCCTTGGGTGAAAGTTCCAGCCGGATAACACCCATCTCCAGACTCCAACCGTGTATCCTGATGGACTGTCACAGTGTCACATGGGTGCCCCTTCCCTCCAACCACAGAGGGTGTGGGGGTCAGGTCATCCTCAGGTGCAATTTTCAAATCCCTCTCAAAGTCACTATCATTGTGTGGTGAAAGGTTCCGCAGAATCAAATTCTGTGGGATCATAACTGTAAGAAAAATGGACCATGTAAGTTTTTCTCCAACTTTTAAATGCACTTTAAAGACATTATTCCATTTTACGCCAATGCTACTTATAAATACTTGATAAAAATGAGGTTTAGGTGATATGAATTGTCAGACAGGATCAAGTGAACACGAAGTAGTATATACACAAATAACACACAATAGATACACAGTTTCTGATAGCATAACACTGTCACTGGAGATTGCAAAGAATGAACAAGACATTTTTTAGAACCTGATTTGGGAAGTTTATTTGCAAATTTAAATCATGAAATCTATCAGCTAGGCTTGCACAATTATAAAAAAAAGAATGGGAGTCTCAGGGTTAGTGGTATTTGCCATGAACAAGGCTCTCGAGCAACTCAAGTCTGACTTACCCTTTAGGTACTTTCGAGAACTAAATGTGTCCTCAATTTTATAGTTTTTTCACTATACTTTCAAGTCACAAATGGTGTGGGTAACTGATAGACACTCAACCCACCAATATGATTTCGCTTTATAACATTTTGTTTAAAAATTGTCAAAGTGATGGACGGTTTTACTTCGGGAACTACTTTAATAAAGAAAGACTTTCTTCTAAGCTTTTCGGTCAAAGGGTACTGCTGCACCTAAGTGTTTTACATTAATTATAGAATAGCTGGAACATGTGAAAATATGCAGTTAAGTTGAGTGAGAACTGTAGCACAAACTGACAGCACTTAGCTTTCACAGGTACTGAGAAACAAAGGTAGGTTATTTAGGGTAGGAGAAGAACTCTACACTTCCCAAAAGGCTGATAGAATCTACGTTAATGCATCGTGGTTAAAAAAAGAAGAAAAAAGGAGGTTGAAATTACTAATTTAGTTATGTCTGGCATGTGCTGCCATGAGGAGACCATTGAAGGCAAAATACTAGCTGTGCTATCATTAAATCACTCTGCTGTCTCTATGCTGTGTTACATAATTCCATAATTTAGCTATTTTATATTGTTTTATATTAAAGGGATTGGGATGTCTGATGGAGTGAAATGGAATGGAGCACTACACAATATTTTTAACAAACGCAGAATAGTCTTTCTGTTTTCATTGCACGGTGCTTCATATCTAGCTCTGTAAGTAAAGATTTAGAAGCACTTGCACATTGCAGGGGTCAACTGCCCAAGGCAATTGCATGGTCAGAAATAGTCAAGGAGCTCCTTGACAAAGACAGAAAATGGCAAAATGAAGAAGCCCTGAGACAACATTCTCCATGAGTTCCACCAGACCACAAGCAAGGAAAATGTATTTAAAAAAAATCAAAATGCTGATGCCCCCCACACTGTCTATAATGATAGGCAATCAATTTTGCGAATTAATCGATTCAAGGTATTTTATTATTTCCATTTTCATCCCCTTAGAGTTTCATTTCTTCATTTCTGTTCTGTTTCAGTAATGAGTGCACTGTTCATATTAGGGCATACCTTTCTCACAAGATAGAGGCTATCTAGTCTTGTCTGGTGGCAGGCTCCAGATGGAACGACCTTGGATTATGTTACTTTGTGTAAGATATGAGCGCTGAAACCATTTTTTCTGTATTTCCTTGTTTCGCTGCACCTGCTTGGAAAATTCTACTGTGAGCGTGTTTTCGCTTGGTTACGAAACGTACACAATGATGTTTGTTTATGCATATCGATTTCAGTTCCCCCTGCTGCATTCCTAGCTACTGGGCAGATGGGGCTCCGCTCTGAGTGTATATGAATAAACAGTTTTGGTTTTTATTCTCTACAGTCTGACCGACTCTTCATTTAGCACAGGAGCCTGAGAGGTGGTCATTAGCGACCCTGGTGGCCCTAAACGGGTTACTTCCTTCACCACATGGCAGTGGTTTAGTCTGCAAGCACAGGCTTCCCTTTGATGGAGGGCAGTAAGACTTCCAAGAGCAAGAGCGTGACTTTCAGCTTCAGAAGGTTGATATGGAACTAGTCCTCCTCTGGAGAGCAGATGCCTCTAATCTCCGCCTCTCTGAGATGGCCTCCCCATCACAGAAGCAATGCATCAGTCAACACTGTGGGATCTGGGTAGGGAAAGTACAGAGGTCTCTTGCCAACACAATTAAGGTTCCACAGCCATCACTCACGATCTTTTGCTTTCTCCTCCAAAATCTAGACAACATCAGAAAGGTCCCCCTGGTTCTGAGCCTACAGGGACTTCAGACCTTTCATTTCTCATTTGGTGTGCTTGACCAGCAAGATGAAGGAGGTTATCAGTCCCTGCAGGCTCAGAGTCCTCCTCACTGTGATACAGGACAGAGGTTAAACATTGGGATCATAGCCCAAATGTCCTGGCGTCTCCTCTTCGAGGCTTGGCACTAAACTACACCTTGCTCAGCATGGCTCAGATGAAGGAGAGCTTCATCGAAGGAGTAAGGTGTGACTCAGGCACACCTAAGTTGTCAGGAGATTCGCTGTAGTCTGAAGGAGGTAGATGTCTGCCTGGGGCAAACCCCCCTTCAAGAACCAGTCGTCGAGGTAGAGGAAGACCTTGAAGGAAGTAGTGGAAACAACAACCACAACTGACTGGTGTCACCAGTTCCCTCTTTAAGGCTCCTTTGATCAAAAGTCCCTGTACTTCCTGCTGCAAGAGTGACAGGCGGTTCACCGTCAGTCAAACTGTGGCCCAGCTATCTGTGCACCGCTCCAGGGCCCAGTCTGCTTATTCTCTAAACTTCAGAAGCCGTAAACTGTCATGCCTATGAGACTGGCCTGAATGTGCCCTGAAAAGGCGGTCAACCGCATCCAGGCTTGCCTGCGATTGGCCACACCGGTGCTAATAGCTCAACCAAAGGAATCAGTGATATCCAGTTTCCAGCGGATGGTGCACATGGCTGCATTACAACCATCTTGCATTGTCTGCGAATCAAAGTCCCAGGCTTCTGGCTGAACCATGGACGTCATATGGGCCATGGAATCCCAGAGAGTGTAAGAGCAGCAGCCTAACATGCAGCTGGCTTTCACTGAGCAAAGGGCCAAACTTATAGAGGAGAAAAATGCTTACTATAGGCCGCTATCCTATTCAATTCCGTGCCATGGGGAGTAGTGCTAAATGAGTGTGGGTTAACTCTAATGGCTGAAGACTGCACCACAGTGCTCTCGCGAGTAAGGTATTGGGTGAGGAAAGGTGTATGGCCTGGTGATGGTGTATGGCGATATGGAGATGCACAGGTGGACCTGAGCAGAGTTTGGCTCAAGTACCTAGTAGGGAATCAGTGATAGCCTCATTTAATGGGCTCAGAACTTGACTGTCCAGGTAGCAGCACCTCCCACAAAACATTGGCTTTTAACTTCCTGAGAGTGAAGTTGAAGATCAAGAACCTTCTGCTTCCCTACGCAGAACCATAGCAAAGGAGGCACTTTCATACTTGGCAGGCCCGGCGAGGGGGGAGAACTATTCCAGTGCCGGAGGAAGTATCCAGACCACTTCCATCTGGGATATCCTCATACAAGTTATACTCTGGGTAAAGCATTGTACTCTCATCCCCAGCATCATAGCCCCAATTTATCGGAGTCAATGCCAAATGACTCATGAAGGACATGAGGCTTTCCAGCAGGTAGAGGAACTGTGTTGGAATAAGAAGATAGGGTAAGCGGTTGAGGCCTCGACCGAGGTAGGGACAGTGCCGTCTCGGGGTTTGTCAGCACTATGGGTTGGCCGTCGTAGTCTGGGGTTGTGGTCCTGCGTAGGCAGTGGTGTCATGGAGGGGACTGGTACTAAAGGCAAGCCAGAGCCCTGAGCAGTTACAAAGGGCCTAACTGACAGAGTGGGTTTATCCGTCTGCGGAATCCTGGTTGGGAACCCTCTCGGCTCCTTAGGGCCCACATGTTAATCACAGTGAGCCAATAATGTGCCAAAATGCACCATGGCTTTGCAAATTCCTTGGTTTGCTGCAGCGTTGCCAATGTCCCTAGAAATTCCAGTTACCTAAGAGCAAGGATCAGAATCTACTCTGAAATAGGGTGAATTCAGGACAGCAACAAGGAGGCACAATGACGACCTCATGCCTTCTCTAGAAATCAAGTGGGGCTGGAGCCGAACAAGTTGTGCTTGGATCTCTTGCGCTTCTTGGTTTTTCCCAAGGATCTCAATCATGAAGATGACCTGTCACAGGAGTGACCTTGGGAGCAGGACCAGGCCCTGCCTGGGACATGGTGAGCAAAAGAATGATGGATTTAACCCGGATCTCTTGACTGGGGGTGAATGTTTTGATTTGTTCTGCATTCCGTCCATCAATTGTGCGTCATTTGCTTTCACGCCCTAAGTGCGCCAGGTATGCCCAGACGTGGGTCCAGGGCTCACTGTGCCACTGGAATCAAGCTATCCTGGCTGAAGAGGGGTGAAACCCCAAAACCGGTCCAGGGAGGACCTGGCTGGGCAGTTCGGGCTGGACTGTTCCCATGGGGCACAGGGTCAAGACTGATTTGCATATGGCCAGGTCTAAACTTGGGTGGCATGGTGAGCAAAAGAATGATGGATTTAACCCGGATCTCTTGACTGGGGGTGAATGTTTTGATTTGTTCTGCATTCCGTCCATCAATTGTGTGTCTTATTTTTTTTTTATCATCTTATCCAAGCACATGGTCTTGAGGTGCTTTGTCACAGACACTTGTTTGGAACATTCCCACAGGGTTTGAAGCCTGTAGATTTGGCAGGTAACTCATACGCTACCATACTGGTTTTAAAGGAAAAATCTTTGAGGAAGTGTCTCAATGAGATGATGTCATATGGCCATTAGGCTCATTGTCGACATTGCTAAGTTAGCATGAGCTCTGCTGCCATGATGCTGCTTTTGCACACGTTACTACATGACTTTATTTTGCAAGACTCTGTGTGTGCCTTTCACATGAGAACCGTCTGCTTTCTGTGTTCTCTGCTTGTTCGTGGAGTTTAGTCTGCACAGAGTGGGCAAGGTCGATAAACAATGCCCCTTTTTTACTCTGTCCTGGTCAGTCTCTAGCACCTAGACAAAACATGCTTACACAGCTGCTATTGCTGGGAACTCGTGCTTTGATATTATGGGGATGCCTGTTGTTCTAACAGACACTTGGAGAGGGACCTTTCCAGGGAGAAGAGCTATGCTGTTCATATGATGTAGAAATACCATCTAGGTACTAAGGTATCGGGTCTGCTGACAAAGCACAGCGATCTTCTTTTATATAATAAAACTTCTTCTAGCCAAAGGGAGGGTGGTTAGTCCTCATAGTCCTTTATCCACTGTCTGTATACAATTACATCCCCCTTTATAATCTATGGAATTGCAACAATGCTAACTGTTTTAGGTTTATGCGTTTTGCTGCTTGTAGTGGCTTGTATACTACATTATAGAGCTGTCAGGTCAAACGGGGTGGGGGGTATCCCTTAAGGAATTATACACACTCAATAAGGTCACAATGGGAGGCTTTATTGCCAATGATCCATCCACCAAAGTAAAAGGAAACACAACAAGGCAAGCACAAGGTCCAGCTAAAGAATATCCTTCTTGGCTTCACCGGTTCCAGAACACCCTCCTCCTGGAGAGTGGTGCGTCGTAGCGCGGTGTCAGACTCTGCCGACGCTTTCTCCTGGTTCACGGGTGTTGCGGCGTCCTCCGGTGCACTGCCAGGTGGGTGGTCCACAGTGGGCTGCTGATCTGGCGTCTTCTCGCTTCCCACCACCTCTCTCAGCTCTTCTGCGGTTCTCCAGGCTGTGCCGAGCTCCTCCCGCTTCAATCCACCAGCGTCCCCGGATAGGGTCCACAGCGCCAAGGTCACGCCTCCTAACTCCTCCTCCTGCCGGCTTCCTGGTTTGTTAAATGTACCGACCTCGTCCCGTACCTGCGTTATCAGGATATAGGTATGAACAAGGGATCCCGATTCCTGCTTCCCAGGCTCCTCCCGGCACACCCTTCCCCCAGGATTTTCCCGATCGCGGGAAATAGGGAATCGGGACAGGAAGTCCGCATTGCCTTGTTCGGTGCCCTTATGGTATTGGACCTCAAAGTGAAAGGGTTGCAGTGACAAAAACCACCGGAGCACCCAGTCGTTACATCCTTTGTTCCTCTGTAGCCAGGTTAACGGGGAATGGTCAGTGTATAACACAAAGGGCCTGCCTTCAAGGTAATACCTCAACTTCTCTTTCCCCCATTTCACTGCCAGACACTCCTTTTCTATCGTGGGATAGACCCGTTCCCTGGGGAAGAGCGTCCGGCTGATGTACAGGACAGATCTTTCCAGGCCTTTGCTATCAAGTTGGGACAAAACAGCTCCTATACCCACCCCGGAGGCATCTGTTTGGAGGATGAATGGTTTATGGAAATCGGGAGTCTGCAATACTGGTGATGTGGTCAGGGCTGTCTTGAGAGTGTGGAAGGCCTCTTGCTCACGGGTTGTGGGGGAGTGTAACTGTGAGGAGGTGGTGGACTTTTTTAGAAGGTCAGTTAGAGGAGCCGCTTCACCTGCAAACTGAGGAATGAAACACCTGTAATAACCAACCAAACCCAAAAAGGCCCTGAGGTCACGTTTGGTGGTAGGGAATGTTGTTTCCTGTATGGCTTTTACCTTTTCCGTTTGCGGTTCTATTAAGCCCTTCCCAGGCAAATACCCAAGATATTTAACCTTCTGGAAGGCAAAACGTGACTTCTTTGCATTGATATGCAAGTGTGCAGATTGGAGTTCTGTAAATATGGCCTCTAGATGTCTCAGGTGTTCGTCCCAGGTCTTACTATATACCACTATGTCATCTAAGTAGGCCAATGAGTAGTCCAAATGCCGTGCTGGGAGAGCATCAATCAGTCTCTGAAAACTGGCTGGTGCCCCATGTAAACCAAAGGGCAGGACGATGAAGTGAAAAATACCATTGGGAGTGGAAAAAGCCGCATTCTTCTTGTCTTTAGGGTCCAAGGGGATCTGCCAATAGCCCTTGGTGAGGTTGATGGTAGAGATGTACCGAGCCTCACCAAGTCGTTCTATCAGTGCGTCCACCCTGGGAAGGGGATAGCCGTCCTGTTTGGAGATACGATTCACCGCTCTGAAGTCAATACAGAAATTGATGCTTCCATCCGGTTTTGGTCTGAGCACGATTGGTGAGCACCAATTACTGTGAAAGGGGATTATTATCCCGGACTCCAGGATTTGGTTCACCTCCTTCTGAAGGGCCTGACGTCAGGCCTCAGGGACTCGGTATGGTCGTTGTTTAATGGTTACACCCTCTTGAGTGGGGATAGAGTGCATTGCCAGATGTGTTCTTCCGGGTCGGTCAGAAAACAAATTCTAAAAGGATATGAGCAAGGCACGAATACCATTTGTGTGGTCTTGGGTCAACTCGTCGTTGATTACGGTGGACTCAATGGTGGAAGACCTGGTATCCACAGTGGAGACCTTATGCGCTTTTTTTGGTGGAGGCCCTAGCCAATTCTTGAGAAGATTAATGTGATACATCTGTGTTTTGGTCGCTGTGAGTGGTAATAAGTAAGTTGTTTTACCTATTTTACGTATCACTGGAAAAGGGCCTTGCCACTTTCCGTCTCCTTTAAGGAGTTTTTTAAGGGTTAGTTTGAGATTGCCATGGTACCTCTCCACCAGACCATCGGTCTGGGGATGGTACACAGATGTCTTTATGTGTCTGATACTCAGTTGTTTGCAGACTTGTTTCATAATTCTCGAAATGAAGGGAGTTCCCTGGTCTGTAATTATGCCCCGGGGAAACCCCATCCTGGAGAACACCTCTATAAGTCTCTGAGCTATGGTAGTGGTGTTAGCAGAGTGTAAGGGCAAGGCTTCGGGATATCTCGTTGAATAATCAACTATCAGGAGGACATATTGATAACCCCTGCTGGACTTTGGGAGCGGCCCTATAAGGTCCATACCCACTCTGTCAAAAGGTTTGGCTATTATAGGGAGAGGGTTTGAGGGGGCTTTTGGTGGGATGTAGGGGTTCTTCGTCTGACATATTGTACATTCCTGACAGTACTTTGGCACTTGTGCATGGACACCTGGCCAGAAGAAACTACGGAGTACGGACTGTGACGTTCTTTCTACTCCACAATGCCCTGCAAGGAGGTGTGCATGAGCAAAAAACAGAACCTATTCCCTGAAAGCCGTGTGGACAAGCAATTGTGGTTGTTCGCCTTACATGCCCACCCGATACAGAAGTCCCTTCTTCTCAATAAAGCAAGGGTTCACCCTTTTTGGGAGTAGAAGGGCATCCTTGGCGCTGAGACTACTGTTGTTAAGCTGGGCTTCCCAAAAGTGGGTGTCTATGGCCCAAGGTTCGGAAATCAGGAGACTGTTCTGTGGAGGGGGAAAGCCTGTACTATGTCTCAGAGTCCCATACATCAAATCAGGAAACCAGGGATTGTCTATACCTATGATCAGTGGTTCAGGGAGGTGGGGCAAGACCCCGACATCAGCAGTAACATCTAGACCCTGTTGGCTCTGGAGTCTAATGCAGGCCAGGGGGTAGTCCTGAATGTCTCCGTGCAAACATCTAATGCTAACGTATTTCCCAGGTAGGAAAGAGGAGGGGGACACAAGTTTGTGTCGTATTACTGAGTGTTTGCAACCGGAGTCTAGGAGGGCGGTTATGGGACGATCATTCAAACTCACACGTAATATAGTGGACCGGTTTCCTGTGCGTATAGGATGGACTGAGGTAGGTAGCTTACATCCATTGGTTCTTCTTACGCTTTTTCTTTTCGTTTCCTACAAAACTTGGTAATGTGGCCCCACTCCCCACATTCAAAACATTGAGGGCCAGCAGAAGGAACAGCATCAGAACATCCTGAGCGCGGTTTTAGAGGCTCATAATCATTTTGGCAGATATTTTTTCATTTTTTCCCATTTGGATGGGCCTTGGATTCTTGTCAGGTTCTTTGGTAGTCCCTCTATTCTGGGCCCAAGCATATGAGGTGGCCATTTCTACTGCATGTTCCAGTGTCAGACCTGCATGTTGGCGTAGCCACCTTTGTGTCCCATATGGTAGTGCCTCCAAATATTGCTTGAGGTAAATCTTTTCCATTATTTCCTCTCGAGTAGTGTCCAGAGGCTTAAGCCACCGGTCCGCGGCATCCTTGATTTTATAAAAGAGTCTTTGGTGTGTCCCCGTTCCCTTCCGGTGTTTTAATGAAACCCAGGACAAGCTGATGTACCTGTTCCAGCCACCATACCCCGGAGAATGGCGGCTCGTAGCACGGTGTCGGACTCTGCCGAAGCTTTCTCCTGGTTCACTGGGTGTTGCGGCGTCCTCCAGTGCACTGCCAGGTGGGTGGTCCACAGCGGGCTGCTGATCCAGCGTCTTCTCACTTCCCGCCACCTTTCTGAGCTCTTCCGCGGTTCTTCAGGCTGTGCCAAGCTCCTCCTGCTTTAATCCACCAGCGTCCCTGGATAGGGTCCACAGCACCGGCGTCACGCCTCCCAACTCCTCCTCCTGCCGGCTTCCTGGATTGTTAAAGGGTCCGACCTCGTCCCGTACCTGCGTTTTCAGGATATTGGTATGAACAAGGGATCCCGAGTCCTGCTCCCCAGGCTCCTTCCGACAAGAGCACTATAGTTAAAATAAACATTTTGAACTATAACAGTGACTCTGTCAATTCTTTTTGTGGACAAGTACGAGAGAGTGTGCGAAAGGGTAGGTCTTGCTTCCGCGATTCCTGAGAGAGTCGGGAGTGTTGTGTTCTGGGTTGTCTAATCACTTGTAGCTTTGTGATTGTGTAGGAGAACAAATGTGACACTATAGCTAGTCGATTCTGGGATTTTGGGTACTGAGGCGGTAGGAAGGCTCAGCCCCTACACACCGAGGTCCTGTTTTCCAGCGCATAGTTCTGTGTATGTGCAGAATCCCTGCAACAATGATTGTTGCTTCGGATCTCCGTCAGTTTATGGGGAAAAAAGGAACTGATGTCAGTGCACTTGAGTAGTGCCTAAATACAAAACCACACACATCATATCCAAAACGGCATTGACGCGGAGTCCCCAGCGCTGCCTGCCAGCGCACGTGTACTGATAAATATTTTCTGGATCCATTCTAATGCCTGGGGAATATTCAAAAGGTGAGAAATCTACAGTTAGAAGTCTCTATCAGAATAGCACATTCATGGACAAAGAGCAGGTAACAACATGCTAGTGATCTGGACTCACCATATTCAAGTGAAGAGTCTGCCAACCCTCCTGTAATTTCGGGGGCCTGGAAAGACTTCAACGCCTCGCAATGAGGGACCTTCGCAAGATGCTTCTCTACTTCCTGTTCTTCAAATGGCGCAGTCAGGTGAGTTGGCATCAGAGGAGCCTCTTCGTCTTCGATGGACTCTATCTCCAGGTCTTTCATTAGGACAGGATTTTTTTTTTTTTTTTTTTTAACTTTATTTAGCAATTGAATAGTGAACATATAGCTGTAGACATAGTACGATCAAGAGTTCCCATTTTTCAGCCAATTAAATACAGAGGAGGCAGTGAGGAGAATCAAACATGACATGGCAGACAGTGCAAATATAACAGTCTTATCAGGACATAGCAGCACCCCCCGTAGTCGGATATTCACAGAAGCTACTATCATGCTGACCTCATCATGGGGGTCGCTCTTTTAGCATTTCCAGCAACAGCAGTACACCCATCAAAGCCGAGGGGCGGCCTACAAGTTCCATTGTATACCCAGCAGAGGACCCGCGGCCATGATCCAGGCCCCCATACCTCCAGAGCCCCCGATGACCCACGCCCCAAGGACTGTATGCAGTAACCTAGGTGCTCGCCTCAGCCTCCCCCGCCAGAAGATAGCATCTCAGCGGAGCCCAGATGTCCCTAGGCTGGGACGTTGGCAGCATAAGCTCCGAGAACGTGCAGTTCTGTTCTTGGCAATAGGTAAGATCCCGCACCCAGTCCTTGAATTTCGGGGCCCTGCCCCAGCGACACGCAACTCTCCTTTTAGCCAGCAAAAAAGCGAGCGCGATGAATTTGCGGTGTGCCGCCTGTATTGGCTCTACATACCCCAGCAGGGCTAGAAGAGGGGAGGGCATTAATACTGTGTTGATCATTGTAGAGAGCGCCTCAAACACCTGACACCAATAACGATGCACTCCTTCGCAGGCCCAGGCCAGGTAAAGGAAATCCGCCCCAGGAGCCCGGCATCTATCGCAGCAGTCAGTGTCTCGGAGCTTATAGCAGTGAAGCCTGACAGGAGTGTGGTATAGTCTGTGAATGTATTTGTAATGTATGATTCGGAAAAGGCTACTGGAGGAAATGCGCTCCGTCTGCAATAAGCAGAAATGCCATTGTTTATCCGTCAACGGGGCTGGTAACTCCCTGTCCCATTTTTCCCTAGCTGCAAGCTGCGGCGCCGGAATTAGCGAGTGTACCGATCCGTATATTTTGGAAACCAATTTAGCTGGGGCTTCGTCCGTGAGGATGCGCTGTAACGGTGCCATCTGCGGGGGTTCCTGTGGAAAGCTGGGCGTGAGCGCCCGTATCCCCTGTCTAAGCCGGATATAGAAAAAAACGTCAAGCGGAGAGGGGTCTAAGCTCTCATAGAGGTGTTCCATAGAACGAAATGCGCCATTGTGGTAAAGGTCCCCCCAAGTCGCAACATGGATAGTGTGAAGCAGTTTCCGGAATCCCGCCTCCTGCAGCAGGGGCATACTTGGGTGGTAAACAAGGGGCAGAAGCGGCGCGTACACCAAGTCATGCCCCAGTGAGGCAGCCAATTGATTCCATGCGGATACCGTGCTAGTCACCGTTGACGGCGTTTTATCTCTCCCCAGCACTGGGATATACAATGCGCCTTCTATGGGGATTGGGTGTGCCAGCCAATGCTCAGCTGCGAGCTGTGGCATATATCTGGGCTGCCGTATCCAGTAGTAGGCGAAATGCGCCTGGGCTGCCCGATAATACAGCTCAAAATTGGGGACCCCAAAACCGCCCTGATCATAGGGCTTGACAAGAATTTCCCATTTGAGCCGGGGCGACTTACCGCCCCAAACTAGTCTTATGAGCTCGGTGCGAAGTTGCTTAAAAAAAAAGGCACCAGGATGGAATGGAATATTCAGAAACAGATACAGCAGCTGCGGTAGTATTACCATTTTAATCAACGATGCTCTGCCGGCCATGGACAAGGGCAGGGTAATCCAGCGAGTAACGTAGTCCGCAATGCGGGTAATTGACGTGCCATAATTAGCCCGCATGAGCTCCTCCCTATTTTTTTCTATTTGTATACCCAGGTATTTGAAATCCCCCTCGCACCAGGCGAGGGGGTAGTCCAACCCGAACCGCTCAGTGGAGGCCGTTAGGGGGAACAGACACGACTTGCTCCAATTTATCTGGACCCCGGAAATCCTACCTAGGACAGGATGTTTTGCTCGTCTCAGCAGTTCTCCTGAATTGTGATCATCGAGACATGTGAACAGCATAATTGTTAGAAAACATGCTTTACAATTCGACGGATGCAGCAATATTGCTATAGAGTCCTTTCTTGGATAAATAACATTCAAATAAAATATGTTCTTATAACTTGAATGATGTCCAAGGGTGCAAACTAGCAATAACCTGAGAAATTGCAATCAAGACAAACTGCAGTAATGATAAGAACTATAGTTAGTTTACAACCAAGCAGCTACATTATGATGCTGTAAGGACTGCCATCTTTAAATGAAAGACTCTACTATGTCCTAAAAGGCGATTAGATGAACAATCAACAAAACCATTTGGTGGGATATTATCAGATAAGCAACCAGAAAATCATTTTTGTGTTGAAAAGCACTCTTATGATTTGGCCTTCTACTATGAAGATCGCTGCCTTTGTCATTATGCATTCAATTCATACCACTATTTCCAACTAAAGCATTTTTCTTTCTTAGCAGTAAGAAGAGTTGAATTTCTGACAGGGGTATAGGCTTTAGTTGCTCTGAAAGAGACAGAAACAATACCGAGTACAGAATGGCAGCAGCTATTAACCTGAAGTCCACCAAGCCTACCCAGGGGGTCACTGAATGTTTAGAAAATGAAATAATATTAGCAAATGTATAACATTTACATACTTAAAAAGGAAAAAGGAAAACTGAAAATGTTAAAATGTTCTGTAAATTTCAAGGAATTTAAAAATCGATGGTTAACAAATTAAGTTTGAATCCATAGATTGAATTGTGGGAGCAGGTCAACTGCAGCAAACTGCATCTACTATGGACGATTGGTGGCTCAACTGAAACACTGGTGTACACTGACAAAAAGAGAGCATGCATTAGGAGCAAAAAAAAGTCTTAAGTTGAAGATTAGCGTATTGCTTCGACTTTTAGAAATAAAACTAACGACTTTCCACTTGAAATAAAAAATTTGATTTTCGCATTTTTCAAAATGAAGGATCGAACTGTAGAATGATCAAACCTCAAATAATATTTATTGAATAGACTGTATTGAAATGCTGGAAACTTCCACTTTTCAGGTCTGGTCTGGCAATAGAAAGGCAGCACAAGAATGAAGCCAAAACCTGATACACACATGCAGAAATATGGCCATGTGGTTCATTGTTGGCTCCGTACCACCCTGGAAGTGATAGAGAGGAGCCGCGCCTAAGCACCACCCTATTGTGCAGATATCAGTGTCTTATTGTTTTTATTTTCCATTCCCTTAGATGGGGAGCATCAGCAACTGTAGGTGCAAGTGGGCTGCATTGTAACTTGGGACCCTTTTAGATGTTAAAAAGTAAGACACTCCACAGAACAGCACTGGTGGGAGAGCATTGAGGGATCTGCAGTTATATAAAGTATCCACTAGAAAGAGCATTGTCAAAGGTAAGTTATTTGTTATTCTGATGGATCCTTCTAAGCACAAAATTCCTTATGTTAGAATAGATAGCAAAGCAGCACCTCCCCAGGCGGAGGGTCTGTGGAGTGGACTCAGACCAAAAATCTTTCAAAGCAATGCAAGCAAAGTGCCTTCCCCCAGACCTGGCTGTGAAGGCAGTATTGCTGCGTAAAGGTAGGCAATGAGGCCCAAGACGTGGCCTTGGTAGATGTCAAGAACAGATACTCTAAGAGCCAATGCAGTGGTAGCAGCCTTAGTTCTGGTAGAATGCACTGTCAGAACTTCTAGGGGTTGCTTCTTGGCCAGTACACAGCCGATCTTCATGTAGCGGACCATCCACCACAAAAGGGTCCTTTTCTACATGGCCATCCCTTTTTTCACCCCCACAAAAACCTGATTGTTCATATGGTGTTCCTTGGCACCATCAATGTAAAATCTTAAGGTGCCCTTCGAGCCCACTTGATACAACCTCTCCTCCTTTTTGGACGAGGTGAGGAGGAGCAAAGAATGCTGGCAAAGTGATGGACTGCCAAACGTGAATGGAAGTGACCATTTTGGCAAGAATGCTGCCCGAGTACACAGCATCAACTTGTTTGGAAAAAACGAGGTGTACGGCAGTTGCACTGAAATCACCTGGGGATGTATTATGTAAAGGGCACACTTTTCCTGTTTGTGCCCCATGCACCTGTTTTAAGATATGCCAGGCACAAACAGGGATTGTTGGCCCTATTTCATGGAATGTGCTGCCCCCAGCACAGCCCGTGAACTCAAGCTGTTCTCTGGGTAGCACATTTATGTGAAAAATGGAGCGGCTGCTTTCAAGCCTCTCCGTATTTCACAGTACAGGCGGCACCTGACAGTACTTTGAAGGTGGGATAGAGATCCTCTTGCAGGCGGGTGCAGTCAATGACTGCACCCGCCTGCAAAGGGATGTCTAGAGAGTCCATAGTACCCCTTTCCCTCTCCAGAAGGCTGATAGTGTGCCACCTTTTAGGTGGGGCACTGTCAGTGCACCTCCCGAGAGCTTCTTTGCCTCTGCACCTGCGTCTGTAATTCAGCCCGGGCGCAGAGGCAAAGAGATTCCATCATTTTCATTGGGCACACCCCCATGCAAATGAGGGAATGCCCCCTGAAGATAGTGCTGTCACTTTATGTGCGCCAGCGCTATCGATATTACAGAAGGGGCCGCACAAGCGTCTGCGACCCCCTCTATAATGCCAAAGTGCCCCAGGGCACGCAAAGCTGGTGCAAATGCCCGTTTCACCCTGACGGCACCTTCTATAATACATCCCCTGGAGTTCACTGAAATGACGACCTGATGTACTCACATTGAAGAAGAGGGTCTTCAGAGTCAGGAGATGCAGTGAGCAACTATACATCAGCCCGAAAGACGTACACTTGAGAAATGTCAAGACATTTTTAAGGTCCCACTGAGACACCACAATGGCTTTGGAAGGAACTTGTGTCAAACCTTGAATAAATCTCATCACAATAGGTGATTTAAACAAGGACAGTTGACCCAGTAAATGTAGAAAGGCCCAACGCAATGTTTAATTGCACCCACTCCAAGTCTTTGTTAAAAGATAAAATAAACAAAAGCACGTCTTACAGGTTCGCTTGTAAGTGATCAGTCTTACAAACCCCACACCAGGCCACAAAGTTATCCCAGTGCCTGGCATAGAAGTACTTTGCGGAAGTTCACTTGGTGGAAAGGATGGCATCCACCACTTCAAGTGAGAGATCACAGGTAGTCAGTTGCTGCTTTTCAATCTCCATGCATGTAGGTGTAGATGATACTGCTCTGTGCTGCGACAAAACCACCTCACAAAGCGGTGTCCTGATCGGAGGACAGACGCTCATGCCCAAATGTTCCAGGTACTACACTCCCCTGGCTCAATTGAGAGCCACTAGGATTACTTGTGTTCGGTTGTAATTGATCTGCACATTACTTGAGGCAGGAGAGGCAGAGGATGGAAAGCGTAGGTGTCTCTCTCCTGTTTCATTCCATCCAGAATGCATCTCCTAACTAGTCATCACAGAGAAAATGTAATGTACAAAACGTTTAACAATTTGCATTCTTGGATGTGACCAAAAGATCTAGCGGAGGTTCTCCCCACAGTCTGAAGATGCCCTCTGCCTCCTCGAAATGAAGACTCCACTTGTGCTACCTACTCAGCCCGTCTGCTCTGGCAGTCAGGGACCCTGCCAGGTGTTCACAATTAGATAAATGTCTTGGTGCTCCAACCAACCTCAGAGGTGCAAAACATCCTGGCACAAGACCCAGGACCCAACTCTGTCCTGCTTGTGACAATACCACATGGTAGTGATGTTCTCCATGAGAATCTGCACAAGCTTCCACTTGATGTATGGTAGGAAGGCCTTCAGAGCTATGTGAATGGTCCTCAACTCCAATAGATTGATGTGGAGCCAGGCTTTTGTAGGAGACCAGAGTCCTCTGATTCCCATCTCCACTATATGACCTACCCGGGCCCCGGTAGGGATGTGTCAGTCACTTCTGAGTAAAGGAAGGGAAAGGCACCTGCTGCTGGACCAATTGCATTTGAGCTTCTACCACTGCAGATCGTGAGCAGTCTCCTCCAAGATCTGCCATATTTTGTCGATGCAGGGCCCACTGTTTTTTCAGATAACATTGCAGAGCCTGCATGTGCCACCGTGCACAGCTGACAAGAAAGACGAAGTAGGCTAAGAAGCCAAGTAGTCTCAGAGCTGCTATAACTTTGACCCAGGGTAGAGGCTGAATCATCAAGATCTTAGCTCAAATATCCTGGATGCACTTCAGCAAAGAGAAGGCTTGAAACTGCAAAATAGCTCAAATTAATGGATGGCTCTGTGAAAGAGCCATGAACGACTTTGGCTTGTTGATACTTATCCCCAACAATGAAAGGTGGTTTGCAATTGCCTAAAGGTGGACTACACCTAACATTGGTAAGCCTGCCTTCAACAGCCAGTCATTGAGGGAGGGGCAGACTTGTAACCCTAACCTCCAGAGGTGAACAGCAACCACCACCATTGATTTTGTGAACACCTGAGGGGTGCTGTTGAGGCCACTGAGGGACACAGCAAACTGAAAATGCTTCTGGCCTATCCTCAAGCTCAAATAAGGTTTTGGGACTGAAGCATGGGTATATGAAAATACGCTTCCTGCAGGTTAGAGGACACATTCAGTTCCCTGGGTAAGGGCAGTTCGAATTTGTCCTTCCACAGGAAGTCATTCAGAGGCAAAAGGTCCAAAATAGACATGAGACTCCCTTCATTTTTTGAAACATGGAAATAGCCAGAGTAACAACTATCTTCTTTTTCGTGTCCAGTTCCCTTCTCAATAGCTCTCACCTTCTGCAGCAGAATGGACAGGTGCTCTTTTGAAATTCACTCTGATGTGGGGAGAATATTTGGCAGGGAAAATAAATAAATAGGAAGGGCATAACTATTCTGACAATTTGCAAGACTCTCCTGTCAGACATGATGGATCACCACCTTGGTAGGAAATGGTGGATTGTGCCCCCCACCAACGGTTTGGAGGCTACTGCAGCTGGAGAAGAGGATTGGGAGGACTGATGCCCCTGCTGACCTCTGCGCTATCTACCAGACCTGTATCCATGGCCTTGAAGGACTTGGGTGACTGCTGTACTAGTTGTGGAGACCGTCTATGCTTATACACCAGCCATCCAGAACAGCTTTTTAACTTTTTGAATTGGTGTAGAAACTGGTTTTCAGGGTTCAACCACCTCAAGGGATGCCGCTCAAATGTGCTCTCCTGTAAGACGTCCAAGGCAGAATCTGCTGTGTTACCGAAAAAGTGGGACACATCAACATGGCAAACACAACAAGATTATGAACTGAGTGCTGAAAATTTTCAGCCACTCACCCCCAATCAAGAGATCTGGGTTGCTCACTATGCCATCCCTGTTCAAACCCAATCATATGCAAATCAGTTTTGAGGCCGCTCCTCATGGGAACAGTCCAGCCCTAACTGCCAGGCCAGGTCCTTCCTGGACTGGAAACAGGCATCCTGGGACCGGCTTCGGGGTTTCACCCCATATCAGTTAGGCTAGCTTCAATCCAGTGGCACAGCAAGTAAGGGAGCCACGTCTGGGCATTCCCTTGGCCACTTAGGGCGAACATAGCAAACACAAAAAGATGATGGACGGAGTGCTGAAACTGTTCAACCACTCTCCTTCAGTCAAGAGATCTGGGTTGAATCCATTGCTCTTTTGCCCACTATGCCACCCCAGTTCAAACCCAGCCTTATGCAAATCAGTCTTGACTCTGCTCCTCATGTGAACAGTTCAGCCCGAACTGCCATGGCCAGGTCCTCCCTAGACATCAACAGGCATATTATTGGGGGAGTCCTGTATATTATCGGAATATCCTGTGGAACACCTCCACAAGTATTTACGAAAAACAAGCAGCATGTATTGACTGCAATACTTGAATGTCAGAGTAGCGCAGCCGCCAGAGCTGCCGACTCAGGAGCTGGGGATCCAGGTTCGAGTGTCTGCATCGGGGCAACATCTTCTGATTTTTGCCAAACACTTAATCTCCCTGTACCCATAGACAGCACCAGGATACCCTCACAGGTGATAAGTCACGCTATAAAAATCTAAAAAGAAATGTTGGAGGAAGACATATGCTATACAAATACCTCAATCCTCTTAGAATCTGTATTCACAGGAGTGGTTAGCAATGAGTTGGGATTTACTTTACCGGTTGATTTTCACTAAGAAAATCAGGGTCACAGGTGCCATTCAGTGATGCTTGGCTCACTGCCTTTTCACTGGTTAACGGGAACTGGCCTCAACCAAGTGTCCATCAAGATATCAGTGTGGGCCTCATTAAAAGAGAACAAGGGCTGAGGAGCAGCTGGCCTTGGCTGTGAAATCTGTCAGAATGTTCTTTTGATGTGAACTAAAGGCAGCTGTAAATCCTGTACCTCAGCTCTCCCTCTGACCTCCACTGCAAATGAGGCACTTTATTCTGTTCATGGCCTAAGTGGCGAATGAAGCCCTACCTCAGGAGAGGTGTCGAGCCCACTGGCAACTTGCAAATCTGTGTAGAAGGAATCATCTGTGCAGTGAAGGGAGAGAAATCGTCCCCATCATCATCATCATCCACATCCTGGGGTGTCCTTTGTTCGGCACAGGCTCAGAGTCAGAACCATAATAGAATGGAGTTTTTGCAGATGTGTATGAAATGGCAGAAGCATAGGTCAGAATCAGGGTGCGTAGTGTTCAGGTGTGCTTTTGCAGTTTCTTAGCGTGACATTGGTCGAGATTGAGTGGAAGTCAGTTCGATGTCAGACGTCAATATCAGAAGAGGGTTGTGTTCCGGTACTGGTGGAAACAGAACTAGACTCTATGTCGAAAGGACTGACTCTGATTTCCCGGTACCCTCCGTTTAATACTAATTTATATAGGAGTGGTCCTGAAGAAGGTGGTTAAAAAGTTAGTAACCCACCGAAACGTGTGTCGACATTAAGGAAATCCAGCTGGTAACATAATCATGGATAACTAAAGAGGGATTCTTCAATGCATGATTCACACGAAGAAAAGTGTATGCCATTAAAGCTGGATACAGAATGGGTGTGAAGTATGCATGTAGTAGTATGCTTGGGTAGGTGGTGATGAGATGTGAAGTAGTTGTGGTGTCAAGTGGATCACAGCACGGGGTGTCTATGTTAATATTATATACAACTCACCTCATGTTGAAGTGATAAAATGATGAATTACATAGAATAATATTGTGCACTATGCCAAATTGATGAAATGATGAATTGTATACCATAATATAGCAATATAAGAAAAAAGTGGGGAAAAAGGAAAGTATTTGTATAAATTATTTTAAATTTTGATAAAATGAACATAAAAATAAAAAAAGTAATTTTTTTTAAATTAATTTAAAAAAAAATGTATTGTGATAATGGGGAGCCCGGCGAGCTTTTATAGCCACCAGTAAATTAGACATAGGTCGAGTGGGAGTGCTCTCGTAGCTCATATTATTATTGCATCTTGTGCTTGCAAAGATACAGCTCCATCTCCCAGTTTCAAATATCCTTGGGTCCTGAGCCCACTCACCAAAGACAAACCTCACTGAGGTATGTGACCAACATTGTTTTTTGCAGATACAGCATGGTTTGAAACCTGTTCTTTTGGATGGGAACATGGTTCCCTAGCAAACTGGACTTTGTTTTAATTGTCATAGCAGAACCGAAAAAATGAGGAGCCTAGCCCTGGAACTGCTTTGAAAGGTACAGAAAGATAGAAAGAAATTGACGTCAGTGCGCCAGGCTGATACTTGTATGTGGCTCCGCTCCTACATTTCCGTGAAGTTTGGAGCTGCACAACACCACATAGGGCTGTGGTTCCCAAACTATTCTGACCCGTGGCTCCCTTGACCAGTTGGCTGTTGTTCGCGGCTCCCCATTACATTAAGTTTGTTTGGCGTAGAGTAGGGGAATGTTACATGGCTAGATGGGTCTCTGCTTAGAGACCATATCCTCAATCAAGAGGTGTCTTTAAATCTGGATCTGACAGTGCACTGGAGACCTGTCCTGGATAAAGAGAAACTGCATTGTTTACATTGTCACTACAGGAACGTTTTAGGTCAGGCATTATCCAACACCTTTCTTTTTAATAAACAAAATATATATGATATACATAATTTCAGAGGCTTTCTGTCATCCCTGTTCATACATTATTAGCCTACTGTGGTCTCATTCACATTTTGCTCTTGCACAGTGTGCACTACTGAATAATAGGTAGCCCCCTTTAGTGTCGACTGTATGGTGTCCTTTTAAATAACATTTTAAAAGATATGTTTTGATTTGGAATTTCCACTAGGTTGTATTAATTTCGATTTTTCAAATGCACTTGTTTCTTTCCTAGGAGCGGGCGCTCAGTGCTGGTGCAGGCAGATGGCAAGAGCTCACACAGTTCCCACTTGCTCGCATAAACGCCCTCCTCCCTAAACCGGAGGAGCAGAGTCTCAACAGCTGCAACACTCACTTCAAACAAGTCTCACACTTGCCTCCTTCCCATTTAGAGGCTTCGTGATTGTACACCTTCATGCACTATTGGCTGATCACTGCTCATGTTGAGATGCTGAGCGTCACACCCTTAAATGTCTGTTTCAGAAGGGAAAACCGACAGATTACAGGAAATTGCAGAGCCTTACTTTGTTCACAACAGCAGCGATTTCAACCATGTTCTTGTGTGACCTGCATCCGTTGTGCAATGACAGGACATGAACAAGCTTTGATTAGTTACTTAGCTTTACTTATCTTTAATGCAGCCTCCAGCAGTTTGTCTGCCTCCGTCACTGAGGCAGAACATTAGTTTAGCTCCTGTTCGCTCAAACATGGTTCACAAAACTGTGATTTGCTGCTGCAAGGATATCCAGCTGTTCAGAGAGGCTGGACGAAAACTCACCAGAGAATGTAGTTTTCTCTTGTAGCCTGATGTTTCTGCTGCTTCCAAGTCTTGAGGCGTGTGCTCATACTCACATCTAGTGGCTGTTATAAGAACTGCAGTTTGTTGAAACAATCTGATCAGCTTCACTGCTGAACAATAAGGTATGCAGCATTAACCCCTTCAGTGCCCCGCCCTTTCCCCCTCCTGTGCCGGGCCTTTCATTAGCGGGCGGGGTCCATGACGAGATAGTCTCGTCATGGGCACAGCGCAACCGTGCTCCATGACGAGACTATCTCGTCATGGGCATAGAAGAGGTTAATAGTTTTGTAGTGACTGACATAGGGGCATGCGGGACCTCTGCTTAAGGAACCTTTACAGATGCGGTCAGATTCCTGGCAAGTGTTCATAAGTAACAGTACGGCTGTTCAGGCTGTTTTCGAACGAAAATCATTCACTTTGGGATAGAAAGCTGAAAGTTGGAACAGACTTTCGTCTTTGTAATAGTAATGTTAGGGGTCGTGTCTTGAACATGGCTAGTACCAACATTGTGCATTGTGTTTCCGCATAGTAAGTGTTTCCGCATATTTTATTAAATATACACCAATAGAATTATACAGTGCTTCTCAGTGCAACATTCCCAGTCTAATTTTGTATAATTGTTGTCGTTCGTGTTTATTTTGTTGGTGATAATCTTTAACTGCTCAGTTTAATCTTTCTCATTTATTCTGAAATCACATACTGCTGTCAACAAACTTTGTTTGGCTTTTTAAATCGATAAAAGCCATAAAAACATGCTTTTGTTGAAATCTGCTGTCTGCAGTTGAAGGTACACGTGTCCTGCAAAGAGCTGAGCTCATTTACATGTGAGCCGGTGACAGGCGTCTATGCACGTCCCCTATCACCCCCCCCCCACCCCCCAGCTGAGCCCTATAAATAGATCTCCAGCGCCATGTGACACGCTGGCTCTCGTCCTCCTAATCTTCACTTACCTGATTTCTCGTCTTGGCGCTTCCGCATTGCAGATTTCATCCAATTGGTTTCCGGACCTGATCCTACTGTTCGAGTGAGCTTTGGTTGCCAAGCCAGCAGGACATCTCCCTCCTCTGAATCCGATTCGTCTGGGGAATCTACCCTCCCAGAAACAACGAAAGGAAAAGTAGTAAGGTATTGATTGCAGCATACTCCCGTTTGCAGAGACAGAGCGTGGAATTCAGATACAGGTATTTCTATTTATTTAACATTTTAAAAGACAGTGAACAGTGCGCAAAACACATGAAGGTACTTTTGTTCTCATTCCGCATTTCTTGGGCATTGAAAGACTTCAAGAGGGAGAGACTCATCTCCAAGCTGTTCTCAATATTTGTTTAATCTTGAGACTTTGGACTCCAATTCCTGCAATCTTATTAAGAGTTTATATTTAGAATTCAGACGGATATTTTTTTGAGTAAGTGTGACATAAGGCATTAAAAGATTTGTATTAGTGAACGTGTGACTATATGCATTTCACGTAATTCATGTTGTTTTACTACAGAAAGCTATATACATTGTTGCAGACATTTTTCTCCAGATGCTAGAGAGTGACTATAAGGCTTCTTGTGAATTACGAAAGAAAGGTATAGTTTTTTGCACCGTGTTTAATGTTTAAACAACTGAATTCAATGTGTAAGTAGGTGTTAGCTAATGTTGTTTATTGTATTTAGATGCCAGAAATCAGAAAGTCAATACGGTCCACAGAGTAACTGACTAGATTGCAGTCCGCGCCAAAGACGTTCCCTGGTCCAAAGGAAGAAGTGTGTTTGTTTTCTTTTTTTATTATTTTGTCCCATTTTCCCCCTTCCCCAGGAAGTCTATTCTTGTCAAGCTGTGTTTTGAGTACATCCGAACAGGTATAGAGTTTCTGGGGTATAGAGAACAATCGTCTCATCTCTCAAATTGAACATCCTGGATTTCAGGTGAGTGGAGACTTGACAAGTAATCATATAACAGCGAGACTCTAAGTGGATCTTGCCTATGACGTCATAAAATGGCCACCAAAATCACATAGAACACTTTTAAATTCAAATCTGTTATAAATTTGATGTAAATATTCATACTTATTGACATGTATCAACATTTATTCATATGTGTTAATATGTTCCTTTCTTTTTTTCATCTTCAATGAGTCTTCTGTAGTGCCTGAAAATGAGTTCCAAGCTAAAACAATACCTAATTGCAACACCCACAGCCAGAGGTCAAGCTGTCCAGCATAATGATCTTGTTGCTACAAATTGGAGGAGAGTGGTGATCTGTTCAATCTCGGCAGCAACAAAGTTATGCCTGCTACAGTTATCACATCAGTGAAAACAGCACATGAAATTGGTAGAGCGCAATATAACTCCAATTTTCATGAGGTGTTGCAAATGTGTTCAAAGCCCATTACAGATACCGTACCAAGGAACAAACTTCAATTATTCAGCACCAGCCTGCACAAAACTTCTGAGTCCAAAGACAAACTATCCTTGGTAAAAAGTATTTGAAATCTGTTTTCTAGATTATAGATAGGGTGTCAGACAAGATTTTTTCAAGCATGAGAATCAGTCTTTTCGGCCATCTATATCTGTGAATGGAAAACTCAAACAAGGACAGAAGTTGCAGCTATTGGACAGCGTTGCCGAAAGTACCAATATATACAACACTGCTCCAGAGGTGGATGTAAATATATTAAATGGTACAGCTATCGAAAGTATGCTAATTACAAGTCTTGTAAAACATTTGATTACCCTTCAAAATATTTTATACCCTACATAGATACTCAAGCAAGGAATGTAAAATGATTGGATCTTGTGTGGGATATATATAGATTACTGAAAGCATCAAGCAAAGTGTTAGAGAAAAAAGAGGTGAGGGTCTTCGCAAGCGAGTTGAATCTAACACTCCTGTAGCCAAAGATTGGCATAGTTTCTTTAGATGAGGCAAAAATAAAACAGAGGTTTTTGGTTTACTGAGTGGACATGTGCAACTTATTACCATCGAAGGGAAGCAAGTAATTGTCACCTGTCAGGATGAAGTTCCAAGTTACACACTATTTATGAATTTCGAAATGATATCGCCTTGCAATCATGAGAAAGTTGACGCATAAGTTTTGTTTCATTCTTTCTATGCAGCAACTGAAGTTCATTCCGAAATAATGATTCGTACCGTAGATACCAATGTAGTAGTTCTTGCGATTGCTATTTTTAAAAATATTGAATGTCAACAATTGTGTTTAGCATTTGGTACAGAAAAATGTTTTGCTACATACCAGCTCACGGTAATGCAGAAAGCTTAGGAATTGATATATGTGATTCTCTGCCCCTTTTCCATGCTGCTACTGGTTGCGACACCATGTTGGCTTTTCATGAGAGAGGGAAGAAAGCAGCTTATGACACCTGGATGGCACTTTCTTCTGCTACTCCCATATTTCAATTTCTGTCAGATCGACCAAGTTCTGTTGATCCTGTTCACTTTGGAAATGTTGAGGGATTCATTGTACTAATGTATAGCCACAGTTGTCCATTGCATGAAGTAAATGGTGCCCGCCAATTCATGTTTTAAACTGGAAGCAAAACTATTGAACACATCCCACCTACACAATATGCTCTTCTTCAATGATCTGCAAACACAGGGGGCCATGTTTGGGGTCAGACTTTAGTGCTCATGCATGAATTGCCAAATTAAATTAATGGACTGGAAGCAGATTGATGGAGTAATAGTACCACATTGGACAACGCATGTTTTTACATCGCATGCCATCACAACGCATTTTTCGAAACTACATTTACAACGCATTCCATTACATCGCATTATACCATTACAACGCATACCATTACAATGCATATCATTACATTGCATTTAAGGTAAGTGTTGGATAGTGTAGGGGTAAAAATTACTATTCCCACTCCAGTGAGTGCAACAGCAGGGTAAGTGTTGGATAGTGTAGGGGTAAAAAATACTATTCCCACTCCAATGAGTGCAACAGTAGGGAAAGTGTTGGATAGAGTAGGGGTAAAAATTACTATTCCCACTCCAATGAGTGCAACAGTAGGGTAAGTGTTGGATAGAGTAGGGGTAAAAATTACTATTACCACTCCAGTGAGTGCAACAGTAGGGTAAATGTTGGATAGTGTAGGGGTAAAAACTATGCGTTGTAATGGTATGCGTTGTAATGGAATGTGTTGTAGTGACATGTGTTGTAATGACATGCGTTGTAGTGACATGCGATGTAATGGCATGCGATGTAAAGGATGTTGCGATGTAATGACTGCGTTGTAAAGGTAGTGCGATGTAATGACTGCGTTGGAAAGGTTGTTTCCCCCTCCACGTGCCCTTTCCTCGGCGGACGACTAAGTGAGCGCTGAAAGGTCTCCCAGGGGGACACAATACCTTTGAACGCTTGACAAGTGCTCCGTGCGGCTCGGTGACGGCCGGCGGTGTCCGTGCCCGAGCGCTGATAATCGGGCGGGCCCATGTTGAGCATTGGAGGCGGTGCGGAGGGCCGCCATTGCAAGCGCTTGCTGAATATCCTCCCACTGATGCCTCTGAGTGCGGCGCTGTGACTAGACCCGCCGGAGGCCTCTCTTCAGTAAGACCTCTGCTGCCCCACTGTTCAGCCCGTGATCCTGGAGGAACTGGGTGCTGATTTTAGCAATTGACGTGCAGCTGAGGTGCGAGAACAGTGGAGAGTTGCCTCAGCTGCCCAGACATTAGAACCTAGCACAATATCCCACTGCCACAGCTCTGATTTCATAAACAGCGCAGCTTGTGTAAAATGTGATTGCCGGGTTGGATGTGAGATCCTGACTGCACTGCTTATCGCCGGATTCTGAAACTACACAAGTGAATAGAGTCATTCCTTGGAGTTTATGCTGTACATGCATGCTGGCTGCTGCTCCCCTTGTAACAACGTTACCCGCTACATACAGTTGTGCGATCCAGCGCCCAGTGAGGACTGGTGCTCACCATTAGGTTGCACACTGATGTGACTGTACTGCTCATCTCCTGGCTCTAAACGTGCGCAGGTTAATAAATTCACTCCTTGGATTCTATACTGTACATGCATGCTGGTTGCTCCTCCTCTTGTAACAATGTACCCACAGCTTACCTTTGTGCACTCCAGGGCCCAGTGAGGATTGGTGATCACCATTAGGCTGCACACTGCTGTAACACTTAAGAGGGCAGGCATGGGGAAAACAGACAGAGGAAAATCCCGGCTCAACTTTGAATTGCGTGCGCCAGGCAGATCGCAGCAGAAAGCTACCTCAGATTCAGAGCTGGATGCCATTACTGAACACTCAACGTCACTCGAAACAACGCTTCTAGCCATGCAAATAAGTCTCCAGTCTATAGATGGAAAAATTGATGCGCTTAATATCAGGATGGACCTTATGTCGGTAAAACTAGATAAACACGTCACCAGGTTAGGCGAAGCTAAAAAATGCATCCCGGACGCTGAGGATAACTTAGAAGTGACCACCAAGACTCTCGACATGGAAAAGGTGCTCGCCATCATTCAAGCTAAGAATGAGTACCTTGATGCCTGATCCTGACATAACAAATTACGAATCACTGGCCTGCCGGAATCAACCAACACAAGGAGACTGGAATCCTGTGTTGAGATGATGCTACATGAGATTTTTGGGGCAGAGCACCTTGGCGGCTCACCCCCCCCCCCCCCACCCCACGGAGCCTCACCAAGACCGATTATCACCCGTCTGTTGAACTACAGGGATCGAGACTCAGTACTGCGCATGTCCAGGGAACAGGGCACCATAAACTACCAAGGAAATAATCTGGCCTTCTATCCGGACTTCATTGCCGCAGTCCAAGCAGCAAGGAAGGAGTACCAATCGGTGAAGAAGCTACTGCTGGCGGAGAGTGTTCCATAAGCTATGCTCTACCCGGCCTGTGCATTGGTGCGGAGGGGAAGTTCAGGATCTTCACTAGCCCTAAAGCGGCCATGGATTATGCTAAAGCCCTAAGGCGTCGCAGTCAAGAAAAATCTGGCACACTAGAAGAAGAGGACTAATCCAGGATACACTAAGTCTACGGTTGCTCTGGCTGAGTGCTCATACTTTACATGCTGATACCACAAACCCATTGGTACTTGGCGGCATATGTATCAAGCGATTTTGTATTTGCAAACGCTGCGATTCGCAAGAAAACAGCGTTTGCGAAAACAAAATCGCAAAACTCGATGTATGAGCCTTTTTCGCATCGCACTAATAAGGAATCGCTAATTTTGCGATTCCTTCATTTTGCGTAAGCATTTAAGGAATCGCAAATTGCGATTCCTTAAATGCTATGTAACAAGCACCCAAGTTGTGCGATTTCTTCTTAAGAAATCGCACATTACCACCAACTTCAAGTTGGTGGTATTTTGCGAATTCTTAAAAAAATGCACTTTTTGGCATTTTTCTAGGTGCCATGTGACGCACATTCATGACCTTATGGCATGTATGTGCGCCATATGCACACACATGCTCATTTCAGGGGTGCATCAGGGGGTCATCATGACATCCATGCACCTTTGAAATTTTTCTGAATTTGCGATTATCAAATTGCGAATCACAATTTGAGAATGACTTCTCATTCATTCCTATGGGCCTCCTGGCCCATAGGAATGAATGGGAAGGTATTCCTTAATTGCGATTTCGCAATTTGCTAATCGCAATTAAGGAATTTTACGAATTTGCAAAATATGTGCGAATTTTTAAATACATCCTGTTTTGCAATTCTCAAATAGCGATTCTCAAAAAATCGCTATTTGAGAATCGCAAATATTGTTTTTGATACATATGCCCCCATGTTCCCTCTTGCTCTGTGTATATACAAAAGGGGGTCACGCTCAGATGCCTCCCGATATCCTAATGGCTGTAAGTTAATTCAATTGTAACACACGCACCGTAGTTGATGCCGCAAGCAGGAACACATTTATGTCTTTTCCTCAGTTTAGATATCTACAAGAAGCGGGTAACTTCTTTACATTGTTCAGCCACCTCCCTTTTTACCTGGGAGGCTAAAGGTGCTCCTGCGCTCCCCCACGGGTGTACCCCATTTCTAATGACTACTGTACCTTGTATTTGGTGGTTGTTGTTGTGTTTAAGTGATGGCTTTGGTAAGTTGGGGGTGCTGAAGTGGGTGGGGGTGGACATAAGAGGTGGAGTAACGGGGGACTGTTTTACATGGCTCAATGTGATCCTTTGATACCAATGTTGAACTATATTTCACTCCACTGTAAAGATGCAAAAAGCAGATTTCACGACGGTATAACATGACAGTGCTACTTAATGAGCAGATATCATGCATGACGTGGAATGCTCAAGGGCAGAATTCCCCCCAAAAAATTAGACAAGTAATGGCCTATTTGGACAGAAATGATGTCAGGATAGTACTCCTGCAGGAGATGCACCTGACAAAGCACTATGAAACAAAAGTAGATGCGCAGTGGGCGGGGTACAGGCTGGCGTCCTCCTACACAACATATGCCAAAGGGGTGCTCACACTTGTAAAGAAAAATCTTCTGTTCACTTTGATTAAATCCTGCACGGATGATGTGGGACGATATGCTATAATACACGGCAAATTGGCTGGATCAGCTATAACCATAGTCAATGTATACGGATCCAACACTAACTAGCCTGGCTTAATGTATTACGGGACTGGCCTGGCGCTGAAATTATCTGGGGCGGGGAATTTAATACACATTTGGACCCTAGCAAAGACAAATCCAGTGGGTGTGATGGCCATTCACCCAGAGCTGCTCAGGTTATAAACAATGGGATGGCTGAACTAGGTCTTGTAGACGCATGGAGAATACGTAACATTAATAGGCTGGTGGGAATGCACACCTCGATCGCTCACGGCAGTAGGTCAAGGCTGGACTACTGGCTGGTGAGTGAGAGTACTAATGCATGGGTGTCCACAATAGACACGCTACCCAGAACACTGTCTGATCACAACCCCGTTAGAATCACACTATGAATCCTATTAAGCATCCCCCATCAGTTTACATGGCGGTTTTGATCAGAGGCGCTTCTTGATCCTCTATTCACCGAAACGATCAGGGAGGCTATAGTCAAATATTTTGATTTAAATAAAGGGTCGCTGAGCAGTGCTGCAACACTTTGGGAGGCCTTCAAGGTCACTATCAGGGGCAAACATATTGGCACAACAGCAGGCATACTTAAGGATCTCCGAGCCCAACTGTCCAGAGTGGAAAACACATTAGAGCAGCTTGAACGAGACTATGACACTTTCCCATGCACGCAAACACTCGCCAGTATTAAAGATCTCATACTAGAGTATAACGAAGTGGTGGCTGGTGAGGTACGTTACCTATCTAAGAGACACGTGGCCCGTGCATATGGCGAGTGAGTCAGACTCAGATGAAATCTGACTTCCAAGATCAAACAAAGAACAGACCGTCAAATCATAACAAAATTCACAGACCACACAGGGGGATCACTGTTCCACATCAGCAATTGCAGCACATTCCTCACATGCTATGCAGAATTGTACACCTCCAAAAGGGTAACTGACTCCAAGGAGCTAGAAAATTACCTTGCATATGTCGTGACCGCCTGGCTATCCGTAGGACACACAAATATCTCTGCCAACCGATTGAGGCCGCTGATATCTGCGAGGCAATTCGATCATTGCCTAACAAGAAAGCACCAGGGCCCGATGGCCTCACCTGTGAATTCTATGAGGAATTTGCAGATGAACTCACACCCGATATGTTGGGTATGTACAATGAAGCCTACGAGTCGGGAATACTGCTGCCATCGCTAAGAGAAGCCCTAATAATCACCTTGTTAAAAAACAAAGGCAAACCGTCACACATCTGCGAATCGTATCGCCCATTGTCACTTATTAATACTGATGCAAAAGTGTTGGCAAAAGTCCTGACCACGATGCTCCAACCATTAGTGCCGATGTTAGTTCTCCCCGATTAATCTGGATTTATTCCAGACAGGTTCACATCACACAATTTGCAAACAATTTTCGCAATGTTCCATATACTTCACTCGAAGCTTCAGGCTGAGGCAGTGATGCTGGACACAACCAAGGCTTTTGATTCCATCGAATGGGGGTATATGTTTCAAATACTACAGCACATGGGGGTCCCTGAATTCTACAGTAGATGGATACGGTTACTGTATACTGGTCCAAGAGTGCGCGTCCGGGTTGACGGGCTAACATCAGAACCAATCAGGATCTGTAGAGGCACAAGACAGGGGTGCCCTCTATCACCGCTGCTCTTTTCCCTTATGCTGGAACCACTGGTCAGCATCATCAGGCAACGGCATAGGGATGCGGCCCTTAGATTTGCCCATCGTCCGGTGAGCATATCACTTTATGCTGACGACATGTTGCTCTTTATCAGGGAATCGTAAACGTTCTTATCTCCAATCCTGCATGAGTATATTAGGTTTGAGCGCCTCTCGGGGATCAGCATCAATGGGAACAAATCGGTGAAAGTACCTCTGACCATGATTACTGCCCCTGCCTACTGCTCTGGAGTTTCCTCTTGAGTGGGGATCTGACCCAGCAAAACACCTGGGGATATGGATTGATTGCGACCCGGAAATGGTCATTAAGGAAAACTATGGCTCTGCCTGCACAGTATTGGAACAACAAGTAGACAGATGATCAAGGATGCCGCTATCATTGGCTGACCGCATACCCGTATCAAGATGACAGTCCTGCCCTGATTTCTATATCTATTTAGCAACATACCCATAAAATAGACTCACCAATTTCTTAAAACCATACAGTCACTATTGGTGAGGTTGGTATGGGGAGGCAAGCTTCCCCGTGTGAGCTGGGATACACTTATACTGGACTATAGTAAAGGTGGCTTTAGTGTCCCAGACATGTATCTGTACTATCTATGCACTCAAGCGCAGTTTTCATACTACTGGTACCAGCACCATGAATTCATTCCTCATGTAGCGGTTGAAGATGGGGATGCACACCCGATTCCAATAAGATGCATTCTGTCATACTCACACAGAGGTACCCCCATATAGGAAATCAATACAATAGATACCACGGTTGCAGCCTGGCAGGCACTGGGCCGGATAACGGCAAAGCTCCCACTATATGCCCCATGCTTCCATTAGATCGACATGCAGCACTATCGGTCACACAGGAGGCAGGAGCCATGCATGCCCTAAAATCAGTAGGCATAGACAAAATGCAAGTCCTCTACCCAAATAGTAGTTTCATCACAATAGATGGGTTGCAATATATACACAACATGTCACCGTTATTTTTATTCCAATTCCTACGACTTAAGAAAGCGATACAGGCATACTACCATACCTTTCCCGATGAACCACAGACATTGCAAACCTTAGAGACGCTCCTAGTAAGCCCCACATGGCAGAAACTGATTACCAAGCTATACAGGGCTGCAAGAGATGAGAAAGTTATTAGCACGGACAGAAGCCTTGATCGCTGGAATAATAGACTCCTCCCTCAGCTCACACAAAAGGAGTGGGACTATCGCTGTCAGGTAACTAGCGCATTCACGTCCAACGGTAACTTACGCATCATTCATTTTAAATTCTTGCACTAAGCATACAACACACCACTGAAGCTACATAAATATGGCCTTCGGCACAATGATACGTGCAAACGATGTGGGGCACAGGGGGCTGACTTCTGGCACCTTGCCTGGGAATGCAATCAGGTGGCTGCGGTCTGGGTGGAGGTGCTACACAGACTACAAACCATGACGACTATTACCCTGCATTGTACCTACAGGTGTGTCTGCTGTGCTACACTCCGGCTCCGAAAGGTCCAATTGGCAAGTTTATTGGAATTGCATTACTGTTGGCCAAGAGGAGGGTGGCGATGAGATGGGACAGTTCAGTTCCTCCACTGCCGGACAATTGGATAAGGGATCTTGTGTACTGTAGGGAGAACCTAGAATTGTATGCAGAAGAACTCCCTGCCCCTTTTCAACCCAAAGACATTTGGGAGCCACTGTTGCAATATTTGAGATCTAAGGACCAACAAACATTATCAGAATGTGAAGATATAAAGCACTGCCTATCTGCATGTATTAATTGAATATCTCTACCGACAAATTTAATTGTGTTGGAGGGCAATTGGGCACTAAGACTGGATACCCACGGATTGTTTGTTTGAACTAGTTCTTTCAAAATGTATGACGTTAATGCTATGCGCAATATGTGTTTCTGAAACTAATAAAAATAAAAAATAAAAAAATGTACCTTTTTGCCGCTTACTCGCCTGTACCCCCTCCGTAGTCCCTCCTTGCTCAGAGTTGGCCACAGGAAGCACACCCAGGCTCCCAGTCAGTCAATCACAATGCTGCCTTGCAGCATTGTGATTTGTCTGAGCACCGTTTTTCAGTGCTCAGACGCTGACTGGAGGCCTGAGCATGTTGTCCGCGTAGGCTGTGATGCAGCCTGCACGGAGAACATGCGAAGAGCGCACAACTGTTTTGGGCAGCCCAATAGGGCCGTCAAGCAGTCATTGCGCACTTTAGAAGGGTACACACACTCTTCCCCTGCCCATGCTCACCCAGGCAAATCTGTGGGTGAAAGTAAGAGAAAATAAAATGATAATACCGCGAGTTAATATCACTTTATTTTCTCTGTCTTTCACTGTAAAAAAGCAGTAGGGCGCTAATCCTCCACCTTAGCAGAGGATCAGCCACTGCCTGCCACCCAGTAAGAAAATGCCTGAGTGTGCCAGTGTGGCTGAGTACCACTAAAGGTAATCTAAAATGGCTTGGAGGCTAATTCTACAGGAGCGGAGGCCTGAGTGGAACCATAGTGTCTTGCATGTTGTTTGCTTGATCCCCGGCCATGAAAGGTATGGGGTGACTGCTGAGGTGTCTATACAGCAGCCCTCTGGAATAGCCTTTGAAGGGTTATGCTATTGATGAAACTGTCGGGCAGGGGCTAAAAGACATGGAATGCACTGTGGTACTGCTTTTTTTAAAGCACTGGTGGGCAGAAACAGACTTTTTTCAAAAGAGACAGGTCCCATAAAAAGGCATCTCTATTAGATACACCTGCTTGTCTCAAGAAAAGCCAGTGGATTACATCCATATGTGGCAATGAGGCACCAAAATAGGGCCTACAATGCACCTCGATTAGTCAGTAGTATCCTGGCCAGCTCTAAGGATATATTTTACCGCATCCTGGCCGTCTTGAATGGTTTGAGCCAAAGAGTCTCAAAATTACTCTGGGACTGCCATCAAGATCACACTGGCCCTGTCCCAAAAGAGTGTGTGTATAATGGCTTAGTAGGTAAAATGCATTGACTAAACACAATGCCAAGCTGGAGGAAGAGAGCATCTGATTACAGAACTTCTATATCCTTTTTGACTCCCTATCTGGAGAGGTTGTGTGGCATGCATTAGAGTTTGCTTTGCTGGTAGAAGCTTGAACCATTAAACTCTCTGGAGTTGGGTGCCGCATAAGAAAATCGGGGTTGCCTTGCGGTAGTCTGTAGTGACTGGCCACCTGCCTGTTGACAGGTGGGCAAGAGCTAGGCTCCGTCCAAGTACACGTAAGGGTATCAATCAGGCATTTATTAAATGGAAGTAAGGTCTCAGTAGGGACTGGCCAAGGGTGCAAAACCTCAGTAAGTGCATTTGTCTTGACTTCAATTGAAGCCAGCTTTAGGTACAGGACCTCAGCTGAGCGTCTAATCCATACAACCAATAATTCACCCTCCTCAACATCATTGTGTGGGGGTAAATCATCCACATCATCACCGTCTCACTTATCAGTTTGATTAAAATATGAGTCAGAAATGTTTCAGGCTTTGCAAGAGGGACACTAATATGGGTAGCTCCAGGGATTCCCCTCAGATATTTACATCACATAACAGATCCGGAGGAGAGGTATGTGGTTCTGCATGGTATACTATATGGGAGGGAATTGAGAATTCTCAGTATATATGCCCTCAATAATGTTTGTATCTCCTTCTTCCATGAGTTAATGACAGTGGGCGTGCCCCATTTGGGCGCGGGTATAATCGTAGCGGGCGACATGAATTGTGCGGTGGGTGGAACGTTGGATAGGTAACCCCCACACGCAAACACAAAGCTTCGGATGACGGAGACTTTGGAAGATCTCAGGGAGGGATTGCAGTTGAGGGATGTGTGGAGGGATTGCAACCCGAGTAAAATAACGTTTTCGTGTGTACGCCGGCAACAGGGACCTCCAGCGGGCTTGACTACTTCTTCCTGTCATTAGACCTCACTTCAGAGGTGGATGGGATAACGTACTTGCCTAGATATATCACAGATCATTCCCCAGTCTTGCTAAGTCTGTGGGGGAAACCAGAATGTCTGGAAATACCCTCCTGGCGATTGTGTGCAGAGGTGTTCATGGACCCCCCCTTTGTTGCAGTGATCACTGAAACGCTGACTCGTTACTTTGAGGAGAACTGGGGATCGACCTCAAGTAGGGCAGTGGAATTGGAAACCATGAAGGTTGTCCTCTGGGGAGTCTCTATCAAGACAACCTATGGCGTGCGACAACTAGAATGCGGTATACAAAAGCAAGAGCTGGGGTTGTGCAGGTTGGAGGCTCATCTCCACACGAGTCCCCAGATTTTAGGGGAATGGGGAGCAGCCCGACAGGCCCTAGTAGAGACCTGAGCGATACCAAAAGGGATGGTGGACGGAGCATTTGAGCAAATCAAACACTCACCCCCAGTCAACTGATCTGGGTTTAATCCATAATCATTCTTTAGCTCACTCCACCACTCCAGTTCCGACATGGCCATATGCAAATCAGTCTGACCCTGTGCCTCATGGGAACAGTCCAGCCCGAACTGCCAAGCCATGTCTTCCCTGGACCGGAAACAAGCATCCTGGGACCGGTTTCAGGTTCATAACCCTCATCAGCCAGCCAACACCACCACCAGTTTCTGGCAGTCATGGCACAGTTTGAACCATTTAGGCCTCGTTGGGGGGCACCATTCCCTTAGAAACAATAAATGATTTTTGAAAGAATGTGTGAAACCAAAGAAAAGAGAGCAGAGCTCTAGATCCACAATTCAAGGCATTGAAAGAAAGAACAGACATTGTCACATGGGGTGGCATCTATATGTGGCTCCGCTCCATCACTTACTGCATGGGACAAGATCAAAACAGAGCTGCACAGCTTCATTTACCAGCACACCGGAGCATTGCTATGGCCTGGTGCCTGGCGAATAGTCTAATGGTGAGGAATATGCGGTTAGAAGTATCCATCAGAATTAATGTGCTTTAAAGATTCTCCATGCAACAGAACTCACCTAGAGGGACTTCTTCCATCTCTGAAACAGTGCAGCTTTCAGCAGAGACGTCAGGATTATTTATCGCCACGCTACAATGAGAAAAATATAATCAATGTTAATGGGATTAAAACACGCTTCCTTGTCTAGTGAAGCCCTTAAACAAAAATAGGCATAGGTAAAAGTTAATATATTAAAGAGTTTGGTACAAGTTGTGAACTGAAGCCTAGGATCCACAAATACAAATCAATAGAAGTGATCTCTTGACAAGGAGGTCATAATCTGCCAAAGGGCACACCGACGCTACTCAAAATTACAATTGCTACTTTTTCCTTTTTTCCACAATTCCACAATAAAAAATCCAATCAACATGCAATAAGGAATATCCTGCAGTCTAGTTTTGAACTTGGCTCCTTTTTTGCAAGTAGAATATTGTCTGGGCAGAGCAGGGAAATTCCTCCAAGCTGTAATGCAGCAGTTTTGAAAACATTTGACCATCCATCTAGCTATGCCAGCTTTTGAAAGAGCCTGACCTTTATGTGGCAGGGCAAAAGCAACATAAAGTTGTTGAGTTTTGCAAAAGAGCTCAGTTCTATCAATGTAATACATGAGAGCACACTTGACAGCAGGGGTGTGAAGGGCCCTCTCTGCCACAGAGTATGACTGTGCGAAGAAGCATGGGAGCTCAATGGTTTGAATGAGTTGGAATGGAGGAACCACTTTCAAAGGGAATTTAGGGTTGGTTCTAAGCCAATCCTGTCTTACTGAACCAGAACGAAAGGCTCTTCTAGGGTCTTCAATTGGCTAACATGCCTTAAAAATGTGATATCAGCAAGGAAAGCAACTTTTCAGGAAAGAAATTGTAATGGGCACAAATGTAGAGGTTCAAAAGAAAAGCTCATCATTCTGGTAAGGATAATGTTAATGTTCCGCACATGGTGAGGAGGTACCCTGGGTGGAATAACTTGTTTGAGTCCTTCCATGACGCCTTGATGACAGAGATTCTGAATAACGACAAGTGTTTCATATTCTTCATATAACTTTCAATGGCATCCAAGTGAAGACGTATGTAAGTAAATGCAAGGGTCGATTGCTGAAGATGACGGAGGTAGCAGAGAATATATTGAACTGCAGGTTTAAGGAGATCTATTTGCTTGGGAATGCAGTAGACGAAAAATATTTTCCACTTCCAAATGACAAAATTGGTGGTAATGGACGATGTGAATGTTTTCCAGGCTGTAATTTTGGATATGGATGGGTACTATACACCAAATATTTGCATTGGTATTACCAGGTACAAGTTCCTTCAACAGAAACAAGGAAAAACAAATCAGTGGAAGAGTACATTGCAGAGGTAAAGAAATGACCTTTAGACTGAAAATTTGGTGTATTACAAGACAATTTCATCAGGGACCTGTTGGTGATGCACGCCAAGAATCTAGCCATTCAGGAGCATTTACGGGTCAGTGGTGATTTTGCGTTAAATGATGTGTTGGCAATTGTTAAAAAAACTGAGATGTCGAGTAGGTGTGCTAGGGTGTTAAAACAGAATGCAAAAGATTATGCCACTGTTCGAAATTGAGCATCTAAGTACTGTGTAAAAGATTCCAAATCCAAAGATCAAACCAGATGTTAACATTGTGACAGTAAAGAACATTTGGCATTTACCAAAAAATGTCCTGCTGCCATGCAAAAGTGTAGCAATTGTGGCATTGTAGGGCATTTTGTAAAAGTGTGCAGGAGAAGGAAAGAGTCTATTAAGTGTGTGAGTGAGCCAGTAAGTAAGGAAGATAAGAAAACTTCTGAAGGTGACAACGAGCACTGTCACAATGTAGCGAGTCTGTGTAGAAGCCTTGTTTTGAATGTTGATGGTAAATCTCACAGACCTAAATTTGAGTGCTGGATGACTGTTGTTGATGTATCCTTAAAAATGTATGCAGATTCTGGGTCCCCATAAACTATAATCAACGAGGAGCTGCAGAGAGAAAAAATTGTCAATAAAGTTGGAGGGGTCCTCAGGGTTAAAGTGGAGAACGTATTGACATGATTGGATTTAGGTGGTTTAATTTGAGATTCAAGAAAAGGCTGACCCGGGCAGATTGCATGTTGCTATGAAAGGGCCCCCTTGTGTTTGGTTAGTTTGACCATGGAAATTTGCACATTGTGTTTGACCCAGTAGCAAAGAGCAAGTGATGGTGTTTGATAAAGGAGTGCATATGGGCAATGATATGCTCAAAAGATTTCCAAAGGTTTTTAGTGGTAGGTTGGGGAATTTGAAAGGATTTGAGTACTGAATTATTTTGAAGGCTGATGCTAGACCTAATGTCCACAAGGTAAGGAACATTCCTTTCATGGTTAGGGATGAAGTCTCTGAAGATCTGGAGAAGCAGGTTTCTTTGGGGTATTGAACCAATAGAAGTCTCTGATTGGGTTTCCCCCATTAGTGGTGGCTAGACGAAGCAATGGCAACATTTGTTGTGTGTTGACTTACGCCATTTGAACAACAACATAAATGTGGGCCAATTTCTGTTGCCAAGAATTAATGAACTGGTAACTTTTGTCAGAGTTGGCAAGTGGTTTTTCACCATTTATCTATTGTCATCACACCACCAAATTTCTTTAGCTCAGTATTCCCAGAAACGTACATCTTTTGTCATCCCTGATGGGTGTTTCCAATTTAAGCTCACGCCATTTCACCTAGAGTCGGTGGCTGCAGTCTTTCAGTGATTAAAGTTTTAACTTTTTGGAAAAGAAAAGGTGTAAAAGTTTTCCAAGACAATATTTTCATTTTTGGTCCAACCGGGGATGAACACGATAAGGGGTTGATGAAGGTGTTAAATATTTTGGAGTCCAAGGGGTTAACAGTATAATTTTCAAAGTGCACGATAGTGGCATGCCTGCTGTCAGAGAAGAATGGAGTAAGAAATAGAAGAAGGATAAAGTTTTATAAGTAGTTATGACTTACTTGATTGACGTTTGGCCAAGAAAAGAGGGTATAGATCAATCTATGAAACCATTCCGGGAGGTAAGGACTGACTTGACTGTTGAAAGTGGCACAATTCCGGGAGAACAAAAAGTAACTCCACTACAAGCTTTGCGAAGAACGGTTATCAGTTCGGAGCATGAGGAGCATTCTGGAATTACTGGAACCAAGTCTATTGCGAAGAAGATGTTTTGGTGGTCAGGTGTGGATCTTGAGGTGGAAAGATATGTAAGAGAGTGCCCCAATTGTGTTTTGGCTGATAAATCTTTACAGACTTTAACACCAACTATGAGTAAATGTTTGATTCCAGTTGACATTGTAGGACCCCTTGGGAAACCTCACAAGTATGTGTTGGTTTTAATTGACTTCTTTTGCCAATGGCCGACCGTGAAGGTGGTAGAAAAGGCAGATATGGATGCAGTTTGTGAATTCCTGGAACAGATTTTTACATTGGACGGCATTCCTGCCACCATTTTGAGTGGCAATGGAATGAAATTTGTCTCCAATAAAACTAAGCTTTGTTTTGAAAGCAGTGGTGTGAAGCATGAGACCACTGCACTAAACAATCCCAGTGCCAATGGTATGGTAGACAAATTTAACCGTGTGATGAAATGTATCATACAGTTATGTAGGGCAAGTAATGAGGACTAGGTTACACAACTGGGTAAAATGGTTTGGGCTTACAGAGTTACTAATAATCGATCGACTGGAGTATCTCTTTTTACGATGAGGGGTAGGAATCCTAGGACCAACTTCACACCTGGTTATTTTGTATATGTGTGGAATACTAGTCAGTTAAAGGAGTGTGGGGAAAAGTAAGAGAGTCATTATAAAGGTAAGTTGTATCATGATACTAAGAGAGGTTCAAAATGGGTGAAGGTCAAAGTGGGTGACTGGGTTCAGATTAAGAAACTGGGTTTTGTAGCTCAAGGGAATTGTCGATTTTATGAACTGGAGAAACTTTTTGAAGATTTGTGTAATTCAGTGAGGTTGAGTAATGGTAAAGTCTGGAATCTTAATTGAGTGGCTGTGGATCCAAATGAGATATGGAAGCGAGTTCATGGGGAGTCACATAAGTTTGAATCTGACTTTTTGGAGGATTTTGAGATGATGGAGAGATGGTCAGTGTTAGAATCCGGGGTCTCTGGTTGGCGCAGGTATGCACTTGCGATAAGCAGGGACCCTTTTCATCTAAGTCAGGGCGTAGGATGACCTCTTAAAAATAACCCCTGCTCACCCTCTAGGTAACGTGGCGCGAACAGTCAGGCTAGATTCCAGAGGGCATTAGGTTAAGCGTTGCAAGTTGCCCCACACAATAATCACTTCCCCACCACACAAAGACACAAGGCTGTATTTCTGTAAAAATATAGGTCTTTATATAAAAGATTTCTTGAAGGCAGGTTGATAAAATACAGTTCTCTTGTAAGTACTAATCCAGTTACTCTTTAAAGGCTTAAAGGCAGTCCACAGTTGTAAAAATGGCACAGTTCTATGCAAAATAAGCTCCTATGGGGTGTGGTGCGCTTTGTAGCGCCTCAGGTACGCTTCGTACCGCTATTTCCGTACGCCGTGCCGTTTCTCACGCTTCTCGCGTGAGTACGCGTATGCAGGCCTTGAGCCAGACGGTCCATACCTAGGTAGGTACGCGTCGAACGTGTTCCAGGCTTCGCTTGCCAAGTCTCACGCTTCCCGCGTGAGCGCCGGCAATGCTTTTGGATGCTGTACGGTCCGTACAGTGGCAGGGACGCGCCGTACACGGACGGCAACACAAGTACGGCTCAACAGAGGCGGGTACGGTTCGTACCAGGGCAGTACGGGTCGAACTACGCACAAGTCACAAGTTTTCCAAAGGCAGGTAGGGCACAAGTCACAAGATACTTCTGATGCAAGTACGGTCCGTACGAAGGCAAGTACGGGCCGTATTACGCGCACTAGTCACAATATACTTCCGATGCAAGTATGGTCCGTACGAAGGCAAGTACGGGCCGTATTACGCGCACAAGTCACCAGATACTTCAAAAGCAGGTACGGCTCGTACGAAGGCAAGTACGGGCCGTACTTTAGCGCGAAATGTCACCAATACCTTTAATCTTCACGGGGATGGTCACTGCAGCCTCGGGGTTCCACGGAGAGGTGTCCCACGTCGCGGTGTCGTCCCTCACAGTCAGAGGGCGGCAGTGCTTCGTGGCACACTCGTAGAAGGTCTCAGCCACACGACCAAGGTCAGAGGAAGGGAGAGCAGCTCCGGGGCAATTCTCAGCGCGTTGCAGCACGATCGGCTTTCCCGGGGATCACCATTGTGTTAAAGGTCCTCGCGGTGATCTCGGCGGCGCAGGGTCGCAGAGGCTCGGGGGTTGGACACTCAGGTTCTTTTCTTTGCAGTGCGAGCTACGGCTCGGAGGGGCAGTCACTTGCGGTGCTGGGACCAGGTAGACAGGTCCTTGCGGTGCTCGTGGTAGCCCCAGGTGGCAGATGTCGCGGTGCAGAGAAAGTGAAAGGCACACGGGTTCTCTGGGGGTCAGCGTCACAGGATTGCGTCCAGCAGCTTCTCCTCTTCTGGGGGAAAGGTAGCGCCACTGTTCCTGGGGCGCAGATCAGGGGGCAAGTTCACAAGCAAGCCGTGGGAGATTGTTTGAAAGCACAAGTTGATGCAGTCTTTTTCCTTTAGTCTTTTCCTCTCCTTCCAGCAGACAGGCACCCACTGCAGGCCAGTCTCTCAGGCAGAGAGACAGTATTGCTCCTTCAGCTTCTCCAGGTCCTTCTCCTTCAGGCAGAGGTTCGTCTTGGCGCAAACAGGATCTGATTTCTTAGGAGCAGGGCTCCTTCTTTTATAGCACAATTCTTTTGTTCTTTGTCGCCAGGGGACCTGGGCCTGGCTCAGTCCAGTTTTGGAGCACTTTGTTGTGGTGACTCTGCTCTTTCCTTTCAGCAGCAGGGCAGAGACATCAGCCGCTCCACAGGGGGCGGAGCCGGCATTGTGGAGGCAGAGCACAGGTCTATTCAAGAGTCAAGGTGTACTCCTCCCACCCATCCTGGTGTAATCTCTCTACCCACCACCTGGCAGCCAGCCTGTCTCCTGGGATTCCCCAGCCCTGCTCCTTCCCTGTTACTAGGCAGAACACACACACACAGCGCAGAGGCAGACTGAAATGGCCAGGTCAGTAAATACTAACTTTCTAAAAGTAGTATTTACAAACACAGGATATTAAAATAAACTTTACTAAAAGAAGTATTTTATTATTCTGAGTTCAGGCGTACTAAACATGACTTTCTACCATGCTCTATGAGTCCACTGGGATTACAACGTGTAGTAATTCCAGCAGCCCATTCTGGCCTATGGAGAGCAGGTAGCCTTCAATAGTGAAAAACGAAAATGGCTTTAATTCACTTTTAAGACATGCCACACACATCAGGGCATGTCCTACCTTATGCCTCCATTGCACCCTGCCCTTGGGTCTACCAGAGGGGTGACTAATATGTAGTTAAGGGAAGGTTTAGGGACTGGCAAGTGGGTGTACTTGCGCAGTCAGCGCGACAGTACCAGACTGCACGCAGGTTCTGCAGTGGCAGATCCTAGACACATTTTACTAGGCCGCTTCTGTGGGTGGCACAACCAATGCTGCAAGCCCACCAGCGGTATTTGTATTTACAAGCCCTGGCACTCCTGGTGCTTTTTACTAGGGGCTGACAGTAAACCAAATGAACCAATCATGGACACCAATCAATGTATACACTTTTCAAAGGGAGCACTTGCACTGTGGCACTGATTAGCAGTGGCACAGTGCCCTGAGCAGCTAACACCAACAAAACACAATGAGGCACATCAGCAAAAAGTGGAAGGGAAACTCACGCCAAGGTGCCAGGTCTAACAGTCAGCAATGGAAGGGAACACAAGTTACCTGCACATTTGGATCTTCTGGAGGAGAGCAGTGAGGCTGTGATGATTGAAGAGAGGGAAGTGGTGTTGGAAGAAGCTAATGTGGGAGTGGTGAGTAGTCTGGAGTCACTTCTAGGACTGCTAATGAGAACATTAATGTACATGATGCTGGACATGACATTGACAAAAGAATTAGGAAATTGTCAAAATGTTTAGAAGATTATGAGAATGGTAATATAGAATGCATTTTGTGGTTTATTTTAGTTTTTCTCATTTTGTATTGAGGCCATAGGGTTATTATCTGTGATGTCTGTGTTTTTGTATCCAACTTGAAGTTAATCAGTTTTGATGGGTTTTTTTGTATATATTTTAGTTTTTTGTAATAACGAGGGGGATGTGTTGTGGGCTTGTTGGTAAGGTCATCCATGTGTGGAACCTGCAATGTAGTGAGGGTTTTGTGATTATTCACAGAACACTGGAGAGGTGACGGTGGGGAAACAGTGGGAAGGAACATTGGTGATGTTGGCTACTGCAATCTATTGACAGGAAATGACAGAGAAATTCACAGCGCATTGGCTCTATCTGTGGACCATGGTTGGAATCTGCCCTGAGGGGAGGCCTACCATCTGCTCTTCTGTGTTTACAATGAGATTTGTAACATTCTTTCTCTTGCACTTACCAGAGAATAGGGACCTGGACTTATAGCAGTACAGTTTTTTGTGCTCTGTGACATACAATTTTGTCATCTGATCCCTAAAGGCCTTCGGACGCTTAAGAGAGCATTTGTTCAATGACTCTGAACATGCCTACATCCATGATACCACAAACAGATGTCATGCGGGTCTGTGCCAGATATTTGCTTTCTGTAGGTGTGGCCCCGACTGAAACCTGTAGCCTGAGATCCCTAGCAAAACATCTTTAAAACACGAGTTTTTAAAGGAGGTAAGACGCTGACGAAGTTCAGAAGTGGAGTTCCAGATCACCATCAAAGAATGAGGAAAATAAGGATCTGACGCTAATGAGCAAGACTTGTACACATATATGGTTTCCTGCTAACATTTGCAAAGGAGCAACAAAGTTAATGCAAAGTCTGATGGCACCGCCTTTCAATGTGTAGGAGCAATTGCTAAAAACGTTTCTGGATTCAGTCTGATACCTGCGGGAATTCAAAAGGCAAGGCATCTGCAGTTATAATCATCTATCAGAATCTAGAGAATGTCAAAATGAATTTGAGTAAGGAGCAATGCGCACCTCATCACCTCAAATTACTCAAACAGAGTGGGATAAGGTATGGGGAGCATGGAACAAATTCAGGGGTGGAATATGTGACCCGCCACCGATGCCACATGATGACACCTCTGATTCAGACTGATGTAGTAGATCTTGGAGCGGCAATGAGAAATGTTGATGCCGGCAATGTACCACAGTGCCGATATGATGTTTACTTCTGGGGTGTATATTGGGGTGTTGTATTGTCAAAAGATACGAGCAAAATACCTACTCCAGTGTCTTGCTGTTTTGTTCACAACAAAAACTATAAAACGTTTTTCAAAAAAAATAAAAAAATACTCAAACAGAGAGGCAGATTTAAGTCCCTAAGTTTTAGAATACCCCAAACTCAAATCTGAGAACTGAATCAAACCACGTGGGGTTTCGAAAACATCTAAAAACCTTTCATACCAGCTTTTGTAGTAAACAGTTCACAGCTAAAGAAAATTGGCACAGTTATAGCTCACTTATCTGACAAAAATGACCCTAAAAGATGACTTGTCTTGAAGACTTTTAACACTTTAAAGCAACTGACAGAAGACATTGAACACTTTATAAAATTCCCAAATGAATAAATATAGTGGCTAAAATAGATGCCCAAGGCTAGCAATTAACGCATCTTAAACGTTCATCTTGTGTTAAAATCTCCCGTATACTGGCCATCTGTTCTAGGACAATAGATAGGAGATTAAACCCCAGTTTCAAAGTTGCCTGATAATCTACTGTCTTCACGTCTTCTACCTTTTAGACTCTCCAATATTTCCATTACGAAGCAGTGGCCTCTGGTTCATAAACTGTGATTTCAGTTAAAGTCATAGGCAGTTGCATGGGTTTGGAAACCCCGTTGGCTCCTCTTTCAAAGGTGTGCCACCCAGGCATGTGAAAGCTTTAGCAATGAAGCAAAAGCAAGACACACACAGAATAGACTTCCATGAAATTACAAATCACAATCACTATAGTGGTGGCTAGGCGACATTGATGCCAATAACATTAAGGGCCTTATTGCGATTACGGCGTCACTGTGGTGGTCCGACCACCTACACACTGCGGGCCCGCAGTGTGCAGTCGGAGCGCCACAGGAGCGATGTGTCCGCCGGGGAATCCAGGACCCCGCGGCTGTTGTGCAGCAGTCAGGAGCAGGAATATCCTGGGAGTTCCGCTGCAGCACCACCAAGCATATTCTGAGTTGTCTGTCAACCACCTTTTTAAAGGGGGGGCCTGTCATGGAAAGGGTGACAGAGAGGTAACTAAGGGGGCCCTAACAGGGCCCCCGTGCTGCCTCTGGGCGTGGGGGTGAATTCAGGGGGGCACATGTTGCCCACCTGGAATTGCATCCCTGTCCCTCCAGGGTGTGGCATGCATGCCACACCATGCAGGAACATACTGCAGGTGTTGTCAAGGCGGCGGGCTGCATGTTAGGCTCTCGCATGATCATCATAGCAGCCCACCGCCGGGAGACCAACCCAGCACTGGCTGCACACCATTGATTACAATCGTAATCCGGCAGGCAAGCGCACCACGGCTTTGGCAGTCCTCCTGTGGGTGGCACTGCAGGAGGGCAGCCAAACCCGTAATAAGGCCCTAAATGATAGAAAGACCAGCAATGTCATCATGTAGGGATTTTTTTTTCCAGCTAAGAAGAGCAGGCAGAAAGCACTACCCAGTGTAAGAGAAACACCCATACCTCTAAAATAGCATCATTGTGCAATTACATTTTTGCTTATTTTTCTAGGGCACTGGTTGAAGTAACTAAACAATGTGAGTAAGTGCACATGATCCATAAAACATTGTTCAATCTAGAACTTATTTAACTAGCTAACTGAACATTATTCTGTGTTCTCCGGTCTACGAATTTGCCCATTTGTGAAGTCTTGTCATTCCCTTATCGTGTAAAAAATCCTGAAGTTAAGATTGTGCTCCAGAATGAATCAGGGCTCCTTAAAATTCTAACTACAACGTGAATTCATAATAGAATCAAAAATCCAAATAACCATTTGCCACTCATGGCTATAAGTGTGCTTGTGTTGGACATTTTGTTAGTCATTTCAACATACTGGCAATAGCCAACACTGCACAGAATTCAATATCTGCCAAGTTATTGATAAATCCAGGAAATAAGACTGTTCACTTCACCTGACAGGAGGAGGCGTGTGATTGACCGGCACCTGCCCACGGCTACTGAAGTTCCTCGTTGCAACTTCCACTACGTTTTCAATTTGAGCTTTCCACCTTTAAACGAAGAAATAAGTTGGATAAAATGAGCATCAGTCAATGAAATTATGAAATTAAAACATCAATGTCTGATTGACAACCAGAAAATGAGGGAGTAGGGTTCTCTTGCAGAAAGTCATTATTTTGTTGAAAAGGATCAAAGACACTGGCAGTTCTGTTATGCAGCAAAGTAAGGTTTGAAGAGGAAATAAACTCAGCTTGCACCAAGATAAACTTTTTAACAGGTACATGTTCAACATGAAGGCCATTCAGAGCTGCTGTCTCATTAGAAGTAATGCCTGCTTTAGTGAGTGACTAATTAAAGGATTAGACACACGTGATCAACACGTTCTTTCTTTTTTAACTCAATGTGGGCATTTGCATTTTTTTAATTTTATTTTGATCTTCAGGAAAGTGCTGTCTAGTACTCTAAAATATCCTCAACTTGCGTGGGTACACACTAAAAGTCTAATGACTAAAGGTTCAGTGATGTGGGGCCACTAGATACTCAGACAAGGCTGTTTCATGCTTAGGGTTCGCCTTCATTATTATGCTACATAGCATATCATTAATAAATTTCATACACACATTTCCAGTCTCCACGTTTGTCCTTGATTCGACTTTTACCATTTTATTTATTCATAAGTTTCATATAGCGCTAGCTAGACCCATGGGTATCAGAGCGCTTTACATACATGAAAGATAATAGCATGGCGTATCATGATATAAAGATGCATAAAGATATAGGTATAACATTTTAAGACAGCATACATCAAAAGACCATTGAGAAGGTCGTCTTCCATGGAAACACCACTCAGCGATACCAGTAAAAACAGACACCTGTATCTATTCAGCACCCTCCAGTGTCAATCCTTCAAACTCACATCAAGTTGAGGTCACTGTGCGCCCGCCATTTGTAAAGTTATTCCCACCAGTACATTGAACTAAAGGACGGAAAGTACCTTCTCTGGCCACACCATCAGGAACAATATGATGGGGTGCAAGATCCCCGCGGCAAAGAACGACAAAAAGTGAGGCCTTCTCCTTCAATGCAGGAGCACTCATTTACAACATTTATCTTTATTAGAGATTGAGCCCTCACTCCTTATTTGGATGGAATAAGAACCATATGTTCCTCCCAAAAACATTACTTTGTTTTACAGAACCCACTTCCACCAGGTCAGAGTTTGTACAAATGTTTGTATCTGTCTGTCCTACTATCGAAATTCCCAAGACAATTTTTGTAATCAACCAAATTTTGCTTCTGTATCCTTAGTGTGTTATAAACATGCATGACTGCTCCTCCACTAAAGGCCGACGCTGTGAAAAATAGCGGCAATAAAACAAATAATTATCAGTAAACGTTTAGGGGTCGAATCCGATTCTGAAATTTTTTTTTTCGTACGACTCGTATCCGTAATTTTTTACGCACGAATCGTACAAGTCCCGTCCGACCCGTGAAGTACGATTCGTACGGGAAAAATACATACGGATCGGCCCGATCCATACGAATCGGATCGGGAAAAGTTGTACGAGACGGACCCGGACACTTTTCCATACGAATCGTAAAAATACAGTCCGACCGTACAAGTACGATCCGGACCAGCTTTCCGATTTACGAATCGGACGGAAAACGTCCTGTTCAAGGGGAATGACTTTACCCGCTACGAAGCAAACTTTGTACGACTCGTATCCTGGTAAAAGTTGTTCCTGGGGTGCGAGTCGTACAGGGGTACGAGTCGTACAGGCCCCCCCCATGCATATGTACGCACCTTACAACAACATCGCGTATGTACGCATCGTTGGTGTACGCACTGTACATACGCAATGTTGGTGTACGCACCGTACATACGCAATGTTGGTGTACGCACCGTACATACGCAATGTTGGTGTACGCGTCGTACATACGCAATGTTGGGGTACGCACCGTACATATGCAATGTTGGGGTACGCACCGTACATACACAACGCATGGGGGTGTATGCCTGTACGACTCGTACCCCTGTACGAGGGGCACCCCTGGGAACATGTCGGAGTACGACTCATACCGCGGAGAACGTCGTGTATGACCGAGTCGGACACACAAAAAAACAGAAGCAAATACAACGAAACGAGTCGTACTGAACCACGGACACTGTAAAACAGCACAAGGAGGGTCTATTCGACTCGCACAACACCACAAAACACGCCTACAGTGCACAAAACATGGAAATGACTGACCTGGCCACATCCAAACAGGCAAACAGAGGGGCAAACTCACAACCACCCCTTATAACACACACACCAAAAATTCAAACTGAGGCCCACCCACAAATGGACCAATAAAAAGGGCCCACACACACAAACCATGAGCCTTTGCAACAGACTCACTGCAGCTAGAGAGCACACACCAACAACTGCACCCATTCACCTTAACATATACACCTTCACACAACCTCCTTAACACATACCCCCTCTTCACATTCCGACACACACCTTCACATTCAGACCCACACACCCACAACCATCCACACCCTCACCCCACACCATGCCCACAGACAAGAATACAAAGTTCACAAGGGAGGAGCTGGAGATCCTTGTCAATGAAGTCATCAGAGTCGAGCCACAGCTGTTTGGAACATTGGTCAGACAGACCAGCATAGGCGAAAAATCACGCCTGTGTCAGAGGATCGTCGATAGGGTGAATGCTGTTGCACCCATCAGAAGGACCAGGACTGAATGCCAAGCCAGGTGGTACGATCTGCGGAGGTCAGTCAAGCGAAAAATGAATGATGACTACGCCCAGAGCAACATCATTGGAGGTGGTGGGCTCCGCAGACCAGTACATTTCCATCCCTGGGAGGAGAAGGTGATGGCCCTGCTTCTGTCGGTGGGAGTACATGGACTTCAAGGACTTCCAGAGCCTGGTGAGTACACAAACAACTTATGTAACATGGGGTAATGGCATCCACACCCCAAGAACACAAAATGCACGCAACTACCCCCAAGCCCTCACCGGCCAGAACCACAGTCAAAAACAACGCTAATGCCACTAACATGTGTATGCCCCATTGAGAAAGCAAGGCCATGCTATGTCCCATGCTACACGAAGCACTAACCCAAGAATGGATGTCCGGTATGCTGGGAGGGTGGGTGTCACAAAACGCATTGTTGAACTCCAAATCAGACACAATTGCCCTCATCCCATATGGCCCAGGTACATACCCATACACCATGCGCAATGCACAGGGACTGGGAAAGTACTGACAAGATAGCTGACACTTGGCCCTGGTGTAGGCAGCACAAGGCCCTCCTGTGACCAGTGCAAACACAAACACCAAGAGAACAAGGTCAGATATCTAGGACAGGAACTCACACTCACTGTCATGGCAGCATGCTCCATGGGGGGACAGCTACATTACCTGGGAGCCCCAGTGCCAAATCACACTACACCCACCAGCAGGCCCTGTCACACAAACCTCTTACACAAGCAGACACCCCCGGGACAGGCAATGGATTTACCCACTGTCACAATGGACATGTAACACAACAAGACCAATACATAGCCGAAGAAGCATCCAAGCCAAAAATCTACATGTCAAAGACTCAGGAGAACATATCAATCTGTCCCCCGCAAAATACCCATCCACAAGTGAACATTGAGGAGAATGCTAGGCACATACAACTACCTGGAGGAACAGTGCCAACTTGAATGTGTATGAAACATGGATGTTGCATGAAACAGCATTAACATTGTCTGACTCTCACACACGTGGCAACGTGATGAATCTCCCCCCAACAGTGGGGGTGAAGAATCACAGTCCCAGGCTCGGGAGGAACCTGATCCCACCGGCAGCGACACCTCTCAACACTCCGCGGATGACCCCGACCGACCTGGACCCTCTGGTGTCCAAGCCCCTGCAGCACCTGGTTCAGGAACATCTGTGCCAACCACCACCCCCATTCCTGCCACATCCCAGGAGACACCGAGGAGCCGTGCCCGCAGTGAACAACTGAGCCAGTCTGACCAGGAGGGAGAAGGTGCGCCGGGCACCCAGGAGGAGGCAGACAACACCGCCACTGCCATCCCTCAGGGGTCCCGTAGACCCGATGTGCCCACAATGGCAGCCCAGGCACGTGTTGGCAGGGGTGGTGTGAGTGTAGGCAGGCGGAGGCGAGAACCTGACCAGCCAGCTGAAGGGACCGGTATGTCACACATACACCACATCATGGACGCATACTGGCGTGACACCAAGAAGTTCAGCCAGGTAGTGGGGACCCTCACAGAGATAAAGGGGACCCTCACAGAGATGAAGAACCAGCAGGCCGAGCAACACGCCAGTCAACAAGAACACCAAGGACGGATGGAGGCAAGACTCGTTGAGCTCCTGGCGGTGCAGAGGGACATAAGCCATTCACTCCGTCGGATCGCCGACAACATGGGCAACTCTCCCTGTGCCACCAGGCGAAGACCACCACCAGCCACAGGGAGGGAGGAGGAGGAGGAGGAGGATTCGTCCGACGGAGCGTCCCAAGCATCGTCAAGGCCTGCATCTGAGGGTCCCCCGAGGAAGGTGGGTCGTCCACGGAAAAGACCGTGAGAGGCAGCGGCCCATCCACATCTCCCAGGTCACCTGGCCTGGCACCTGGCCTTCATGTGCGACAGTATCACATCATTGACTGACATTATCTGCCACATGGACTTGCTGGTCACGGTCTGACCAATGATGCCAAACACTGTGGTCTGGACTCTGCTGACTTCAAATGCCAAGGATCCCATCTCCCCCTGTGAACTTTGGATTCTATGGTCCCTGTATTGCACCTTTTTCGTGCACAAATCACGCCCCGACCTATAATACAAAAAAGAATAATTGAAATTTTATGTTGCAGTCATTTAGCATGAGTCCACAACATACGTGTGGGGATATGTCAAAGTATGCCTGAGTGTGGAACTAACTCCAGCTATCCATACACTAGGATCTGAGTCCGGTCGAGGACACACATGGGTCACAATGTATCATCAAATACAGACATGGAGCCCAATACTCACCCGTGATGGCCTCAAGCTGCTGAGGGGGGGCTTGCAATACTGCTCGGACACACCAATTTGGAAGAGTATCATGAAGGCGTAGAGGTCATGGGTCATGTGGAGGTTCCCGGGGAGGGAGTCCCATTTCTGCTTGGCATGGTGGGAGAACTATCTCCTGCATGCAGTTGTTCTGTGGATGTGATGAATGGTGGCCAGGGCAAGGTTGGCTGCACGGAGTTGGGCCAACGGGGTGTTGGATGACAGACGTCCAAGTTCGGTTTTGGGTCTGGGGTTGTGGACTGCCTCCTGAGTGTGGTTGAGGAGTCTGAAGGTGATCCTGCAGCAGACAGTTAGCCATTGTAGCTATCTCAGGTGGACAGTGATGTGGCTGGGGCGGGGGATGTTGAAGATGAGGTGTGCGGATGCACCCTGGATGTGGACAAGTTCTCCTGCAGTTTTGCTGTTGTTCCTCCGTAGAGGGCGGTGCTGTAGTTGACCCGGCTGGTGTCGTGGACCTGGGCGACGGTCTGTCTTGCCTTGGAGTGGATCTATCTGTGGATCATTTGCAGCATGCGGAGGGTGTTGCAGCATGAGGTACAGATGGTGTTGAGTTGCATGGTAATTGTGAGAGATGAGTCCATGATGAACACCAGCTTGCGTGCGTGGCCACTGGGTGATGGTGCGGTGCCCAGGCCGGTGGGACACAAGAAGTTGACCCAGCCATAAGTTGACAATCCTCAGATGATGACCTCAGTCCTGTCCAAGTCCAGCCTCAGGTGGCTGATGTTCAGCCATTCGTTATCGGATCTCATGCCTTCTTGAAGGTTGGATCTGGCAATGGCTGGGTCTTTGTTGAGGGTGAGGAGCAGCTGGGCGTCAATGGCATACGAGATGATGATGAGGTCGTGTGCGCATGTGATGGTGGAGAGGGGGGTCATGGAGACATTGAAGATCGTCACGTTGAGAGATGAGCCCTGGGGCATGGGCCAGATGACCCCAGTGTACTACATGCTGAAGGGTGGAGGCCGACTCCCTGGGCCTTGCTGGTGAGCTACTTGTTGATTTAATCCTGGGCCCTCCTCTGGATACCAGTGTTGGAGATGTGTGAGCTGACAGTGTGGTAGCACATGGTGTAGAATGCCGTTGAGAGGTCAAGGGGGGTGGTCTCACCATTGTTGAGCAGGGCAAAGTTGTCGTTGGTGGCAATGATGACGTTTGCCGTGGTGTGATTACTGTGGAAGATGGTCTGGTGCCGGTTGCCTGGAGCTGTTTGAGTGGAGGAAGTTTGTCAGTTGCTCGTTGAGTGTCTTCCTGATGACATTTGCTGGGTAGGGAAGCAGGGTGATGTTCCAGGAGATCCTGCGGTACTGCTGTCCGTTGTTTAAGAAGGGCCTGGGTCTCTGCATGCCTCCAGCTCCCATGGAATGTGGCAAACTCAAAGGAGACATTCATGACGTGCTGGACGTGGGCTTCAAGGATGGGGAATGATGTGGTTGAGATGTTGTGTGGGAAGGGGCCTGATGGAGAGCCAGAGTGGATGGTGCACATGAGCCAGGTGGTGTATTTGCTGCTGATGGGAGTCCAGAACCTGAGGGGGGTTTGTCCCACGGATAATAGTGCTGTCTGCCTCTGTGTGCCAAGGCTGTTGTGTATGTCGATGAGCTTGCAGTGGTAGAAAATTGCAAGGGATTTGATCTGCCTTGCAAGGGTGGGGTGTCTTTTGGAAGGAGAGCTGCTGTCAGTTCACTCACAATGCTGATGAGCTCCTTGATGTCGTGTGTTTTGGTGCCTCAGCCCTCAGCGTTTTCCAGGGCTGTAAGGTAACTGATGGTTCTTTGTGTTGCAAGGTTTGCACAAGAGTCTGGCTAGATCTGTATGAGTCCAGTAGGTCTGCCTTGTCCCAGGTGGCTTAACAGTTGTTGTGCTTCACAGGAAAGTCCATCAATGTGGCAAGATTGTTGGATCAGTTGCTGATCCAGTGTGTGAGGTTGCAGGGTGTGGCGGTGGTGTTGGTTCGAGTGTCCCACACAGCATGTCTGTGGTGACTTACATCAAGCATCTTTAGGGGATCGGTAGCGGGGTGTGGGGCAGTGTGTTGCTTGTCGGAGACGTGGATGCAAATGTTGATGGACCAATAATGGATGGTGGTGTGGTTCTCCTCCAGCAAGAATTTACTGGCCCCCAGCCACATGTAGCCTGTGGAGGTGAGGGGGTGCGTGCAGATGTACGTGTTGATGGCTTAGCGGAATTGTGGATGTAGGCCTGGACATCTGTAGATGAGTGTTACTCTGAGGGTTGCCAGGGGGTTGGTGCAAAACCGGATTTGTGACTCTGAGGGTGTACTTGTGAATAAATTGCAATTCATCCTCCGGGATTGTTGGTGCCGTCCCTGCGGGTGATCATGTATCCGTCTGAGATGGCAATGAAGAAGTTGTGTGCTGAGGATGCTTTTATCCAGGTTACTGTCATGAAAGTGATGTGTGGGGCTGCTGTGTTGAGGAGGTAACAGAGTCCAATGGCGTGCTGGTGGACGGAGCGGGTGTGGAGTAGGAGGCTATGACCTGGTTGTTCTGACAGGGTCTGGTAGGCGGGGCAGTGCTGTGTAGGCAGTTGGAGTTGCACACTCAGCATGCGAAGCTGTCGTGTGTGCGCTTAGGGGTTGCCTGATAGCAGGCGGTTGATTGTCTGGTGGACATTGCTTGGAGGGTGGCTGCAGCATGAGCCTGTTGTGTGACATGGGTCATCCAAGGACCAGAGGGTCGTGCACTGTGCACGTTGCAGGCGCAGACGGTCCTGCCTTTGGCACGGCGTTGGCGCAACAGTGGCACAGACAAGCTGCTGGCTGCATTAAGGATGGGTGGAGGGGGGAAGGGAGAAGCATTTTGGAGGTGTGTGGGATGCAGAATCAGGGCACTCGATGGGGCGGTGCCGCAGGTGAGGCAGCAGCAGGCGGAAGGGTTGAGAAACTAGGCAAAAAGTAGCACACAAAGACAAGGAGGTCAGAAAGGCACAGTGCAACAGGTGTATGTAAAGGAAGGAGTGTCAGGTTACTCATGGGTCACTCCGAGAAAATGTATGAACAATCACCAAAAATGACGGCCACAGGATCAGGCAACAAAATGCGGAGCTGCGCATAGGAGACACACCATCAGCAGGCGTTGACGTCCCGTTGTGGGGAGCAACCTACACAAATACATACACAACCAGGTACTTCATGCACAATAGAGATTATTAGCCATGAAGAACTGCATGCATGTTGCTCAAGTACACATACACTCATATGCTCAATCTTTGACAATTATGCCATAGATGACGCATGCAAACTGGCAAGAGATCTGCAGTGACAGAGATGAGGCACTTTGGATTGTGGTGAACACCTTTATTACACAAACTCACACAAAGGGAAATGCATCCATATGAATAGACTCACAGGTCAGTTGACATAACATGTGGGACATACGCTGGACACCCCCTTCACAACACGGATGTTGTAAATCCCAATGAACTGGCACACAAGTTAAGGGGATGAGCCAAACACATCCTGCTGGACACGGAGAGGCTGTAATTCCCCATAGAGCCTGTTGTTGTGATGTCCCACACTATGTCCACCCGTAGCATCCGCAATGTTTCAGAGGCAAGGTTTACACACATTGATGCCTTCATCAGACTCCACACTCCACTACAGATGACTGTCAAGAAGGGTGACTATCATGTCATGGGAGTGATGCTACATGTTATATGCTCCATGGTGAGAAGACATGTATGCATGGTACCACAACATGCACAGAAGCAGTGCCCACACATTCCCAACCCGTACCACCACCAAAAAGCCTTGCTGCAATCCTTACCCAAACTGACATCTCCACATGTCCGTGCATGGAACGCTGATTCAGCACACGTTGCAATCCTCATGAGGAATAGCAGGAGGACAACGATGACACAAGCAGACAACAGGCGCATAAAACCTGGGAATGACAGACACACAAGAAGTCACCTAAAACAATTCTCGCCGTACACATGGTCAGTTACGAAACATGAACAATGTTGGACACATGCAAATTTCAAAGAAAGTCTCTCCGCAAAACTGTGTGGCATGACATCATCACTCGAGTGACACATCAGAACACACATCAAAGTCACTTTGCATTCATGCAGCTGGACACACACACGTCAGCGCACGTATTGACGTCCTGCCAGTCCGCTTTCCATTTTGACCAACGCTAGTATTTTTACTTCCGCGTCCTCCGACCACGGGATTCCAATCGGGAACCGCACGGAGAGCTGCATTCCAGTGAGAGACAGCACGCCTTTTCCATTGACTACGAGATTTCACATAGGATGCAAGGTATGACTTGCATCGCAGTCTCCGGCCGTATTTTAGAACTTTGAAAGGCCAGATTTTTTCGTCTGGCGCGCAATACTTATAACTCTTCATCGTTTTTTCCTTATTAGATAGTAATAGACGAATGGACTTTCACACGACGAAAGGAGACATTGGCCCCGCACACAGTGTACTGACTGTGGCTGCGTTTGTAGAATTGGTAAGACTTGGGTTCTCATTCGTGTAACGCGCCCTTCATACATATTGGGTATGGCATTTAGATATTGAGATCTGATTTAGTCCCCCATTTTCCATTTAGATTTGTGTTCTCGTCGTAGTTTATTGGCTGCTCTTCAAAGAAACTTTAGGAATTGCTGCGGATTTTGGTAACTTTTATGTACTTTGTAAACGGCGTTTTTACGTATCTGGTGATTACACACGTGTGTTTGGCTGGCCTAATTCTGGTTTTTTAGTAGCTTTCCTGATAAAGTTGACTTTTTACTGCACGGGTGTCATCACATCCCCCCTTTTTTGGTGGTAGTTTCTTTCTATTTATGAAGTGACCCTCACAATTGGTGTGTATTGTGAACTGCTTTATACTGCCACCCTCAGAGAGGTTCTACATATCATTTAAACTTTGTATATAATTGATGTACATATATAGATAGGTGTATATATTGTAATATGTGTTTGTGTTTATATTTTAGATATTGTGCCAGGAGATATATCCTTATAGACCCTAGTCCTGATGAGGCCCCCAAGCAAGTTGGGCTGAAACGCGTCGACTATTGTTTTGTATTAAGAGCCCCGGAAGAATTTAAACCCTTTTTTTCAAATTGAGATAGAGACAGTACCAATAAATTAGATTGGGGGCTAATACCGTTTTCCTCTCCCCAGTACTGTCCCATGGGGCGACTCTAATGCTATGGAATGCTTATGATAATAATGGTTGCATCCATTATATATATATTTGTTGTAGGGGAATAAGGAAGTGACTAAATGTCCTTTGTTTTGTATGTGTTTTTTTGTTTTTTTGAATAATGGATTGTTGCTTATTCAATTTTGTATGAGATGAATATTTGAAATCGTCTTGATATGTGGATAAAAAGAGATTTATCGAGCGAAACTGTGTCCGAACAATGGTATAATTAATGGATGATTTATTTCAACATATAAGTAATTGTTTGTGAAGGAGTAATTTATGGTATCCTTCATGTTATGAAAGAAATATCTGTTTGATCTGTTCCGTCGCATCATTTTGTTTGTTGTTAGGACACACACATTGCAACACATGCCACTCAATGCTACAAGCTTGCACACTCATACCCAGTGACTCACCATTATGAGAAGAAGTTGCGTTTGAGCTGACTCCGGATATCATCCTCCTCCTCCTCCTCCTCCTCCTCATCACTTGCCTCGTGACCAAGCCCTTGATCCTCCACGGGTGGATGTTCCTGCTCATCCGGATCCAGGATGAGTGGCACTACCTTCTCAACTGCCATGTTGTGCAGAATGCAGCACACAATGAAGATTTTGCAGACCTTCTCCGGTGCATATGGGAGGGACCCGCCTGTCTGGTTAAGGCACCGGAATCGGCTCTTCAGGAGGCCAAACGTCCTCTCAATCACTCGCCTGGTCTGCCCGTGTGCATTGTTGTAACGGTGATCTGCAGCTGTTCTTGGGTTGCGGAGAGGTGTCAGTAGCCATGGCATGTTGGGATATCCAGAGTCACCTACATGGAAACATCATGTAAATAAGTGGGTCAGGAGATGCCGTAAGAGCCAAAGATACCGCAACACACAGGACAAACAGAGTATTGTCCTGGCATCAGGAGACAGGTGCGGGTATTGATGACTGTGCCATCCCACTGCTGCTGTGCATGACACAGTTGGACTACAGACACACATGTGGCAAGTGGCAAGGTGATGTGTGCCACATAGTACCCAATCACACATGACATGTGTCCACAGGTCATCACACATCAATGGTGCAACTAGATGAGATGACCTGTGCAATATCACTGGCTGCCACACCTAGGGCCTGCAGATGAAAGTATGCAATGACAAGTACTTGATGGACATCCTTGTGCGACTCGCAGCCCTCCATTCCTGGCGTGTGTATGCCTCGTATCACCATTGTAAGCATGTGAAACACACCGTACCCCCGCATTCATTGCGTGTGTATGCCCCGTATCACTATTGTACTAGTGCCGTACCTGTACGTGTAAAACGCACCGTACCCCCGCATTCATTGCGTGTCTACGCCCCGTATCACTATTGTACTGGTGCCGTACGGGTACGTGTGAAACGCACCGTATCCCCGCATTCATTGTGTGTGTACACCCCCTATCACTATCGTACTGGTGCCGTACCTGTACATGTGAAACGCACCGTACCCCCGCATTCATTGCGTGTGTACTCCCCGTATCACTATTGTACTGGTGCGGTACGGGTACGAGTGAAACGCACCGTACCCCTGCATTCATTGCGTGTGTACGCCCAGTATCACTATCGTACTGGTGTCTTACCTGTACGTGTGAAACGCACCGTACCCCCGCATTCATTGCGTGTGTACGCCCTGTATCACTATTGTACTGGTGCCGTACGGGTACGTGTGAAACGCACCGTACCCCTGAATTCATTGCGTGTGTACGCCCCGTATCACTATTGTACTGGTGCCGTACCTGTACATGTGAAACGCACCGTACCCCCGCTTTCATTGCGTGTGTACGCCCCGTATCACTATTGTACTGTGAAATGCACCGTACATGTGTGTGGATTTCAAAATTACATAGGGGACACATAGGGGACAAGTTTTAGGCCCAAAATGCATGCTGGTTGTCATGGATACAGAGTTTTCAGTTGCAATGTGTCCATCAGGTGTCCTGGAACAGTCAGTTGGCAAAAAAATACAATGTTGCAAAGTGGTTGTTGACTTGACATGATGCTTAAAATTTGAACGATGCGAATGCATGTCATTGGTGTATGTTTAAAGGGATTGGAGTAAGCGTACGATGCGAATGAGTCTGACCAATCACTATGTACTCCTCTAAATGAATGCCCCTCAGCAAGACAGATATAAGGCAGCCAGAACCCATGAGAGGGCACTTGCCTGCACAACTTTCGAGTCGACCACACTGCTGCTGTCTCTGCTTCCTCTGGACCATGTTGCGTACTTTGGAGAGGGCCCAGCCATTCACCCTAGAGGAGAATGAGGCGTTGCTGGACTGCCTCCTCCCACAGTACCTCAAGCTGTATGGGAGACCAAGGGAGCAGGTGAGTGCTGACTCCACTACCTTTGCCTATGCACCTGTTGTGTGACTGTCAATATTGTGTCCAGGAGGAACAGACATGCTATGTGAAACGAAGCTACACCTGCATTCATTGCGTGTGTACGCATCGTACCCATAGTGTCGGTTAGAATCGTATCACTGTTGTAATGTTGCCATAAGCGGTGTAAAACACTACCTTTGACTGTGCACCAGTTGTGTGACTGTCACTTCTGGCATTGTGTCCAGGTGTGACAGACATGCAATGTTGTTTAGAGTGGGTCCCAGGCGGGGGACATGCTTATGTCTCTCATGCAGAGCATCATGTAGTTCCTGTGTGCACTCCTCACTTGCATTGTGCTTACTGTGACATTCACTGCATAGTGCATGACACATTCAGCCTGGCAAATCCTTGGTGACTTTTTTTCCTATTGTCCTGAGGTGATTCAGTGCTCCCCCCGGTATGACAGGTGACTGTACCTACAGATGTGTATGAGTTGAGTGGACCTGTGGTGAGAGTGTCCAAATGATGTGTACGACCTCATGGACATTAATGTGTGTGAATGTTCCTTGTCATGTGGGTGAGTGTCTATGTGGAGTGTTGCACCACAGCTTCATGGAGGAGGCAACAGCTCTACCCATCTGATGTGACAAGTAAGCCGTGCTGTGTGTCTGACTTGCAGAGCTAGCACGACACCTGTGACTCCCCACAGGCAAGTGGCACATGTGCAGAGTGAGGGTTGTATCCGCTGTTGTCACTGACAGGCGAGTGATCTGTGCCTGGGTGTGTCTGTCTAGTCTGCTGAGGGTGCGTCAGTGGAGTGGGACATGTGACTGCTTGGCACGTGCTGTCCTTCGCCTGCTGTTGCATGTGCTGCACAGTGTGTGCCATGATCAGTGAGTGTGTCGCACCCTTTATGCCACCTGTTGACTTTCAATGCCATGTAGTGCATTGGGGCTTGCACACAGGCCAATTTCTCATTGAGAATGATGCAATTCCTGTCAGCATCCTATGCCCTGTTCAACATATCAAAGATGTTCAAATGTGTGTCTCTGGGACATGGAGCAGGTGTAGTGATGTTGTCTCACTTTGTCATCCTGACAGGTAACTGCCTACGAGAAGATGTTGATCTGGCGGGACATCGTCAGGGCCGTGAGATCGGCGGGGGATCGTAGTCGGCGCCTACCACTGGTCAGAAAAAGGTGGCAGGATATCCGGTGATGGACCCAGTGGATCGCCCGGGTCCAGCTGGGGATCGACCCTCCTCGCCCCCACGGCGGGCGCCGACGCCTGACCGCCCACATGATCCGTGTCCTGGTGGTGGTCTTCCCTGACCTCGATAGGCAGTAACAGGAGAGACTGCAGCAAGGAGGGGATAGGTACATGGCTGTTTGTTGTGTTATGTGTCACCAGCTTTTGGAAGTGCTCTGTAGCCTGGATACACTCCCAGAGTTTATACGTGCAGTGCATTTTCTGTTCCCCAATGTCACCTGGTGCTCTTTTTCATCCCTTCCCCTCCTTGACATGTGTCCCCTGGTCTGTGTGTAATCACATTTGCACATGGTCATCTAGGGTGCTAGAAAATCAAAGTGCACATTGCTTTCCGCATCATGTGGGAGGGTGGTCTGTCACTTGTGTTGGTACCTTGCCTATGCCATGACCTGTTCACTATGTTGGGGGTCCATATTTGTTGGCACTGATGATGAGTCTCAACATAGGAGTGTGAGGTTTCAACTGAACACCCTTGCAGCATGCATGACCAATGTTGTAGCCTCAGACATGATGTGCATGAGTGGGAGATATGCATAGTGCCATGACAGTTGCTCATGGTAGAGTCAGCTCATTCCAGTAACACGGAGCAGTGTGCCCACTACAGTCCCCTGAGACACCCTGGCCTCCTAATCATGTGTGTCATCCAACACTGTGCACATTCTCTGTGGGTTCAGCATAGGTCTGCCACTGTGGCATTGTTCCCTGGCCTAGTTTGTATTTTTCCAATGTGTGCTACATGTGTCCACTGGACAGGGATACACCATTTGGCTTGTGCATACTCACACTGGGCAGTGCCTGTGTGGCTTTTCACAACAATCTGTTGATGGTTGTTTGTCACAAATATGTGTTGCGAGCCCCACGAGGTGATGTTGTGTCAAGTTGATGCTGCACAGTGGTAACCCTGATTAAGAGGTGTCACTTCTTGATGTGTATCAATCACATTGACTCAGGTATGGGGGGGTTGTGCGGGAGAGGCCTACATGGGCACCCCTGATTTTTCCTTGCCAGCTCTGACCTGTGGGAATTGGCTGTACAAAGAATCGCCGTGCAGTGCCCCTGTGATGGTGGCCAGTGCTTAATGTTCGTGCTTTGCAGCCTGTGTCATTTTTTTAAAAACATGATTTCTGCTCATACATTTTTGGCACCTGTGTGTGGTTCAGATGCAACGCAGTTTGGTCTTTGTGTGCTGACATCTGTGTGGACATTCTGGCTTGCCACGAGGGTGTCTCCACAGTACAGCTATGCTTTTTTACAACCCAATTGCAGGCCCATTAGCTTTTGCATTGTCCTGGGTTTGGACATGTGTGCCACTCCACATGACAGGCAGTAGGTCATATGTGTAGCCAACTGTGTCATCAGGTAATGGATGGCCATGTGACAACTGACATAATTCAAGTTGTTAGTCAAAACAAATTGTACCTTGGCACTCACAGCACTTGTCAACAGTTCTTCATGTTTTAAATGTGGTAATTTGATGATTTGTGTTAAGAACACTAATGTGCCTGCATGAAAGATGTCTCCCAAGGAAGTGCACACCAAACAACATTTCCACTTTCATAGAACACGCTGGCACCTTTTCAAAGAAGCCACTGTTAGAATTAAATGGTGTTGCAGATTCTCCATATACATGTTCCCACAGTGGTCTTGATTTTGTGAAACTCCTTTGTTGTTGGTGATACAAACTAACGAGTGTCAAGACACCAAGACCTCCGTGGGCCCATGTATATGTACTTTCTGCAACACCATTTATTTCTAACAGTGGCTTCTTTGAAAAAGGTGCCAGCTTCTTCAATGACAGTGTAAATGTCGTTTTGTGTGCACTTCCTTGGGAGACATCTTTCATGCAGGCACATTAGTGTTCTTTTCACGAAATGGCGAATTGCCACATTCAATACATGTTGATTGTGTAAAGTATTGTGAGTCCCAAGGTACCAACATTTTTTCGTTTTGTGTTCCAAAGTACTTATAGGTCTCTGAGTGTGGTGACACCTTGAGTATTGAGGTGTGTTAGTTGACCTTGGGTGCACCACTACTGTTTCTTTCAGGGTAAACAAGAGGTGCCATGACTTCATTGTATTGCTGTGCTCACCTGTTCACAGACACTAGCTTCTCAGTGTATTTCTCATTCAAGTTGTGGCCTGGTGTGTTCTTTTTTTCCTTGTATCCAAGTGGCATAGTGGGGCTACCAACTGGGCAGTACAGGGCTTACATATGTGCGGAGTAATCTAGCTGTTACTCATGATGCATTGCCTGATATGCACTGGGACCTATTGTTTGTGTGCTCATGCGTCAGATGTATACAGGTGACTGATGCATTTCGGTTTCTTCTCCTTGCCCACAGCACCATCATCCCCAACAGATGGAGACACCTGCACGGACCTGGAGGAGAGACCCAGCGACAGTGCCACCATTGCTGTCGAGTCTGAGGGAGCCAGTGGCACGGAGGGTGAGGGGAGTCAGTCCGAGGACCTGTCTGGAGGCTATACCACCTACGACGCTGACTTCCTCGAGGAGGCGGAGGCTGCTACACCACCTGGCAGCAGCCCCACATCTGTCCCCGCCTCCTCCGTTACCATCTCCGCCCTCCCAGTTGCTCCCGTTCCTTCTGTCCGTGCAGAGGCCCACCATGTCTCCTTCGGCCCCGGCACCGCACCCCCTGCCCCTGTCACCCCTGCTGCCCTCAGTTAAGAGTCTGTGGACATACTGCAGCAGTTGCAGGTTGGGCAGGCATCGGTCCTGACTGTCCTCCATGGCCACACTACACTGCTCACACAGATGGTTTCATTCATGGCGGGCATGTCAGCAACGATGTGTGACCAACGCAAGATTCTGTGGTCCATGGACTCTTCCCTGACGGCAGCAGTTACTCTCCTGAAGCGCTCCGTCCCCCCCCTACCCCGGACCCATCCACACTTCCCTCTCACATACCTGTCCAACGCACACCCAGACAGTCACGAGCACGCACCCCACCAGACACAGGCAGCACACCCGCAAGTAAGGCGAAGCGCACACCTCCTGGCACGCACACTTAGGGGGATGTAGGCACACCCACAGCGTCTGAGGACAGACGACATACACGCAGCCACAGTCACAGTCCGCAGTCCTCACAACCCTGTCCCTCCAAAACCACTCCCCTTGGCTCCTCTGCCAAATGCTCACCCAAGCAGCTCTTTCTGGCTGAGCTGGACCTCGCCCCGCTGAGCCACCACCCCACAAGCAGGCGAGGAAGTCCCCGGGCACGGGAGTTGAGTCCCCCACCACATCGACCCGCTCCCCCAAGAGCGCTGCACCCCATCCCTCGCCCACCACACCCTCCCTTGACCCTGGGGAATCCTCAGGTGCAAGGGTTGTGCTGGACATACTTGCAGCGGTGTGCAGCGCCGAGCTCGCCTCCACCTTCGGCGCTGACCCACCCCCTGTGGTGGAGACGTCCACCCCTGTACCCACCACATATACCCTTCCCCCTCCTGTCCCTGCGGTGCCTGGTACTGCCCCCGATGATGCCCCACCACCGTTCGACAAACCTGGAGGTTCATTTGTGCAGGCAAGCTAGGGGTAGACGCGGTCCCCTACGTCCCCTCTTGGACTTTACATATGGACTGGCCATTGGCCTGTGTAAATAGTCTATTTGTTGAATTGTTTTTTTTGTACTGACTAAAGCCTCTTGTTTTACTTTCAACACTATTGCATTTCAGGTACTTGATGTTGGTGATGAGGCTCCTGGAGTTGGTGTTCTGGTAATGTGTTAGGGTTCTGAGAAATGTTTTTGTATGATGGTCATGAGGTGGACCATGGTATCTGTGTGCCATCACAATGTCTCTGCAAAGAATCATTGGTAGTGTGTGTTCATTTTGTTTTGAGACATTGTCCCAAGGAGTGTTCCTTCCTCTGTGGCACCTGACATCTTCCCTGCAAACAGTTGCACAATTGTTGTGCTGACCTGTGTCAACATTTCCTTTGTTGGTGACGGATCCCTTCAACAATGGCCATGCCTGCTCACCGATGTCTCCTGCTGAATCGTCTGTGCCATCCTTGCTAGTCACTGTACTTGTGTTTTGAGTATGTAGAAAGGCCTTCAGGGACAAATTCACCCTTTTCAGCACTATGCATGTGTGTAATCACGGCCTACCACACAAATGGTGCTTGTTATGCAGGGTATTTGGGCACCTGACTCACAATTGTGGGTATTGTATCTAGGGGAATTCCACCCTATTCCTTCCATGAGAGACAACATCTTGGTGGCTGGACCAGCACCTGGACATTCCTATCACTCATGGGATGTGCGTGACAGTGTGTGTTCCCTTTGGCTATCTTAGTTTTGTAGGCAGTTACATGACTATACAGTCTTGTGGCATGGTATCAGGGTGTGTATTGTGCTGCATCCGCCATGGGTGGGTATGCATGTGTTATTTGTCCTCACACCCAAATGTGGTGTGTCATGCAGTGGGTGAAAGACATCCATCCTCCTGGGAGTGGGACACTGCTGTCAGTGATGTGTTGTTATAGCACTATCATCATAGTCCAAAGTTAGGAATGCGTCCATACCACCATGTAGGTGTGGTCATTTGATAATGAGGTACACCCCCCCATATCTCTGTCCACTGCTGGGAGTCCTCTGCACCCACCCCCATGTCTCTGTCCACTGCTGGGAGTCCTCTGCACCCACCCCATGTCTCTGTCTACTGCTGGGAGTCCTCTGCACCCACCCCTCATATTGCAGGCCACTGCTGGTAGTCATATGCACCCACCCCTATGTCTCTATCCACTGCTGGGAGTCCTCTGCACCCACCCCCATGTCTCTGTCCACTGCTGGGAGTCCTCTGCACCCACCCCCATGTCTCTGTCCACTGCTGGGAGTCCTCTGCACCCAACCCTCATATTGCAGGCCACTGCTGGTAGTCATATGCACCCACCCCCATGTCTCTGTCCACTGCTGGGAGTCCTCTGCACCCACCACCATGTCTCTGTCCACTGCTGGTAGTCCTCTGCACCCACCCCTCATATTGCAGGCCACTGCTGGTAGTCATATGCACCCACCCCCATGTCTCTGTCCACTTCTGGGAGTCCTCTGCACCCACCCCCATGTCTCTGTCCACTGCTGGGAGTCCTGTGCACCCACCCCCATGTCTCTGTCTACTGCTGGGAGTCCTCTGCACCCACCCCTCATATTGCAGGCCACTGCTGGTAGTCATATGCACCCACCCCCATGTCTCTGTCCACTGCTGGGAGTCCTCTGCACCCACCCCCATGTCTCTGTCCACTGCTGGGAGTCCTTTGCACCCACCCCCATGTCTCTGTCCACTGCTGGGAGTCCTCTGCACCCACCCCTCATATTGCAGTCCACTGCTGGTAGTCATATGCACCCACCCCATGTCTCTGTCCACTGCTGGGAGTCCTCTGCACCCACCCCCATGTCTATGTCCACTGCTGGGAGTCCTTTGCACCCACCCCCATGTCTCTGTCCACTGCTGGGAGTCCTCTGCACCCACCCCTCATATTGCAGGCCACTGCTGGTAGTCATATGCACCCACCCCCATGTCTCTGTCCACTGCTGGGAGTCCTCTGCACCCACCCCCATATGTCTGGACACTGCTGGTATTCATCTGCACCCACCCCTATATGTTTTGTCCACTGCTGATATTCATCTGCAGCCACCCCCATATGGCTGGAGACTACGGGTATTCATCTACAGCCACCCCTATATGGCTGACCACTGCTGGGAGTCCTCTACAGCCACCCCTACATGTCTGGACACTGCTGGTATTGATCTACAGCCACCCCCATATGGCTGGCCACTGCTGGGAATCCTCTGCAATCACACACCCACCCCCTTGGAGCCGTACACTGCTGGCCTGGACCTACACACACACCAATATGAAGGAAACATGCAGGGCCAGACCGTAACCCCACATTTGTGGCGTGTGTACGCCTCATATCCCAAATGTACTGGTGCCGTACAGGTACGTGTGAAACGCACCGTACCCCCGCATTCATTGCGTGTGTACACCTCGTATCCCAAATGTACTGCTGCCGTATGGGTACGTGTGAAACGCACCGTACCCCCGCATTCATTGCGTGTGTACGCCCCGTATCACTATTGTACTGGTGCTGTACGGGTACGTGTGAAACGCACCATACCCCCGCATTCATTGCGTATGTACGCCCCGTATCACTATTGTACTGGTGCCGTACCTGTACGTGTGAAACGCACCGTACCCCCGCATTCATTGCATGTGTACGCCCCGTATCACTATTGTACTGGTGCCATACCTGTACGTGTGAAACGCACCGTACCCCCGCATTCATTGCGTGTGTACGCCCCATATCACTTTTGTACTGGTGCTGTACCAGTACGTGTGAAACGCACTGTACCCCCGCATTCATTGCGTGTGTATGCCCCGTATCACTATTGTACTGGTGCCGTACCTGTACGTGTGAAACGCACCGTACCCCCGCATTCATTGCGTGTATACGCCCTGTATCACTATTGTACTGGTGCCATACGGGTATGTGTGCAACGCACCGTACACGTACACTTCCGTTGTTGCGGTACGCAGGGGTTGCTGGACACGCCCCCCCAAGTGACCAGACCCTGGTGGTAATGTATGGGCTCCATATTATAGGTTTGGCTTTGGGTATGGGGTATGTTTCCTGCCCCTCACCCCCCCCCCCAGCCCCTGGGTGTTGTTCTCACCTTCTGCTGCGTGTGCGTCGGTTTCGGAGCACCAGGTCGTAGGCTAAGAGGACCGGGATGACACGTACGATGGGGTTCATGGCGTGTACGTCGCGTACCGGGGCTCCGTTTGTAGGACTCTGCTTTTACGGCTGTTTTTGACTCCCGTAACAAAAGAGCCGTAGGGACGAATCGTTCTTGCGTGGCCGGAGACAGCTGCTTAAATACGTCCGGACGTCGCGTACAGGCTGTTCCAGATCGGAATCTTATTTTTTTTTTACCCGTACGGTTTTTTGTACGATTCGTACGGAAAGAGGTTTTCTGTACGAATCGTACTTCCTAAGTTGTAAGGAAAGTTTACCGGGTACGAGTCGTACGGAGAAAACGCTTCCGTACAACAATTCGTACAGCCTTTTTCCAGGATTGGAATCGGCCCCTTATTTTCTGCATACCAGAAGGCGGCCAACAATGCACAAAGTTTGTCCAAAAATGCTTGAAAAGTTTGAAACATGAATTAAAAACTCTTAAATCCAGATTAATAGAACCACTAATTCTATCCTATACGCAAATGGTACTTTTTATTTGTTCCATTAAATTCATATTTGTATTAACAGTTAAGCAAGAGAGTGCAATATAAAATGGCCCTTTCACATTACTCTCTAAGCTGCAAAATCCAACAAAATTCAAGAGGAGTGACAAAAGCAAAACAAATTAGAGAAAGAAATGACCTCATCCAGAAAAGAAGTAGCAACAATAAACAATACATTTCAGGTACATCTATTTGAAGAGCAATTGGACAGGTTTACTGATCAAGGGTGGATAACATGAGATTATGAAAAGAATGATATATGTACTTATCTGTAAAATAGTTTTGAAACTATTCCGCCACAGAATTACTGGGTCCATACCTGTCCTTATTTGTTGCCCCATCTTTGACGGTGGGAAGTACCATTCCTTTATGACGTTACATGTAAGCGTGCAATTCACCAGTGCATATGCTTCTATCGCTCTTAGGCATACCTTAATTGAAGCATAAGCTAGATTTCATGTGGGTACTTGGACACAATGCAAAGTCTTGGCATTTTCTATTTTTGTAGGTAACTGGTCTATGTGTAGCGCCCCCCATTTTTTTAAGATTCTTTGTACCTCTCCCTGATCTAGTTCCCACTCCTGCGAGATACCTTCTGTCTGCCTCATCTGTCTGCGTCCATGGTTTTCTACCCCAGCATGTGTATCGCTGTCAGTGATATCTTTTTTTTGGAGTGTCCATATTCAGATCTCCTGTGCTAGTTTGCATAGCACACATCATGGAAGGCCTTCCTGACACCCCCCCCCCCAACCACCCACCCTCCCCTGTTTGTCCACGAAGAATATTTGTGTTGGGTTGTCTGTTTGGATCTGTACTACTATCTCTCTGATATGTTTGTGAAAGGCCTTCAAGTCAAGAAGTCTGTTGTGAGTTCTAATATTTGATTGAGTTTTTCAGCTTTCTGTGGGTTCCATTAGCCCCTGATTTTTTTATTCTCCTGCATGCACCCACCCAGTGTAGGGTGAGACTGTTGTGATGGTGACCTAGAGAAGTGGGTATTTTGAGTGGCCTGCCTCTTGTGATGTTTTCTGCTATCCATTACTATATTTACTTTTGCACAAGATCCTCCCAGTCCCCCACTGATTGTAACCATTGGCTCAGCAGCCTTTCTTGGTTGAGTGTCCTATGGAGTCTGGCAGGTGGGATTCATTTAATGCTTGAAGTCATCATTCTCAGCAATTTCAGGTTCACAATCTCAGATGGTCTCCTCCTGTAGTGGCAAACCTGCTATGTCAATGACTGCACGCTCTTTTGAACCAGGCATGCCTTTATCGCAACTGAATCTGCCCCAGCTATCCATTTTAGTCATAGGGAGTGGTGAAGACTTCTCATTGTTCGCTTAAAAACTCCGTATGTCTACTACTTCCATCATTATTTGTATACTGTTCTGAAGGTCTTGCGAGTTTGCCTTTTACCATCCAATTGAATCGGTAGGGGTACGCTTGTATCTCCTGCTTTCTCAAGTGAGCTGCTACTTCTGCAAGACATTTTGCAAACACACTTGGTGCTGACTTTATCCTAAAGGGTAAAACTCTGAATTAGTAATGTGAATTGTGTACCAAAAACGTGAGGGATTTTTTGTGCTTGAAGTTCATCAGGGTGTGCAAGTATGAATGAATGAATGAATGAACGGCAATTTATATCGCACAAACTAACCCGAAGGCATCAAGGCGCCCCTTGTATGTGCCCCTTGAGGTCTACAGTTGCTATGTAATCCTCTTCTTTTAGCAATGGGACGGCTTTCTACAGTGAATATGTCTTGAGATTTTGTGTCTGATTAATGTCTTCTGTAATCTCAGGTCTATGATGGGTCTCAATATTAAATTTTGTTTGGGGATGAGGAAGCAGAGAGAGTACAGTCATTAGGTTTGTTACTCTTTTGGCACCTGCCCTACTGCGTCCTTCTGTATGAGGTTGTGTATTTCCTGTTTTTAACAGTGTCATTTCCTCTCCTTTGCAAGCTCTCCTGTTTGGCTTGACATCTGATGTTATCATTCCTAACTCTAGGCAGTAACTGTGTTTTAAGACGTTCGCACCCATTTGTGATAGGTGATGTTCCTCAATTCCAGGAGCAAACCTCCCAGTCTACTCCCTAAATGTGTTTGATGCTGAGGGCTTCTCTTTGCGAGTCACTTGCTGTCTGTGGCTGATCCACTTATGGTCTGCCATCACCAAAGGCCGTGACTCAAAAGAAGTGACTCCACGCCAATGGGTATGGCCATGCAGTACTAGGTCTCTACACACTCACCCCTTGGGAGCACTGTGTTGGTTGTAGAATGGTCTGCAAATTCCCTCTTTCAATTGCTCTCCTGGTAGGAGGAGTGCTCCTACTGTAAGACCCCCTGAATTGTAGGGGCCCACTGCTTTTTCCATATGATTGTATTTTTGTATCTGCTGGAGAGAGTCATCAACTGCAGCTCCATGCGGCTTTCCCCTGTAAAAGACATAATTATCAAAGAAATGTGGACTTCTTGTTTAAAGCTGGATACTATTAGTAAGGCACGTATTCTTAGTGTAGTGTCCATGCACATCGGTCTGCTGATTGCTTTAGCAGCTTCAAGGGCTGACTTGAGGCTGGAATTTAAGATGGTCTTTCCTGCTTGTATTGCATTTGTATTGTTTTTGGACATGTTGCATCAGTTCTTTCTTTTCCTTCTACAGTTAATAGCACTAGAATGTGTGGTGCGTCACTGTGTGGCTTCTGAATGCCTCATCTTTCTTCCTTCCATCTCAAACAGCTTATTTTTCTTCTCTGGGACTGGTACTTTGGATGCTGTAGCATTAGCCCTTTTCCTCGCAGTGCAGTCTGCAAGCTCATTGCTTGTTGTCTAGTAAGTCTTTCTAGAGGGTTTATATTTCTTCTCTACCCTTGTTCTTACTACTTCAGAGGAAGCTGACTTGTTAAATGCTTATTTCCTCTGGTTCATGATTCAAGGTAGCAGGGGCAGAAACTGATCTTTCTTCAGTGATATCAGTATTTCTGGGAGGAAACACTCCAGGGCCTGTCTTTTTCTAGCTGTACTTTTAAGTGTCTACTCTCCTTTTAATGACAGCATCGTACAGAAAAAAGTCATCCAGTTGGGCTGGCAGAGAATGGATGGAGACAGACCTGTGCTCAGGAGATTTGGTGTCTAAGTCCTTCCATACATCCTCATCTCCTTGGGATGCCACTAAGATGAGTTGGTCATATTACTCATCCTCATCATAAAACTCCAACCTGCTCTTCCACTGTGGGTTCTGAAACACGATAGGGGTTCTGTGTCTGCTTGGCTCCCCTCTTCTATCCTTATTAATGTTTCGAATAAATGGTTAGTCTGTGAGACCAAAGTGCAGGCTATGGCTGATGCTAATCTGCTGTAACCCTCATCATTGTTATGATATCTCAAATTACTATGCATCAATGTACAATTTGCCATAACAGTTAGCGTGAATCACTAACTGTATAATCAGTGTAGTGTCCTGAGGTATTTTAGGCACTTTAAGGCCTTCAAAGAATTGTGGTCTCCAGAAAACCTAGGTTCTAACGGTAATACATATGGCAAAAACCAGCTTCAAAAGTAAAATATGTCACCATAGGATGCAAGACGGATATACAAATAAAATTAAAGGAAAAGGACAGTCACAAAAAGGCCACAAAAATAAGAAAAGTAGAATTTTCTTTTTAAAGTGATTGATGACCAGCGCTCCTAGAACAGACCAACTGGGTTGCGTCAAAAATGTTGGCAAAGCTTTGTGAAGGATACATGCTAATAACTATTTATTTTCTCTCGAAAGCATTACAAATGTATCAAGTGATATAAGGGAATCACAGCAGAACCTCTGATGGTTATTCCTCAAACTGTTCAGACAAGATCTAAATACTGCGGAAATGACTGCTGGTAACATTAGAACTGGACCAGTCATTTCACATTATCCTTAGAAGAGTGGCATTGAGGACTCTACACAGGTTGTCTGGAGAAGCGCAACAGTCTCAGAGATCAGAACTTTTTTTAGACTTCTCCTTCTGGCTATCCCTGTACAAAACAGTTATATATGCAAGCTGTTCCAGCCGGTATGAGGAATCACTGACTATATTCATCAGGGTACTTTGGAGCCTCTACAAAATATGGACCTTAGGAAGAGTCCTGTTGCTTCACTGTTCGCGTATTAAGGTGTCAGCTGAAATTCTTACCTGTTTCTCCCCAGAGAAGTGCGTGCCACTAGCTCATAGATCTGTGGTACATACTCGAATGTGGAAATGATGTAAAAGGCTTTCTTATCTGAAAAACAAATGAAGACTATACAGTAAACCACCATGGCAGAAACTGAAAGGTAATAGACACAACAATGACGGAATTCCTAACTATTTATATACCAACTTGCCACAAATAAAGACAATAGTTTACATAAGTACCAGTTATGAAATCTATGGAAAGTAACTTTTAAAGGTACCACTAATTTGAAAAACAAAATGAAGAAATAATATTGCATACTTGCTAAATCCTTTTCTCAGCAGATGGAAAAGTTAGCAAATTCCTAATTACAGTCAAACACTCATATTTTTACAATGTTTCACTGTACATAAAAGCAATGATGCCCTCCAGGCTGAAGTATCACATTTTATAGAGCAAATACCGAAAGGTTCTGAAACAACAGCCAAAAGGCGGCGGGAGCCAAGCCAGTGAAATAAAAATGAAATATTTGTTTTCCGAATGAGTCATCAGATTTTATCCAACTGAGGCTCATTTACCAACTTGTTCTTTTCCTATCACATAACACTTTATTCTGAAGGTTTTCCATTCTTAAAAGTAATATACATAAAATATTGTACATTTTATATTATTAGATCATAATTAAATACTAACAAGGGTCCTGAGACAGAATATTGAGTTGGGAATGTCGACTTACACAAAAATCGATTTGTAAATATTGTGATTCAGAAATATCGACAGCAAGAATATTGTGGTCAATAATATCAAATTTAAGGTAAGAAATATAGTTTTAAAAAATATAGGTCATTAATATTGTTTGAAAAAATATAGATGTTTAAATATTGATTTTTTAAGAAGTGTTATGTATTTTAGTTTATATTTTAAATGTATGTAATGCATGTTTTGTGTACAAGTATTGTTTATGTTTAATTATATGTGTTAAATTTGTAGTAGTTATGAATTTTATTTTAATTTCATTCTTCATTTCTTGCTCCGTAGCTGGTTGTAGGTTTATAGGGGAATAGGGTGGGAAGTAATTTAATTATAATAAATGAATCATTAATTTTTCATTTATTTAATTTAGATTTTATAGCGTTAATTGTGGGAAGTAATTTATTTATAATTAAATATTATTTGGTTGTTAAATACTATTAATTAATTGATAATTATGGTGATTGTGTGATTTGTTTTAGGGGCAGGTTGTGGGGTTTATAGGGGTAAAGGGTGGAATGTAATTTATGTTTGATTAATTAATAATTAGTTGTTAATTTATATTAATTATTTTATTGAAAATTGATTATGCAAATTGTCTTATTAATTTTAGGTGCGGGTTGCTGGGTTTATAGGAGTATAGGGTGGGAAGTAATTTACGTTTAATTAATTAATAAGTTGTTAATTTAAAATAACTAATTCATTGATAAATAATTATGCGAATAGTGTTATTTTTTTTAGGTGTGGGTTGTGGGGTTTATAAGGGTAAAGGGTGGGATGTAATTTATGTTTAATTATTAATAATTATTTGTTAATTAATATTGATTAATTAATTAAAAATTAAAATGGAATTTCTGTAATCAATTTTAGGTGTGGGTGTGGGGTTTGTGGGGTAAAGGGTGGGAAGTAAGTTTTGTTTAATTAATTAAAAATCGGTTGATCATTAATATTAATTGATTAATTTACGTTTAATTAGTGTATTTGTCTATTTTTTGTGTGTGGGTTTTATTGTAATAGGGGTACAGTGTGTGAAGTAAATAAATGTTACTTTATAACTAGTTGTTAAATACTCTTAGTTTCTTTAATTGAAAATAGGTTTTAAATTGTGTAATTCATTTCTTTTTTTTTTTTTTTTTGAAACCGTTTATTGCATTTTGAAAAAGTTACAGGTATGGGCCTACAACCATCCGGCCGGCCGCTAGAGTGGCAAAAGCATATGACATACATACAGTAAGTGTCTCTTGGCGGTGCAGATTGGTTAATCAGGGGATATCAATAGCGCAGGCCGCATAACTCCAAGCCCACAATACGGTTTCCTTTTATCAAAACAGAACAACACAAAAAACCACACCCGCAAGGCAACCCGCAATCCAAAGTGACGGCACGTGCTCCGTAAGTGGGGGATCCCAACCAGCAGCAAAACTCTGAAGGGGGGAATGGGAGTAGATCAGGGACTGGGGAACCACGTGCCCACGGCTGAGGGAGGGGGGTCGGCTAGGGGGACGGAGCTGGCGAGGCAGCCGGTAGCAGTGGCGGCTCACAAATACCCCCGCAGTAGGCGTTCCAGGGGCCCCAGATTTTCACCCACGCCCCAGGCTTACCCCTCGCCACATACACTACCTTTTCACGAAACATACACCAATCCATATGTTCTTTCCAGGCCAACACCGCCGGGGGCCTCTGGGATCCCCACAGTTGAGCAATGTCACGCTTAGCTATCATGTATCCCAGAGTCACCCACCGCGTCTGCGGGACCGAATAGTCATTTGGTTCCCACACATTCAGCAAGCATCTCCTCGCTTCAGGCAACAGCGCGACACGCGTAACCACACGCAGGACCTCATGCACACCACGCCAGAATCGCTCCACCTTCGGGCACTCCCACAGTATATGCATGAAAGTTGCCAAAGCACCACAGCCACGCTTACACAATCCGTCACCAGCAAAGCCCATACGTAGAAGCCTTGGCCCCGTCACGTAAACCCGGTGGAGGATCTTAAGCTGGACGAAGCGAAGGCGAGCCGGGATGGCCACCTCCTTCGGAGAGGCCACCGCGGAAATCCAGTCCTCGTCGTCCAGTTCCAGCCCGTCGGCAACCCAGGCCTCGCGGAGACTAGTCAGCAGGCACGATCTGTCGTTGATCAGTTTTTTATATATAAGGGAGATCGTGCTGTCTGGGACATGGCCATCCAGCACTCTGTCCTCCAGGGGGGAAGACTCCGGAATGGACGCGACATCCGGGAAGACGGAGCCCAGCGCGTGGCGGACTTGCAAGTACCGAAAGTACTCACTGCCTTGCAGCTGAAACTCCGTCTGCAGCGTCTCAAAAGTTTTGAATCCCCCCTCGTCCAGAGATCTCCCACCTTGCTGATTCCGATCGTGTCCCACTTCTCGAAGCCCTTCGATGTCCACAGGGAGCCCAACCTCTCAGACGCATATAGCGGTGACGCCCGGGTCAAACGGTCCTTCCACCCCATAGCTGCATTAGCCGCGTGCCAGACACGCACCATGACACGCGTCGGTCCCGTCAGACGGGAGTCGGGTGCGCCAGAGTAGAGCGCTCGATTGTAATCGCCACCGGGCAGGAGCATCTTGTCCATTTCAAATGCCGGGTTCAAGGCGGGCCCGTATAGGCCATGATTAATTGCAGCTAGCTGGGAGGCCCAGTAATACCGTTTAATGTCCGGGAGGGCGACCCCCCCATCGTACCACGGGAGCGTCAATTTAGCCAGAGCAATACGCGGCCTCCCGTCCCAGAACAGGCGCCGCTGTAGGCCCTCCACCTCACGGAAGTAGCGCGCCGGAACCAAGTCCATAGTGTTCTGGAGGGCGTACAGAAAGCGCGGCAAGGACATCATCTTAAACAAGGCCGCTCGGCCAAGCGGCGAAAGCGGAAGACGCCGCCAACGCGCAACGTCCTCCTTCAAGCGCTGGAGGGGGGGTAGCAAGTTCCGCTCGTAGCGGGCCTCCGGGTCTAGAGTAATATATATACCCAGGTACCGGAACCCCTGGGAGGCAATCTGGATCGGGCAGTCCCGTGGTAGGGCCGGAGCCTCCCCGGAAAGCACATATACGCAGGATTTCGCCCAGTTGATGACAAGGCCTGAGTTACGACCGAAGGAGCGCAAAACATCAACCAGGACAATCAGCGATTTACGCGGGGAGGCAAGATACAAAAGGATGTCATCTGCGTAGAGGGACACGCGGTCCTCATGCTCGGGGGTCCAGCGGAGACCACGGATAGAAGGGTGCCACCGTAGCCACTCCGCCAAGGGCTCCAAGGCCAGTGCAAACAGGAGCGGCGACAAGGGGCAACCCTGACGCGTGCCCCGCCCCAGCGCGAATGGGGCCGAGAACCGCCCATTCACCACCACCTGCGCCAATGGGCCCGAATACAACAATTTGACCCAGCTAATGAATCCCGGTCCAAATCCAAATTTCGCCAGCATCGCCCAGATGTATGGCCATTCAAGCGTGTCAAACGCCATGGTGGCGTCTAAGGACGCCAAGATGGCCGGCTCCCGCACAAACGGGACACGCGCGAGCACCCCGTGCAAGCGTCGCAGATTAAGAGCCGTGTTGCGATGGGGTATAAAGCCAGATTGGTCTTGGTGGACCAAATCGCCCACCACGCCGACCAACCGGTTGGCCAACACCTTGGCGAGGATTTTGGGCTCCGCGTTCAAGAGCGAGATTGGCCTATAGGATGTGACCCGCTCACGGGGTCTCCCCTCCTTATGGATCACCACGATTGTGGCCAGACGCTGGTCCGGCGGGAGGGAACCCTGCGAGTGGGCCGCCAGGAACATCGCGCGCAGGTGGGGTGCTAGTACATCCGGGCGCAGCTTGTAAAGCTCGATGGGGATACCATTGGGGCCCATTGCCTTGCCGGATGCGACCGAGCGAATAGCCAGGGCAATTTCGTCCGAGGTGGGAGGAGCGTCCAGCAAATCCCTGTCCTCCACCGTAAGGGAGGGCAGCGCGATGTCCCGAAGCAGGGCATGGGAGTCATCCTCCGAGCAGGGGGAGACCGGGGTGTACACCTCGCGGAAGTAATCCGCGAAGCAGGAGACAATGGCTTCCGGCTCGGTGACACGCGCACCATCCATCCTCTCGATCAAAGGAACCACACGACTCGCTCTCTCCCTCTTATCCAACCACGCAATCAATTTACCAGCCCTATCACCCACATCATACAATCGCCCCTGTTGCTCTCTACTGAGGCCCCTGGCCGCCTCCTGTAATTCATTTCTTGACAGTTTAATTGTAGCTGTGGGTTGTGAGGATTATAGGAGTTACGTTTGGGAAGTTAAATAATTTTTATACGTTTTCATTTGTGTTTTAATTAATAATATTTCTTTAATTCGTAATTAATTCTGTTAGTTGAGGGAGTACATATTTTTTTAAATGTTGATGTGTGTTGTGATTTGTGTGGTGTTCTAGGGTAGGAAATAAAACAAGTACATTTATGTAATTCATTTTTTTGTTTCTAAATAATTTTTAATGAAAAATATTTATTTGTTTGGAAATTACTTTTTATTTCATTTAATATAAAATGTGTAGGGGGGCGTGGCTTGGACGCCGAGTAAGATGGCCGCCTGAGCTCAGAGCTCCGCTGCGCCATGGCGGATTTTTCTTCCTATCTTGCTATTTTGCTGCCGTTTCACCAGACTTCCTTCGGTTCCAGCGAGCGGAATATGCCGTGCTGATGATGTGACCACCAGGCTTGTCGCACACGCAGATATACCCTGTTTTCGTCGCATCATGTAAGTGCCGCAGCACGACCGCCATTTTAAGATCGGCGCGACGCGCGCGCGAGGCTGAAATGGACGCATGTCCCCTCAGAACGTGGGATATTGATAACGCTTGATGGCTTCTTCCTCATACCCCCAATGCTCCTGCCTTACCACACTTTCAGCTTTCCTCCATTTCAACACCAGCACGACTTTGTCTCCTTGTCTATGTTCTGGAGGAGCAGTTACCTCATGTTGGCCATATTAGTGGAATACTTCCCTTCTGCTCATTACTGCTGCTTCATGAGAAATCACTATTTTCATGTATTCCACACAAGACGTTGCTCCTAATGTGCTCTTTTTGAGGAATTATTCAGTTTTTATTTTCTTTTTCCTTCCTAAGGACTTTGTACTTTTTGGTTTGTCCTGCAGAGCGAAGTTCACTCCATGCCTACTACGTTTATTGTGATTATGCTTCCTCTGTGGTCGTGTCAAAGGGATATATCTTTATATGGCAGTCATTGAATTATCCTTTACAAGCTTTTTTGAGCACTAGTGTCTGGACTTCGTCAGCAATATATAACTAAGATTTGGCGCATAAGAGCTCCGCGCTGACGTATGGTCTCTCTGCCACTATTAGAGGAAGATTTTAATGATTGGTTGGAACTGCCTTTGATTCCTGGATTTCCACGGTTTTTACAGTTGTCTTTTACTGCTCCTGCTGGCCTCTTTGTTTCCTTACTAAGCATCTTGGAATATTTGTATTCTGCATACGAAGTACACCGGTGATTTAGTTATTATTCATTCCATCATTTGCACGTTCAGGTCTCTATGGGCAAACTACGTAACCCAAAGTTTGTCTTTGTGCCTTCGAAGAGCTCTCCTACGACCACCTCTTCCTCAGCGGCAGACTGCTCTTCTCCCACAGATCAAATGGCGGCAGCGGCTTCCAGCCGTTCTTCTCCATCACAGTCAGCCTTAAACAAAACTTCTCCCTCTACTTCCTCGTCTAAGCGCTTGAAACAGGACTCCCCTCCTCCACCACCTGATAAGCCACCATCCCCTATATCTATGGAAATGTTGCTGGAGGAGATACGCGCTTTATGTCCGTTTGTGGAAGAGACCAATACGAAGATGCAGCTTCTTGAGGCAAAATGGTCGACTATGGAAACTCGTGTATCCTCCGTGGAACAGCAGGTAACAGAAATTCACACTAACTCTCAGCGTATTTCCTCACTGGAAAAGTCTCTTCTCACCCTCCAACAGCATACTGAGGACTTTGAAAATAGAAATAGGAGGAATAACTTGCGTATTTATGGCCTGCCGGAATCCTTGGAGGGAGATGACCCTGTTGCGTTCTTCTCCTCTTTTCTTCTGAAGCTTTCGGACATTCCTGCTACTACTTCTCTAAGTATCCAAAGAGCTCATACACTTGGCCCTCGTTCCTCAGCTTCAACTAAACCACGAGGTGTCATCATCCTCTTTCTGAAATGTACTGATCTCCTTCTGGTCCTTTCCACAGCTCGATCCAAACGCCATGTTTCCTGGATGGGTCAGAGGGTATTTCTCTCTCAGGATGTTTCTAATGCTACCGCTGCCAGAAGGAAGGAGTTTTTGTCTCTTTGGGCTCCTCTACGCTCTCTTGGTGCTAGATATGGTTTATTTCACCCTTGTACCTTCAAAGTGACTCACCAAAATAACACCTGGACTTTTCAAGACCCTGCCGAACTCAAGAACTTTATTCCTATCCAAACTAATGCTGGCATGGACACCTCCAACCCTGCTAATGGTTGATTATATAATCTCCCCTTTTTCTTACAGGTTTTACTGATATGTTCTTGTATTGGCATCTGTTTCCTTGATGTGGTTCTTCTTAATTAGTTGCTGGATTGTATTCCCTTTTTCACGTGTCTTTTGCCTTTGTGTTGTTTTGTTTAACATAATTTTCTGTATCATCTTTCTTTTTCCTCACCTAGATTGATTGGTGTATTCCTCTCCATCCCATACGGTTCGTCTTATTCATCTTCCGTCCTGGTGCAGTTTGTTCTCCTGGCTTGGGAGGTCATTCTTGTCGAATCCTTCCATAACCCCATTATCATCTTCTTTTTCCCCCCCTCAGGTATGTTTCTTTCAGTCATCCTATTTGGATATGTACTGTCTCTTCTTGTACTTCCTTTCTCTCGCCCTTTCCCCTCTTTCCTTTCTCTTTCTTTTAATGTACCTTTCGACTCTCTTTTTTCTCGTTCTTTTTTCTCATGTATCAATTGGCATTCTTTTCTTATTTCTTGCTTTCATGGCTTTTCTTTTTTGCTTACAATTTTACTGTTTTTACTTTCAAAGTTATTTCATGGAAAGTGAAAGGTTTTGTTAATCCGATTAAGCGACAGAGAATCCTTTCCCACCAGGCTTCCTATAATCCTGATTTAGTCCTTTTACAAGAAACCCATCTTTCTGATGCTGAATCGCTTAAGCTGACAAGAGGCTGGGTGGGAACGGTCTTATTCTCCCCTTCATCTAATAAAAAGAATGGTGTTGCTATTTTATGTCACAAGAAACTAAAATGTAAAGTTCTTTCCCAAGATACCGATACTGAAGGCCGATGGGTACTAGTTAAGTTATTAATCAACTCTGTATCTCTGACTGTATTCAATGTCTATGGCCCTACCCACCCTGATTGCAATTTTTGGCCTTTAAATACTTCGAAATGTTTTCAGCACAGTGATACCATGTTTATCTTAGGAGGTGATTGTAATCAGATTGTTGATCCGTTTCTTGACTGCAAATCTTCTGCTCGCTTTACACCTCACAAATCACATACACAATTTCTAGACACTATTTCTAAGTCACATCTCATTGACTCATGGAGACTTTCCCACCCTGACACTCTAGACTACTCCTTCTTTTCACCCCCCCATGCCTCTCTTTCTCGGATTGATTACATCTTCCTTTCTCAATCTCTTTCTCAAAATCTCCTATCTTCTTCTATTGAGCCCATAGTTATCTCAGACCATGCTCCTATTGTCACGACCCTTGATCTTCTTCCTCCACATCCCAAATCTTCTCGCTGGCGATTTAATAACTCCCTTCTCATGGATCCTCTTTTTTCTTCTTTTTTTTCTCCTTTGCTACAGAATTCTTTTTACTCAATTCTGACCCCTCTTTAGCTCCTCATGTTATCTGGGATTCTTTTAAGGCAACCGCACGTGGCTTTGTAATGGACTTTGTTTCCAAAAAAAAGAAGCACTTCCTTAATAAACAGAAAGACTTGTTGGCTCACATTAAATCCTTAGAGCACAAATTCTATACTTCCTCTAACAATTCTGTTTTGCCAGACCTCATACGTGCCAAACTTGATTTCAACAAAACTACTACTGATAATGCCTCTTCAATCTTACTTCGGAGCAGCGCTCATTACTATGGGGGTCGCAATAAATCGGGTAAACTTTTAGCTAGTTACCTCAAATCTCGTAAGGAGCGTAATTGCATAGATTCTATTTACTCTACAGATAATCTTCTCTTACACAAAGAACAGGATATACTTACCCAATTCCAGCTTTTCTACCAGTCTCTTTATACTCCTGAATCTCCTCCCTCTGTCTCTCTTATTCACTCCTATTTCGATAGACTCCCTACCCCCTCCCCCTCTCATCTCAACTTTCTTGGTCTTGAGCATGATCTCTCCATTACTGAACTTGACAGCGCTTTAAAGACTCTTACTAAAGGTAAATCCCCGGGTCCTGATGGCTTCTCTGTGGAATTTTATATGCATTTTTCTGACCTCCTACTTCCTAAACTTCTCACACTCTTCCAATCCTTCTTTATCTCCGGCTGGTACTTTCCACGAGGCTACGATCTGCCTTATACCCAAGGAAAGTCGTGACCCTCAATTCTGTAAGAATTACCGACCAATATCTTTAGTTAATGTGGACTATAAATTATTTGCTAAACTACTCGCTTTACGTTTAGATCCTCTTCTGCCCCATCTCATTGGCAAGGAACAGTGTGGTTTTGTTAAGGGCAGACTTACTTCGGATAACTCTCGCCTTTTCCTCAATGTCCTAAATAAGGTCCCATCTCTTTCCATCCCTTTAGCTGCTATCTCTGTCGATGCTGAGAAAGCGTTTGACAGAGTGGACTGGTCCTTTTTGTTCGCCGCTTTGCGGTGGCATGGCTTTGGCCCTAATTTCATTTCTCTCATTTCTTTACTTTATTCAGCCCCCAAAGCGTCTGTTTTAGTCAATGGTCATCTATCCCCTTATTTCCCCCTCCAACGTGGGGTTCGCCAAGGATGTTCTTTGTCTCCATTACTTTTTGTTCTTGCCCTTGAGCCATTTCTTACGTCTATTCGGAATAATATATCTATTTCTGGTTTTCCTTATGGCAAAACCCATTTGAAACTCTCTGCATATGCAGATGATATTCTCTTATTTATTTCCGATCCTGAAAAATCCATTCCCGCCCTATTACTTGAATTTAATTCCTTTTCGCAAGTCTCTGGTTATAAGATCAATTCTGATAAAACGGAGATTCTCCCTCTTACCAAATTTTGTCTCCCTCATCAGTTCTCTTCTACTGGTTTTGCATGGAATTCCTCCAAAATCAAATATCTCGGAATATGGTTCTCTAACTCCATTTCCTCATCCATTCAGTTGAATATGTCTATTGTTTTATCCCGTATTGATAAATTATTATCTTCTTGGAATCCTCTTTTTCTTTTGTGGTGGGGTCGGCTTGATTCGATTAAAATGATGATATCCCCCATTCTTATATATATTTTTTCCATGCTCCCCATAAATATTCCTGATATTTACTTTAAACGCATTGATTCCTGTCTTTCTAAGTTTCTATGGAATCATAAAAAATCAAGGGTTGCCTTAGTGGCTCTTCGCAAACCAAAATCTAATGGCGGAGTCAAGTTTCCGGGCTTTCGTCTCTATCATAAGTCTTTCTCTCTCTGTCAGGCCTCTAATTGGCTTATTCCAGAACCTTCTCCTCTTGCCCCTCTTTGGCTCTCTATTGAACGTTCATTGCTTTCTCCGTTTTCTCTCCTTGAGGTCATACATTTCTCTGCTAAGAACTTATCCACCTCTCTCCCCTTATTCAAATACACTTCTTCTCTTCTACACTCTTTGGTCCATCCTGTTCCAATTACTCGTGAATCCTTTTTAGCCTCCCCTATTTGGTACAACTCGCTTATTCTCCTAAACAACCGACCTATCTGTTGGACTGCTTGGAGATCAAAAGGTCTTGTATGGGTTTAGCAACTTTTTGATGGTCTTCTCCCGTGCTCATTTCCCCGATTCCGACTCTTGTTTCACTGCCCTCAATCCTTATGCTTGCTCTGGCTTTCCAACACATATCTTTTAACTGGAAAGATCTTAACAAACTTTCTATACAATGCTGGTGGAACTCTCTCTGTCATTACCATAGGCTTGATGTGCGCTTTGCCGCTGCCTCCACTCCTACTTTTAACAGAGATTTATTTTGGTTGCCCCTCACAACATATCTCGACCGCATGGCTCTGAGACGTACCTCTCATTTATCCTCTGAGAACTTTAAGCCTCCATGAGCGACTCTTGCTCTGTCCTCCTTCTCATATTTTTCTATTTACATCTATTTTCTCCTACATTCAAATGTTATCTATTCCAGACTTTCTACTCTACCTATTCTATTTGCCTGATTTTCTCCCTATTCTCTCTATAATGCCTTCTGTCTATCCTTTTTGCTTTCCCTCCCTTTCTCTCACCTCTTCTTTCTCTCTTTTTTCCCTTTTCTGTCTATACAAAATTTTTATAAAATGCTTTTTATGCTTCTTTTGTTAGCGGGTATTGATCTACTGTTCTTTAATTCAATATGGACAATGTTATTTGTATTGATCGGTATCTCTTTGTTTTTTCCTAATGTTCTCAAATAAAGCATTTCAAACTAAAAAAAATATATAAAATGTGTAGGTATTTGTTATATGTATTTAACATTATGATATGTTTTCTATTTTTTTTATTTTTAAATATATTTGTATTTGAATTTTTTAAATATTTATATATTTTTTAATTTATTTTGTTTTTTAAATATTTTTATTGTTGTAAAATGTTGTTTGTTTTTAATTTTGAACTGACTGGAGTGAGAATATTAATTGTTACTCCTCTGCAATTCATCACTTTCCTTATTGTTACACTCACTGGAGTGGGAATAGTAATTTTTACCCCTTGGCCATCCAACACTTTCTCCACTGTTGCATTCACTGAAGTGGGAATAGTAATGTTTACCCCTCCGCTGTCCAACACTTTCCCTACTGTTACACTCACTGGAGTGGGAATAATAATTTTTACCTCTCCACTATCCAACACTTTCCCTTCGGTTGCACTCACTGGAGTTGGAATTGTAATTTTTACCCCTCCGCTATCCAACACTTTCCCTACTGTTACACTCACTGGAGTGGGAATCGTAATTTTCACACCTCCGCTATCCAACACTTTCCCCACTGTTGCACTCACTGGAGTGGGAATAGTAATGTTTACCCCTACTCTGTCCAGCACTTTCCCTACTGTTGCACTCACTTGAGTGGAAAATTTAAGTTTAAAGATTTTTAAATGTAATTTATAATAGAATGCTTTTTTAAATTAGATTTTATGTTATTGGTACACACACACACACACATATAAATGTGTTCCATTTGGATTTTATTAACATGAATGCATTTCAAAGTAAGAAAGTATAATATGATTTATGCAAACAAAATGAGAACTTTCATAATACCTGCACTAATTTGAACTTTAAGATGCATTATGGGAGATGTATTGTGCATAAGTCATGTAACCCAGGACTTTTAAATACATGCACGTATGCACTTGGCCAATTGTTTCCTCCCGTGACCAAGGCATAACGCTGAAACGCGTAGGGTGAAAGGAAGCATATGGTGCTGTTTAAACCTTGATTAAAATGAGCTGACTCCGGAAATGGGCCTCTGTGTTTTGTGTCACGGCAGTGAATTGATGGGCTTCTTCGTGCCCGTTGTTTAAAGAGGCCGCCCTGAAGGGTTGGAGGCTCCGATGCTCGAAGGATGTTTGATGGATATATATATATATGTAAACAGAAAAGGTATATGCACTGGCACTTTAGTTGAAATCAAGTGTAAAAGTTTACATCGACAAGCATTAGCACTTTATAAACAAATTAAGATAATCGTCGGTACTTGCGATTAGTCTTTTAAAAAAAGGTTGAGAAATTGAAAAATTTCGAGGTTTTGATTTTTGTATATAGAAATCAATTAAGGATTAAGAAATTGCATGTAGAAATAATTGCAAGCGATTCACGCCAATGAAAATGTTATGTTGGAATAACAATTCATAATGTCATTGTAATGATTGAGTGCAAGGCATTGACATGGAAAGACGTTCCAAAATGGCGGGAGCTTTTGACCTACCGTTTACCATGGTTGATAAAATAATTTGATAGCCCCTCTTTTATGTTTTATATGTCACATGTCTGTTTTAAAAAGAGGAACGAATGATTTTTTCATTATCGTGAACAAGGTGGCGAGAGGCCATCGAAACGCGTTGATGTGAAACTCATCAATAAAAAGCCGAATGAAATAATCCCCCTGGGAGTGCAGTGTGGTTTTTGCTGAAAACGACTTGAACCGTATGCTGAATGTTAAAAGACGGGGCGGCCGTCTTTCCTTTCTGCACCATCGACGTTAAGGAAGCACGCCAGTAAATCCGTCCAATCTGCATTGTTTGAAGACAGGCGTGCCCCCTGAGCAAACCCGTTTGAATTTCGCCAGTAATTTACGAAGAGGAACCTGAAACCGGGAGAAGTTTTTTCGTCGACTTTCACGATCGGAGGATTGCGGAAGGAGAGCAAAAGCACCCGACAGAAGGCTCCGGTAAGCGTGGCGAAATTGGGAGGGCTCGGGAGTCGAATTGGACACACTGAACTGTCACGAGAAGGCTTTCCGTGGTTATAAGAGCAGTGTGAAGAAACTAGGGGAATACATCGGCGATAAAATGTGTGATGAGGAATATGCGGCACGCGAAGAAGAAGCTAAAAAGCTTTTTGAAAACATGCCAAAAACGCAAGAGAAAAACAGCAATGTCCCAAATGTGGGAGGAGTTAATGATTTGACAAAACAGTTACATGACTTTGAGAAATTAAAAAAAAGAGAAATATCTCGGTGGTGGGAGGTGGCCTCCCTAAGGCAGTACTTACAAGTAGGAAGAGTCCCGAGAGGACTACGAATAATGATTACGCCAACGTATGAGAATCCCCATGTTGATATGTTGAGCGAATGGGCAGAAAACAATGCGAACAGCTCGACTAATATGATGCGCATATTGTTGAAGTATGCTGATAAAGAGCATGGGGAAGTGGTGGAGAAGATCAAGGAATTAAATGATATCTTTGGGAAACATGCTGAGAAAGCAAAAATAGAGAAATTCAGAACAGATCTTAAAATACGGCTAGAAAAATATGAGAAGCGGATCAAGGATAGAAAAGCCACAAAATTCACGCGTGACCGACTCGATTATGAGACAGGAAGAATATACACTTTTGCCAAAAAATTTGATTCCGTTAGACGGAAGCAAATTCAAAGTGGGACTGCAACACTGCAAGAGGCCTCATGCAGTGAATTGAGCTCCGATACAGGCTCGGAACAGGAGCAGGAACCTGAAAGAAGGAAGGGGCAAAGTGATATTCGTCTGGCGGTAACAGATGAATTCCGTTTTTTACAAATGGAACTGCAGACAGACCACCGACCTTCGAGGGGCCGCGCAAGGGGAAGAGGTGCAGGAAGAGGAAACAGAGAAGGGGAGGAGAAGGATACAGGAGGAGCACCAGATTGGCAAGCAAAACGCTCAATGCGCTCGAACATGAAAAAATCAACAAAGTAACCTCAAACAAGACCATTATAAATCTGAGCACCATTAATCTAACAACAGAAGAGCAATCTGTGTTAGAATTAGGGTTATCATACTGTGATGACAATGAATTTAATTATCCCCATAGTAGAATGGACTTGTACTTGTACGTGCGAAAATTAAAACTTGCTAAAATGTTTGCGAATAAACGACCTGACAGAACCCCTACAGATCAGTCACAAACTATTCAAACTACGAATTCGAGTGGCTTAAATACCTTGGATGCTGCAATTCTTGGCGATTTAATGGAACTGTGTAATGAAAATGACTGTCCTTCCATAGACTCTTCGCAGATAGAAACTTTGAATGAAGGAGATACATTCGGATTATTGAGTAGCGACCACACACCGTTTCGACCACGATCTAAATTCTTGCCACAAACAGCGCGAGATAATTTGGACATTTTCTCTGAAAACGTGACGAGGGATCTGAAATTACTGTATAGTAACTTAGCGGATCAGAAGAAGGAAAGAGACCCTCAAAAAGAAATCATACAGCAAACGGTGGAGAAATTGATTAAAGATGATGGTGTGTTGGTGAAACCCTCCGACAAAGGAGGAAATGTTGTATTATGGGGACGAGAATTATATAAGAAAGAAGCCCTTACTCAATTAAATAATACTGAATGTTATAAAAGGATTGACATGCGAGAGTTTACTTTGGTGAAAGAAAAATACCATGCTAGATTAGATGTTTGGAAGGCAGAGGATTTATTGAACTGGGATGAGTACAAATTTATAAGACAAAATAATCCAATTCTCCCAGTTTTTTATATGCTCCCCAAAGTCCACAAGAGTGTGGCTTCACCACCAGGAAGACCCATCATTTCCTCTTGTGGAAGCCTCTTTGAAAATACCTCAAAATATATAGATTATTTTTTAAACCCTATAGTTAAGACCTTGACCTCTTATATTAAGGATTCTACTGATTTTTTAAAATGTATTTACGATATAAGATGGGATGAAAACAGTATGATTCGTGGCTGGGCAAGATGGCCGCCGAGACGCCGTAGTGGATGGTCGCACCCTGTAACCCTCCTGACTGGGAAGATGAGGTGTACTACGTGCTCATATGTTTAGATTGCAGACTTACAGATTTGCAGATTCACTGATCTACTACCAAGCTAAGTTGATTTAATCTAATCTGCTGTGGAAAATTTGCCTTTCTTACTGGGAGAAAAGAGCACTCGATACTGATAAAAAGCGATGCTGAGAGAACTCACTGGCTTGCTTTTTTTGATATGTGACTTTCCACAAGAGAAAAAGTGGGCTCTGCAGAAATATCTGCACAAACACTGTCAGCTTTGATTTCCCATTCACCCCTACCTGGAAGTCGCTATTGGAAAGTTGCTTCAAAATCTATGGCTACAAAACCTGCACTTTACTCAAGGAAGAATCGTGACCGAGACGATTGGAGCTGTGACTCTGAGGTGGAGGAGGATATGGATAACCTCGGGGCCCCAGCGCTTAATTTAAGAGGGAAAGCACGATCTAAAGCGCAGCAAAGGCGAGAAGCGGCAAAGGAAAATAAATTAAAGAAAATACGTGAAAAAGGGGAAGGAGGGAAAAAAAAGAATGTGACTGTCCCAGTGTCAGCTATTGCAAGGAGAAGAGAGGAAGCAAAACTCACCGCTGGGGAGGTACTTGGAAAGGAAACTGCACTCCGCCAGATGACCATAGTTGAGACTTTTTTGCCCGCAGCAACACCAGTAACGACTGACCAAACAATTTTGCAGTCGAATCTGCCACAGGGAGTGAGAGTCCCCACGTTGGTGAGCCTGTGCAGGATGTTGCAGCCTGCTGTGGAGAGGGAACCGTTTGGACAGGCAGGAGTAGATGGGGATGGTACCTGCATGCTCGAGGTACAGCCTCTAACTGAAGTTACAGAGGCAGCAGAAGGCGGAGACTTTTCTACTGCTGTGGAAGTGGGCGGACCCAAGCTCTTAAAGGAGAAAGCCACAACTCATTTGGCACCAGTGGTATCTGGAGTTAAAGGGCCAGGCGCAGAACAAAGCCTGGTGGAGGATACTGTTGTGGGGAAAAGTAATTCTGAGGCTGCAACTAACTTAATTGAAACAGAGCTAAGGGTTGATAAAGATATTAACTTGGATTCAATTAATAAGAGGGATGCAAGCACACGCAAATTACCTGATGCACTTCCTGCCTCTCCCAGTGATGAGGTTTTTTTCACTGGTAATGACGAGGCGGATGATGAGGAAAGTATGAATGGAAGTCTGGGATCAACGACAGACACGGAGTCAGAGACGGAGAGTTCAGATGATGAAACAGTGAATACTGATACGGGAAGTAATGAGACTGTATCAGGGACTGACTCTGAAAACTCCTCAACTCCTATCAGTAGTGAGATAGAGCCTATTGATAAAGAATATAAGGATTCAGTTCAAAAAACAGTGCAAAAAGACGTCTCTTCTAGATCAAAGACAAATCCTGAGGGCAGTATCAGATCTGTGGAAAAAATTAAAACTAAGAGCAAAAAAAGGAAGTCAAGCAAACGAAAAGGGAAATCTAGACAACAGAGATTGTCAAAGGAACACAGAGGCAATATTAAAACAGTAGTAAAAAAACTAAATTTGGATAAGATGGCAGAGAATTCTGGAATACCGGCAGATGAGTTTGTAAATGGTGAAACTCTGGACTCTGCGGACCGTGGAGCGGATGGTGGTATGTCTAGTTTTGAAGTCTTATTTACAACATTAAAACAAATGCAGAGGGAGGCTCGCATTGAGAGCCAAAAAGCAAAGCGCAGGGCTAAACAGGCGAATAGGAAAATACAATCCTCCTTGCGTAAGGTCAGCAGGTTGTATGAGGAGATGGCTGAGAGAGTCTCTGAAGTAGAGACTAGAACCGGGAAATTAGACGATGATATGGTCAAAGTGAAGGATGACAGAAAAGAACAAGATAAGACTACGGCCGACATGCTATGGAAACTCGAGGAATTTGAGAACAGACAAAGACGCAACAATGTTCGCCTGATTGGAATACAGGAAGGGAAAGAAGGAAGTGATGTTCGGGGGTATGTTGTTGACTTATTAAAGGGTGCCCTCCCAGAGTTGTCTACATGGGATCTTGACCATGAAATACAAAGGGCGCATCGTTTTCCTCTGGTCCAGAAAGCAGCGCAGAGTAAGCCTCGTGCAATACTTCTATACGTGGGGAATTTTCTTCTGCGAGAAGAGATAATTAACAAAGCAAAGCCCCAAGCTAAATGCAAATACAACGGCGTAGAGTTCTTTGCACGTCCTGACTTTTGCCACACCACTGTGGAAAGAAGGTGGAGGATGAGGCAGCTCATTACCCCATTTCAAAACATAGGTTGTGAGGCTTACCTTCTGTATCCCGCTCGTTTGAAGATTGGAGTAAATGGGTACTTTAAAATTTTCTACTCTGAGATACTTGCACAAGAATATCTTAACTTTCTGCAAGATCAACGGAAAACAAGGCACAAGGAGAATGTTGAGAATAATGATCATGCAGTAGCTCTTAGGGATATTCCCCGAAAGAAACGAAGATAAATATAATATGGAAAATAGAGACTGTGTAAAGTAATTTTTGGGGACGAAAGCTACATATGAGGACTTATTTAAAATAATAGAGGAAACTGTTTGCTCAAGGTCTATGAAAAATTTATTTGATGTTTTACTCCTCTTTATCGGATGGTTTTCTTGAGTTGTAGCTTTTTCTGCTTCAATAAGTAAAGATTGGTATTAATATAAGAAGAATTGGGGTAGAGGTTGAGCACGAATAGGGGTGGTATTTGTTGGACATACACTGAGCACAGTAAGATGAAGGGAAAGTTAGGGGGGTTTACGGGTTTGACATCCAGGAGGCAAAAGTCGGCCAGACATAGGTCCGTTGGACCTATTTGCCTGTAGGGGGGGGTGGGACTCTGAGGGTGGGCAGTCTGGGGTGGGGTTGGGGATGGGCAGGGAAATGGACAGGGCACAAAGGTACAAGACACTTAAGAGGATTTGACAAAAGTAATTTGTATCAACTGTATGATATGGGTATTGACACTGAAAATGTGGAAGACAATATTGAAATTAACAGGGAAGTCTATTTATGCAGTGTGCTAGGCCTAGTATTGTATATCTTTTCTAGAACATTAAATAAAAGCAAGCAGATAGGGTCTGAAGAGAACTGGCTGGAGAAAAAAAAAAAAAAAATGAAAAATGTCTATTAGATTAGTGACATGGAATGTATGCGGCCTAAATGATGTAACGAAAAGGCAGAAGATAGGAATACGGCTACGGCAAATGAACGTAGATTTTGTGTTTCTTCAGGAGACACATGTAATGAGTACCCATGAGATATATCTTAATCAGCTGGGGTTTCAATTAATAGTTGCTTCTAAACAAGGAGTTAAACAGAGAGGGGTAGCGATTCTATCGAGGGATAAAAATGTAGTAACAAGGAGAAAGTTAAGAGATAATTGGGGGAGATGGGCGATGGTTGAGGTACTATTAGGGGGGGTGTGGACAACATTAGTTGCAGCATATGGTTCTACAGAGGACGATCCAGAAATTCTGCAATTTTTGGATTCTGAGTTGGCAGACTGGGCCCCTCGAGTTATTATAGGTGGAGACTTAAATATTGACGGAGCGGAGGGTCTAGGATCAGGCTCAATAAGACAGTATAAGGGGAGGAAAAAAAAGGTCTACAAGGCCCTTACTGATCATTTAGAAAATAATACATTGCGAGATGTCTGGGGGTCAATCAGATCGAAACAACTCGGTTATACATATTATTCAGCACCACATCAGATATGCGTTAGGCTGCATTACTTCCTGGTTTCTAATGATTTAATTAGTATAGTGGAAATTGATAGACTTCCTCGGATACTTAGTGACCACAATCCCCTAATCCTAACGATAAAGCAGAGTGGGGGAACAACAATAAGAAGGGAGTGGACATTCGAAAGGGGATTGCTTTTAGATGATGACTATATAAAACATATGTCTAAATGGATTACTGAATTCTTTGAATATAATAGAGGAACTGCTGCAGTTGGCATAGTATGGGATGCCTTTAAGGCAGGAGCACGCGGTGAAACGTGTAGTTATAGCGCCTTCAAGAGGAAAACAGAAAGACTGCGATATAAGGAGAAAGAGGGAAAAGTACTGGAGGCAGAAGAACAACTTAATAACTGTGTAATAAGGGGAGAGCCGACTGAACAATTCGTAATAGAATTACTGAAGGTGAAAAGTGAGGCAGAGGAAGAATTTGCAAATAGAGCAGCAAAGCAATATACAATCAGAAGGGAGAGATGTTACGAGTTCAGTGAGAAAATAGGGCGAGTCCTTGCTATACGAACCAGACAGATAGCGGCGGCAGGGACGATTAAGGAAATAAAGGATGAAAAGGGACAACTACATTCAGATCCAGAAGAAATTCGGGAGGTCTTTAGGAAGTTTTACCAATCTTTATATGATGAGAAAGATCCCAGTAGTATCGATAGAATAAATGAATATCTCCAGAACATTGAGGTAAAAACTATATCCCCTGAAGATGCAGAGGAATTAGAGACCGTATTGGACGAAACTGAGATTAAAGTAGCAATGACTGCTCTACCCTCGGGGAAGGCTGCTGGACCTGATCAGCTACCGATCGAGTTTTATAAAACTTTCTGGGGATGTTTAGGTAATAATTTAACTCAAATGTTTCAAGCTGCACAAAGTGGGGTATCCATTCCCAAATCCTGGAGCGGGGCAGATATAGTATTAATTTTAAAAAAAGAAAAGCCCCCGAATGAACCAGGGTCGTACCGCCCAATAACATTGATGAATAATGACACCAAAATGTATTCAAAGGCACTGGCTGCGAGATTTGCAAGAATTATAAGCAACCTGGTTAGTGATAACCAATATGGGTTTATTCCTGGTAGAGGGACAACTCACCATATTAGAAAAGTTATAACTTTATTTGATGTGGCGGAAGTAGCAGGAGACCCGATGGCAGTTATGCTTTTGGATGCGGAAAAAGCATTTGATCGGGTCTCCTGGCAGTATTTGTGGCAGACCCTAGCTAGAGTTGGGATTAGAGGAGGCTATTTGAAAGCAATTCAGACTCTATATATGGATCCAGGTGCAGCATTAAGGATAAACGGGGGTATAACTGGTCAATTTAAAATCAAGAGAGGAACTCGCCAGGGATGTCCTTTCTCTCCCTTGCTATTTGCCATCTATATGGATCCCTTAATACGGAAGATAGAATCAGCACCAGAGATCACCCCAGTCAATACAGTTCTCGGGCCATTCAAGATATTAGCCTATGCTGACGACGTTGCGGTGATAACACCTTGCCCAACGGAAGCAACTACATTTGTAGAGGCCGAGGCCTTAAGATTTGGACAAGTCTCAGGGTACTCATTGAATGCGTTTAAAACCCAGATTATTAAAAACTCTTTTACACCTTGTGAAGATAGAAGAGTAGTGCCGGCAGGGAAATACCTCGGAATTAATATTATGTCTAATTTAGATAGTTTGGTGGATAATAATATTGTCCCAGTAATCGAAAAGGCAAGAAAAGATCTGGATCGTTATGAGAACTTACATTTATCATTAGTTGGGCGAGTTAATATTATTAAAATGCTGATCTTACCCAAACTGTTGTATCTTTTTAGGGCAATCCCTCTTCTAATTGAAAATAAGTGGTTTAAAATTTGCGAAAGTATGGTAAATCGTTTTATTTGGGCTAGAGGTAAAACCCGGAGGGCATTGAGGTATATGTCCCTTCCCAGGGAGAGAGGGGGGTGGTCACTGCCGGATCTAAAGGTATATTATTGGGCTGCAGCAATACAAGGAATGGCTGGATTAATTGGGGGGGCTGAGATGGATGGATGGGATAAGACAGGCTCGCTGGCTATATATGGTTTAGCTCTGGGTACAAATGCTGAAAATATTTTTTTAAGATTTACTGATGGAAGTTACTTTAAAAGAACACGTTTCAAGATAATTATGGCGGCCTACAGCATATGGAAAGGATTTTCCAAAAAAGTTGGAATAGGGAAATATAGTGTATATACTAGACCCAAAAATAATCCCTCATTACCTAGGGCTGTGTTCTCAGGAATGGTATATGAGGAATGGGAGAGTCAAGGTATAAGAATGATTGGTGATATGTGGGATGATAATGGCATCTTACAATTTATAGATTTGAAAAACAAGTATATGTTAAACACAAATCATTTCTTTAAATACCTTCAAATAAGGAGTTGTATATTAAATAAAAAAGGGGGAGCTCTAGGCTTTGGGAGGAGTATAATGATGGATCTCATACAAAAAGGTAACGACTGTACTATAAAAAGATTTTATTTAGAAATGACAAAGTTAAAAAAGGATGATCTTGACAAATGGATAATTAAATGGTCCTCAGATTTAGATATAGCTAGAGAAAGAGATATTTTCTCTGAATCACTTGAGATGGGATGTAAGTTACTATGCTCAGCGTCTCTTCAGGCCCAGCACTACAAGAGCCTGTATCACCTGTATTATACGCCATGGAAAATTGCTCAATGGGGGGCTGTGTCGGGCATCTCGTGTTTTAGATGTGGCAGTATGGAGGCCAATTTGTTACATATTTTCTCTACTTGTCCACACTTAGATAAGATAAAACAAGATATCGGGAATTTTTTCCGGAATGCCTTAGACACAACAATAGAGTTGGACTCAGCAACTATTTTGTTGGGAATATCCCCCAACGGACAAATTAATTGTAAATATTTTCTGTTTGTAGCAATGTCGATTTTTAGACTGCTTGTGGCCTCAACTTGGTTAGATCCAAATCCTCCTACGTATCATCAATGGCTAGGAAAAACTTTGTCAATACAAAAATTGGAAACAGCTATTTACTCTAGGAAAGGGAGAAAGGGTAAAAAGCTGGGTATACAAATCTGGGGTCCTGTGATTCAATGGAAGGCTGGAACTGAATAAGGTATTTTGAGGAATGTATGTATTATGGAATGTCAACATATATTATTTGTATCCGTATATATTATGATAGGATCTGTATGTAGTATGTATATTGTAATATTTCACTTTCCATTTTTCTTTTGAATATGTAGTTGAGTATGTGGCTGCCTTATGAAACTTATTGTGCCTTGTCCATGTAATGGGGGAGGGGGGGGGGGAAATAAAATGTGGGGAAAAAATGTATCAATAAAAATATTTTTAAAAAAAAGGGATGAAAACAGTATGATGTTATTAACGCTTGACATTGCTACTCTGTATACGAGTATACGACATACTGAGGGTTTGAGAGCAACTGAATTTTATCTAAACAGGAGGCCTCTGAGGTTTTTTAAACAAAATGAAATGATTTTAGAAATGATGCAATGGTGTTTAACCAAAAATATGTTTTTGTTTGGGGAAAAAATGTTCCAACAGGAACAAGGAACAGCGATGGGCACCTGCTTCGCCCCCAGTTATGCCAGTCTACATCTGGGCTGGTGGGAGGAGCAGGTGCTCAGAGGCCCACACTTAGAACATTGGAGTAACAACATACTTTTGTGGGTGCGATTTATCGATGATGTTTTTGTGCTGTGGGAGGGCACGGAAGCATAAATTGAGGTATTTATTAACGAGATAAATTGTAACACCCTTAACTTGAAATTCACTGGACAACACAGTAAATCCTGTATAGATTTTTGGGACATAAGAGTAAAGGCTGCTGAGGGAAAACTAGAAACTACTGTTTTTAGGAAGCCCACCTCAGGAAATACAATTTTACATGCGGAGAGCGCTCATCCAGCCCCGTTAATTAGAAGTATTCCCTTTGGTGAGTTTTATAGAGCCAGAAGAACATGTAGCAGCCTTGAAGAATACATAAAAATTGAGGAGGAAATGAGCGAAAGATTCCTACAGAGAGGCTACCCACAGAATATAATAGAAGGGGCAGCCTCAAAAGCAAGAAAACTAGACAGGAAAAAGGTTTTATTTGAACCCTCGAAAACTGAACAGAAAAAGAAAAAGAGGAATCTGGGACAAGGACAAAGTGATTGTAGATTTATCACTACATTCAATAAGAATCACAAAGAAGTCAGAATGATTTTAAATAAACACTGGCATCTTGTGAAGAACGATCCAATACTAGGTCCTAATATGAAAAAGCATCCTGAGTTGACCTTTCGCAAATCTAAATCATTAAAGGATCGAATTGTAAACAGTGAATATATTGAAAGTAAGAAATTGGGACCGCCTACTTGGTTGACACCGAAAATGGGTTTTAGGAAATGTTTTAAATGTAAGGCGTGCCAGCATGGAGTGAATCGGACGCATTTTAAAACTTCTTTTAACAAAACCATTAAAATCAGAGGCTTTTTAACGTGTAGATCCAGTTTTGTGGTTTATGCCTTACAGTGCCCCTGCCAAAAGATGTATATAGGGAGTACCACCTTACCAGTGTTCCAACGAGTACTGCAACACAGGAGAGCGATTGTAAATAAGGATAGAACGTATCCAATCGCAAGACATTTCGAAATGTGCCATCAGAGTGATCCAACAGGCCTACAATACAGTTGCATTGCAGAAATCCCAAAGAAAAAACGAGGAGGGGATCGAGAGAAGGAACTCCGCAAATTAGAAACTTATTATATTTTGGAGTTCGACTGCAAAGAACCACAGGGTTTGAATGTGGATGAAGATCTACACACGTGTCTGTATTAAGAAATGAAATAGTTGCTAATAAAAATGTATAGTCAAGGTAACTGAAAAAGTTCAATGAAACTCCGACCTGAATTAATATCAAAATAAGAGATGCCGTTTATTCAATGAATTATTCGTTTTTGAGAGGATGCTATACAAATTTTATGGTAGTCAGGTGGGAGATTGTATATACATCAAAAACCTTTTTTAACCTTTTAAAAGTTTACACTGATTCACTTGAAGCACTAGCACTTTATTAAAATAGATCAATAAAGATAATTTGTTTACATGGAAAGCACTAGCACTTTGTAAACAGAAAAGGTATATGCACTGGCACTTTAGTTGAAATCAAGTGTAAAAGTTTACATCGACAAGCATTAGCACTTTATAAACAAATTAAGATAATCGTCGGTACTTGCGATTAGTCTTTTAAAAAAAGGTTGAGAAATTGAAAAATTTCGAGGTTTTGATTTTTGTATATAGAAATCAATTAAGGATTAAGAAATTGCATGTAGAAATAATTGCAAGCGATTCACGCCAATGAAAATGTTATGTTGGAATAACAATTCATAATGTCATTGTAATGATTGAGTGCAAGGCATTGACATGGAAAGACGTTCCAAAATGGCGGGAGCTTTTGACCTACCGTTTACCATGGTTGATAAAATAATTTGATAGCCCCTCTTTTATGTTTTATATGTCACATGTCTGTTTTAAAAAGAGGAACGAATGATTTTTTCATTATCGTGAACAAGGTGGCGAGAGGCCATCGAAACGCGTTGATGTGAAACTCATCAATAAAAAGCCGAATGAAATAATCCCCCTGGGAGTGCAGTGTGGTTTTTGCTGAAAACGACTTGAACCGTATGCTGAATATATATATATATATATATATATATATATATATATCTATATATATCTATATATATATATATATATATATATAATTTAATTTTAAAATTATAAAATGCATTATAATTAATAGTTTATTAATTGTTTTATAGTAAATATATATCAATTATTATGTAAGTGTCTGACTTTTTTAATTAAGTTTATCTATTATATTTTTTTTAGATTTATATTAAATCTACTTTATTTTCTATATTATTTTTATTATTTAACATATTTAATAATTATGATTTTATTGTATATATATATGTAAAACTCGATAGTTTGTTCAACTATATTTTTTACATCAATTTTTTTTTCTCTATATTTTTGTGCTAACCTGTTTAAGTATAGGGAGTCGATATTTTTGCATTCTATATTTTTGCATCAATATTTTTCACTCCTATATTTTTAACATCGATTTTTTGTCAGTGAACCACTAACAAGAGGGTGATTACAAATAGCAGTAAGTAATTTAAAGATAAAATACCAGGTGCCCTCATAGCAATTTTGGAATGATCCTTCATATTTATGTAATTCATTTGTCGAAAATTCAGTAATGAAGGAGGATTTTAACACAACATTAATATTGTGCAACAGAGTTAAAAATAGCAGCAAAATACTAAAAAGCTAAAGTGCCAAGTGCCCTTACAGCATGTTTTGGAAATGAATCTAGATATAAACATGTTTCACTATCAGCCAATTAGATGATGGCTGAAAACATAGCTATACACTGCCTAATGTCTTGATATTTCCTTTTAAAAAGCAGTGTCAAAAATAGTCGAGTATGAAGTTCATAAAATTTACAAGACAATAAAAAGTGAGGCATAGTTTGGCCTGTATTATTATCACATGGAGAGGGAATAGCAGCAAGATTTGTTTGATACCCAAGAGGGAAACACAACAAGCATTTCAAGGTGTTGGCACGAAACCTAAATAACAAGGAAGTTCCCATCTACCGAATGGTTGTCCTAAATACACTAGAGGTGCCGTCAAGACATACTGAGAGAGATAGGCTGTGAACTTTTAAGGCAACTTTCCTGCGCTGATTCATAAAAAGCTTTGGCTACTTCCCTTTTATTGAAACCTGGGCACAAGTGTGTCTCTTTGAAAGACCTTGGTATGTCAATTTTTCCCAGTTCAGATTCAATGTATGCCAATCACAGAATTCAGAGGCCATTATCATAAGTCAGACAACCAGTTATTATTGCTCTAGTGAGTACAGTCTTCTTATTAGTCCAAATGGATATCCAGAATATTATATGCCTCACGCCAATAAAATAAATTTTATTAGGAAGATATAATTCTTTATGGCAAATAATGGTGGAGGAGGAGATTGGTACTCTCAAACGTCTCCTACATGACCTGTTTTCTTTGTTTTGTAATATTTCACAATTTGCAATCCCCCAAATTTGAGAACCGTAGGTGGCAGTAGGTATAAATTGATATTTCTAGATTTGTAACAGAGGTTTCACTTGGCCCCCACCACGAGGTTGGGGGAGAGAGAATAAAGAGCCAATTGCCTCCAGAGGCAGAGAACATAATTCCCAAATATGGGAAAGACTTGACACTAGAAGCTTCCCCCTACTTGCATATTAGAACATTGAATACATTGCGGTCCACAAACCATAATATGTGATTTTGTGAAGTTGGTTCGAACATCTAGATTGGTCATAAAATCAATGAATACAGATACTAAAAGGTGCAATAATTTGGGGGTATGAGCCATTATCACTGCGTTTTCTGCCTATAAAAGTTTGGGTAGGGGATTCCCTTTTACAGTTGGAATGTCACTAGTTATTGAAGCTATAGTCGGGTGCAAATCATTATTATATTATATGAATAAAAGCGGAGCAAGCACAAACCCTAGACGTACTCCACTACCAATCTAAATATCCCTCGACACATTTCCATTTTCATTTAATCTAACTCTGGCTTTCATGTCGCTATGTAAATAGGCGAGATAGTTGACTAGGTAGGCATCTAGCCGCATAAACATCAGCATGTGCCATAGTATGGTTCGATTCACACAATCGAAGGCGAGGCTTAGGTCCATAAAAGCCATGTATAAGGGCACAACAGTATATTTGCCTAGTATCAAATTCAAATTGGCACATTGCTCAATTGTCCCTATCTTGCTTCTGAATCCATGCTGAGAGGAATATAAAATAGATTCTACTTGAGCCCACTCCTCTAATTCTGTTGTAAATGACATGTCCCAAGATTTTAACAGTTGTATCCTGATTAGATCATAAAAACTGGGGTCTTCACGGTTACCTTTCTTGCAAATAGGTATGATAATAGAAGTGCTCCAGGAATCAGGAACATCTGTGTGTGCTAAATTGTTAAACACGTTTGTTAAAACGGGAGCCCGGAGATGGACATTAATCTATCAGGCCCCGGAGCCTTGCCTCCCATACTTTGTGTTAGAGCCTCCGTTACCTCGTCAAGTGTCACTCTAACCTCAGTTAGGGGCCCATTAGGATGGCGGGCGGATGGCTCCCGCCGGGCCGGCGGGAGCCACAGCTGGCCTGGCGGGGGGGATCCGCCCGCCATCATTGCCTGATTGACCCCCTGCCATATTAGTATGGCTGGGGGGTCCACGGCGGACGTAAAAACCGTCCGACACTTTTCCGCCGGTCGACTCGTCGATCGGGCGGAAAAAGGGCATGATACAGTGGTGGTGTCTGCAAGACACCGCCATCCATATCATGATGCTGGCAGAGATGTGCCTTTCCATGGAGGCAACGCCGCCATGGAAAGGCATGCGGTTTCTGCTTGAGGGGGTCTGTTGTGGGCCCCCAGAGTGTTGGGGGGTGGGGGTACACCTGGGGGGTAGGTACCCCCCTAGATTGTCGTGGACAAGGCGGCAGGCACCACGCAGTGCCTGTCACCTTGTGCATGCCAATGCACAACGTGCATCCACAGCATTGTAGCAGGCGGTGCTGTGAGCACCGCCCACCACAATGTTGTGGATGGGGGATGCCACCACCGCAGTGGCGTCCTAATGACCACAGCGGGACCGCCCCACCGCTGGCGGACTGTCCCATTCACCGTTACGGTGTCCGCCCGCCATCGTAATAGGCCCCTAAGTATCCTGTTGTCAATGATGATCCTTACTTGAAGGGCTCATGTAGACTTTACTAAAATGATTTTCCTAGAATTCACTAGGGATGTGACAAAAGATCAGGGAACTGTCAGATTTTTATTTCTCGTACCTGAGACGATGGGCCAAATATGTTTACTATCTTTCATTCTGGCTGCATATGATAGTGGCTCCCATTGGTCTGTTAGGAATATCTGCCAGGGCTTAGCCGTAGCAGCCTTATAATGCTTCCTCAGGCCAGGAATTAGTTCTTGGTCTCTGGGCTTCTTCCCTAGTGCAATCCTTAATTCACGGTTAGCTACTGTGCAATCATGGTCAAACCATCCCTGCAATTTCTTCAGTGGGCGTATCGACCTGAGGAGAGTATTTTTTATCCCTCAGCAGAGGTCATTGAAGACACCCACTATACAGGTGCCGATTCCGATCCTGGAAAAACCGGATACGAACCGTCGGTCGGAGCGTTTTCTCCGTCCGACTCGTACCCGGGAAAAAAACATTACAAACATGCAAGTACGATTCGCACGGAAACACCATTTCCGTACGAAACGTAAAAAACACCGACCGACGAAAATATACATACAAATGTGATCCGGGAAAGCGCCGACGTGACGTCGGGACGCATTCAGGCTGCGTTTCACGAACCAGGAAGTACGATTCGAACCGACAGCAGTCCGGACGGCAATATTTTTACGGCACCCAAAAAGTGCCGGAAAAGCGAAGTACGCCTCGATGCGAGCTGAATTGGGGGCCCGGTACGCGCCGTACCCCCCCCAGCCCCTCGTATGTATGCGCCCCCCCAGCCCCCCCGTATGTACACGCCGTCCCCCTCAGCCCCCGTATGTATGCGCCGTACCCTCCCCAGACCCCCGTATGTATGCGCCGTTCCCCCCCAGCCCCCCGTATGTACGCGCCGTCCCCCCCCAGCCCCCGTATGTACGCACCGTACCCCCCCAGCCCCCGTATGTACATGCCATACCCCCCCAGCCCCCCGTATGTACGCACCGTCCCCCCCCAGCCCCCCATATGTACGTGCCGTACCCCCCCCAGCCCCCATATGTACGCGCCGTCCCCCCCAGCCCCCCGTATGTACGCGCCGTACCCCCCCGCCCCCCGTATGTACGCGCCGCCCCCCCCAGCCCCCCGTATGTACGCGCCGTCCCCCTCCAGCCCCCCGTATGTACGCACCATACCCCCCCAGCCCCCGTATGTACACGCCGTACCCCCCCAGCCCCCCGTATGTATGCGCCCCCCCCAGCCCCCCGTATGTACGCGCCGTCCCCCCCAGTCCCCCGTATGTATGCGCTGTACCCCCCCCAGACCCCCGTATGTATGCGCCGTTCCCCCCCAGCCCCCTGTATGTACGCGCCGTCTCCCCCAGCCCCCGTATGTACGCACCGTACCCCCCCAGCCCCCGTATGTACACGCCGTACCCCCCCCAGCCCCCCGTATGTACGCACCGTCCCCCCCCAGCCCCCATATGTACGCGCCGTACCCCCACAGCCCCCATATGTACGCGCCGTCCCCCCCAGCCCCCCGTATGTACATGCCGTACCCCCCCCAGCACCCCGTGGGTACGCGCCGTCCCCTTCCAGCCCCCCGTATGTACGCGCCATACCCCCCAGCCCCCGTATGTACACGCCGTACCCCCCCGCCCCCCGTATGTACGCGCCGCCCCCCCCCAGCCCCCCGTATGTACGCGCCGTCCCCCTCCAGCCCCCCGTATGTACGCACCATACCCCCCCAGCCCCCGTATGTACACGCCGTACCCCCCCAGCCCCCCGTATGTATGCGCCCCCCCCAGCCCCCCGTATGTACGCGCCGTCCCCCCCAGTCCCCCGTATGTATGCGCTGTACCCCCCCCAGACCCCCGTATGTATGCGCCGTTCCCCCCCAGCCCCCTGTATGTACGCGCCGTCTCCCCCAGCCCCCGTATGTACGCACCGTACCCCCCCAGCCCCCGTATGTACACGCCGTACCCCCCCCAGCCCCCCGTATGTACGCACCGTCCCCCCCCAGCCCCCATATGTACGCGCCGTACCCCCACAGCCCCCATATGTACGCGCCGTCCCCCCCAGCCCCCCGTATGTACATGCCGTACCCCCCCCAGCACCCCGTGGGTACGCGCCGTCCCCTTCCAGCCCCCCGTATGTACGCGCCATACCCCCCCCAGCCCCCGTATGTACATGCCGTACCCCCCAGCCCCCCGTATGTACGTGCCGTCCCCCCCAGTCCCCTGTATGTATGCACCGTCCCCCCAGCCCCCCGTATGTACGCGCCGTACCCCCCCAGCCCCCCGTATGTACGCGCCGTCCCCCCCAGCCCCCCGTATGCACGCGCCGTACCCCCCTCAGCCCCCCGTATGTACGCGCCGTCCCCCCAGCCACCCATATGTACACGCCATACCCCCCCGCCCCCCGTATGTACGCGCCGTCCCCCCCAGCCCCCCGTATTTTTGCGCCATACCCCAAGCCCCCCATGGATGGACGCGCCGTACCCCCAGCCCCCTCCGTGTATGTCCGGTGCGGACCCCCACCCCCGAATGTGCGGAGCGTACCCCACCCCCGTATGTACGGAGCGTACCCCCTCCCCCGTATGTACGGAGCGTACCCCCACCCCCGTATGTACGGTGCGGACCCCCACCCCCCATATGTACAAGCCGTACCCCCCCAGCCCCCCGTATGTACGTGCCGTTCCCCCCCAGCCCCCCGTATGTACGTGCCGTTCCCCCCCAGCCCCCCGTATGTACACGCCGTACCCCCCCAGCCCCCGTATGTACTTGCCGTCCCCCCCCAGCCCCCCGTATGTACGCGCCGCCCCCCAGCCCCCTGTATGTATGGGTCATACCCCCCCAGCCCCCCGTATGTACGCGCCGTCCCCCCCCAGCCCCCCGTATGTATGCGCCGTCCCCCCCAGCCCCCCGTATGTACGCACTGTACCCCCCCAGCCCCCCATATGTACGCGCCGTTCCCCGCCAGCCCCCCGTATGTACGCGCCGTACCCCCCCAGCCCCCCGTATGTACACGCAGTACCGCCCCTAGCCCCCCGTATATACGTGCCGTCCCCCCCAGCCCCCTGTATGTACACGCTGTCCCCCCCAGCCCCCCGTATGTACGCACCGTCCCCCCCAGCCCCCCGTATGTACGCGCCGTACCCCCCCAGCCCCCCGTATGTACGTGCCGTCCCCCCCCAGCCCCCCCGTATGTACGCGCCGTACCCCCCCAGCCCCCCATATGTACGCGCCGTCCCCCCCAGCCCCCCGTATGTACGCGCCATACCCCCCAGCCCCCCGTATGTACGCGCCGTCCCCTCCAGCCCCCCGTATGTACGCGCTGTCCCCCCCAGCCCCATGTATGTACGCGCCGTACCCCCCCAAGCCCCCCTTATGTACGCGCCATCCCCCCAGCCCCCTATGTACGCGCCGTACCCCCCCAGCCCCCCGTATGTACGCGCTGTCCCCCCTAGCCCCCCCGTATGTATGCGCCGTACCCCCAGCCCCCCCCGCGGATGGACGCGACGTACCCCCAGCCCCCCTCCATGTATGTCCGGTGCGGACCCCCACCCCCGAATGTACGGAGCGTACCCCACCCCCGTATGTACGGAGCGTACCCCCACCCCATATGTACGGAGCGTACCCCCACCCCCGAATGTACGGAGCATACCCCCACCCCCAAATGTACGGAGCGTACCCCCACCCCCGTATGTACGGAGCGGACCCCCACCCCCGTATGTACTATGCGGACCCCCACCCCGAATGTACGGAGCGTACCCCCACCCCCGTATGTACAGAGCGTACCCCCACCCCTGTATATCCGGTGCGGACCCCCATCCTCGAATGTATGGAGCGTACCCCCACCCCCATATGTACGGAGCGTACCCCCACCCCCATATGTATGGTGCGGACCCCCACCCCCGAATGTATGGAGCGTACCCCAACCCCCGTATGTACGGAGCGTACACCCACCCCCATATGTACAGTGCGGACCCCCACCCCCGAATGTACGGAGCGTACCCCCATATGTACGGAGCCTACCCCACCCCTGTATGTCCGGTGCGGACCCCCACCTCCGAATGTACGGAGCGTACCCCCACCCTCGTATGTACGCGCCGTCCCCCCCCCAGCCCCCCGTATGTACGCACCGTACCCCCCCAGCCCCCCATATGTACGCGCCGTCCCCCCCAGCCCCCCGTATGCACGCGCCGTACCCCCCTCAGCCCCCCGTATGTACGCGCCGTCCCCCCACCCACCCATATGTACACGCCATACCCCCCTGCCCCCCGTATGTACGCGCCGTCCCCCCCAGCCCCCCGTATTTTTGCGCCATACCCCAAGCCCCCCCGTGGATGGACGCGCCGTACCCCCAGCCCCCTCCGTTTATGTCCGGTGCGGACCCCCACCCCCGAATATGCGGAGCGTACCCCACCCCCGTATGTACGGAGCGTACCCCCACCCCCGTATGTACGGAGCGTACCCCCACCCCTGTATGTACGGTGCGGACCCCCACCCCCCATATGTACAAGCCGTACCCCCCCAGCCCCCCGTATGTACGTGCCGTTCCCTCCCCAGCCCCCCGTATGTACACGCCGTACCCCCCCAGCCCCCGTATGTACTTGCCGTCCCCCCCAGCCCCCCGTATGTACGCGCCGCCCCCCCCAGCCCCCCGTATGTACGCGCCGTCCCCCCCAGCCCCCCTGTATGTATGCGTCATACCCCCCCAGCCCCCCGTATGTACGCACCGTCCCCCCCAGCCCCCCGAATGTACGCACTGTACCCCCCCAGCCCCCCATATGTACGCGCCGTTCCCCGCCAGCCCCCCGTATGTACGCGCCGTACCCCCCCCAGCCCCCCGTATGTACACGCCGTACCGCCCCCAGCCCCCCGTATATACGTGCCGTCCCCCCCAGCCCCCTATATGTACGCGCTGTCCCCCCCAGCCCCCCGTATGTACGCACCGTCCCCCCCAGCCCCCCGTATGTACGCACCGTCCCCCCCAGCCCCCCGTATGTACGCGCCGTACCCCCCCAGCCCCCCATATGTACGTGCCGTCCCCCCCCAGCCCCCCGTATGTACGCGCCGTACCCCCCCCAGCCCCCCATATGTACGCGCCGTCCCCCCCAGCCCCCCGTATGTACGCTCCATACCCCCCAGCCCCCCGTATGTACGCGCCGTCCCCTCCAGCCCCCCGTATGTACGCGCTGTCCCCCCAGCCCCATGTATGTACACGCCGTACCCCCCCAGCCCCCCATATGTACGCGCTCTCCCCCCCAGCCCCCCGTATGTATGCGCCGTACCCCCAGCCCCCCCCGCGGATGGACGCGCCGTACCCCCAGCCCCCCTCCATGTATGTCCGGTGCGGACCCCCACCCCCGAATGTATGGAGCGTACCCCACCCCCGTATGTACAGAGCGTACCCCACCCCATATGTACGGAGCGTACCCCCACCCCCGAATGTACGGAGCATACCCCCACCCCCAAATGTACGGAGCGTACCCCCACCCCCGTATGTACTATGCGGACCCCCACCCCGAATGTACGGAGCGTACCCCCACCCCCGTATGTACAGAGCGTACCCCCACCCCTGTATGTCCGGTGCGGACCCCCATCCTCGAATGTATGGAGCGTACCCCCACCCCCATATGTACGGAGCGTACCCCCACCCCCATATGTATGGTGCGGACCCCCACCCCCGAATGTATGGAGCGTACCCCCACCCCCGTATGTACGGAGCGTACACCCACCCCCATATGTACGGTGCGGACCCCCACCCCCGAATGTACGGAGCGTACCCCCACCCCCATATGTACAGAGCGTACCCCCACCCCTGTATGTCCGGTGCAGACCCCCACCTCCGAATGTACGGAGCGTACCCCCACCCCCGTATGTACGGAGCGTACCCCGACCCCCGTATGTACGGTGCGGACCCCCACCCCCGAATGTACGGTGCGGACCCCCACCCCCGAATGTACGGAGCGTACCCCCACCCCCGAATGTATGAAGGGTACCCCCACCCCCGTATGTACGGAGCGTACCCCCACCCCCGTATGTACGGAGCGTACCCCCACCCCTGAATGTACGAAGCGTACCCCCACCGCTGAATGTACAGAGCATACCCCCACCCCCGTATGTACGGAGCGTACCCCCACCCCCGTATGTACGGAGCGTACGCCCACCCCCGAATGTACGGTGCGGACCCCCACCCCCGTATGTACGGTGCGGACCCCCACCCCTGAATGTACGGAGCGTACCCCCACCCCCGTATGTACGGAGCGTACCCCCACCCCCGTATGTACGGAGCGTACCCCCACCCCCGTATGTCCGGTGCGGACCCCCACCCCCGAATGTACGGAGCGTACCCCCACCCCCGTATGTACGGAGCGTACCCCCACCCCCGTATGTACGGAGCGTACCCCCACCCCCGTATGTACGGAGCGTACCCCCACCCTCGAATGTACGAAGTGTACCCCCACCCCATATGTACGGAGCGTACCCCCACCCCCGTATGTACAGAGCGTACCCCCATCCCTGAATGTACGAAGCGTACCCCCACCCCCGAATGTACAGACCGTACCCCCACCCCCGTATGTATGGAGCGTACCCCCACCCCCGTATGTACGGTGCGGACCCCCACCCCCGAATGTACGGTGCAGACTCCCACCCCCGTATGTACGGCGCGGATCCCCTGGGGGTCCGCGCCGTACATACGGGGGTGGGGGTCCGCACCGTACATTCGGGGGTGGGGGTCCGCATCGTACATACTGGAGTGGGGGTCCGCACCGTACATACGGGGGTGGGGGTACGCTCCGTACTTACGGGGGTGGGGGTCCGCACCGGACATACACGGAGGGGGGCTGGGTGTACGGCGCGTCCATCCGTGGGGGGGCTGGGGGGGACGGCGTGTACATACGGGGGTCTAGGGGGGCAGCACGTACATGCGGGGGGCTGGGGGGGGGGCGGCACTTATGCGGGCACATGTCTCCATGGTTGCTATTGAGGTTCGCTCCGTGCGGTGTTTTTTCCATACGGTTGTACAATCGGACGGAGGGGATGGATCGTACTTGCGCTCTTGGACTTCATTTTTCCGTTTCATACGTAAAATCGGCTGGGGACGTGTCGGACAGTTTTTCCGACCCGAGGACGTGTGGGGGAATTTTCCCAATGCGATTCGTATGTATTTTTTCCCATGCGACTCGTACTTGCCAGTTTGTACGGTACTTGTACGATTCGGACGGAAAAAAATCCGGATACGATTCGTTCGGAGAAAATTTTTCCAACATCGGAATCGGCCCCACAGTTTGCATTATAATTTTCTGGTAGACAGACTTCCACCAAAGTCCAATTCTCTTTCATAATTTTGTCTTGGGTTCGGGCTGGATCACACATTCTCCAAATAAATTTTAAATTATCCGTAAAAAGTTTGAAAATCTTTTGCCCCTATCTCTGTCTCATACACTGCCCTGGGTTCCAAATACAAAGTGGCCTCGAGGCTGAAGTATCACATTTTATAGATCAAATACTGAAAGGCTGCAAAGCAACAGCCAGAAGGCAGCGGGGACCCGAGACAGGGAAATAAAAATGAAATATTTTTTCCCAACGATAGTCAGCAGATTTTATCCAACTGAGGGTCATTTACCAACTCGTTCATTTAATGCAATGACTCCTGTAACCAGCATTTTCTTTACATCATTTTATTGTATGCAAGTACATGGAAAATAAAGAGCACTGAGACATAAATACCCTTTGCGGAAATCCGATCCATCCGTCTCAAAAACGAGAATATCATACAAATGCAAAGCCATAGATACAAGCACAGCAGGCTACGTATATGTCAGGGCTCACTTGATGGACATCATGCTTATAGACCAGTCATGCATCCTCAAGCACTCCCGATCACACAATGCAAACAACCATATACATATAAAGGAGCAGGCCAGAGTGCACTAAAATACTGCATAAACAATTCTCTTAATTCAAATATTTCTAACAGTGTATGTCGCTATTGTGGCTTCAGCAGTATTTCTTCCTGAAAGCTGATGTGCAATATGTACTGTGTAAATTCATCCAGGCATATAATACACACTTTTGGAATAAAAATTGAGTGTGGCTCTGCAGTCTTAGTACTACCCCAGGAGTGACCGGGCTGCATATAGGTGCCACTCTTGCATGTTGGCGCCAGTTGCTTCACTCTTTTCCGCACCCTCAGATAGAACAATGATTGGTGACAGTGTGCTGATCTCTAACTTGAAAAGTTCTACCTATGTTTCCTGTTCTGCCACTCCAGGAAGGATGAGGAAGACCCAGGTCAGGTCACCAGGGATTGGCTGTTGGCAAGTTGCCATGGTATCCCGCCTCATCTTTTCGCATGAGGCAGAACAGGAAACTTAAGTAAGGCAGAGGCTCAATGAAAGCCCATTTAGCTTTTCGACAAAGTGAACTGGAATGAAGACACGTGAGTGACAGACTTATGGGTCTACAAACACAAGAAAAACAACAGTTAGGGACCCATTGAAACTTGATTTTGGTCCTGACAAAAGCCTAGACCCTTAGGGGCAACACCGGCTGAAACCTGTTTGACAAACAATTTGTGATGTGAAGGACAATTTACACGTCCTTTGAACGTCATAACGCCTCCTTTTAATCTTACCGCTGTATACTTCACCTTAGTTAAAAAATTGTTCTAAAATACAGGAAATAATTTTCGGAACAACACCACATGGATCCCACCAATACTTTGCCTAGGATGGAGGTACTCACCTAGGGAACTGAGCACCTAGGTGTGAAACCCAATGATGACAGCACCCAACAACACATCATAGTGGTGATAACTTTACACCACCCGTGACGAAGATTGGTTTAGGGTTTGGGACAATCCTGAATAATTCCAGACCCCATGGAACCTGCAGAGCTCGCTCTCCTTTGATTATGGATGCATTATGTATAGCATGTAAAATTGTCACAGATGATTAGCCTACACAAACCGTGTCAGGAAGAGAAAAGCGATCTTCTACCTTTGTTTTGAAGAAAGTAATACAACCTTGTTAGACGACTGTTATTGGCTGAAACATGTTGATATTAGATGTTGAAGTACATTTTATACTCTGAGGGCATCTTTTTACATTTTTAACCTTGCCAAAGGTAGCCTGAAAAATAGCAATCTACCAGAAGAATAGGAAAAACTTACAATTTTAACCTGAGATCCCTTTGTACCTTCAAAAAAGAGCTTCGCTAGTCAACAGCGTTGAGCCTACCCAAACACATTAGGGATATTGTGTGAGGGCCCAAGTACGAAGCATGCCACCAGTGGTTCTGGTGGGTGAGGGTAGTTTTATAAATCCAACCAGGTATCCTCCACCCCTTTCTGTAAAAGAGGAACTAGAGAGGTTCAGGCACAAGAGTTCTCTGCAATGATATTGGTTCCTAAAACGTTGGAAGCTGAGTGACGCATCATCTTTCTCGTGACTCCCCATTTTTCTTTGATATGCGATCCTTTTCATCATGTCCTGGGTGGTACGATGCCTATGCAAAGTCACACAATGCCACCAGCCAGCACGCGGGGGTCCAATCAATCAATCAATCAATCAGGAGTTATAAAGATTTTGTTTTCTGTTATCCGTAGTACTATCGACATGACGGGGTTGGGAGATGGCGAGATAGTTCCACCGGTTAGTGCATCGGCTGCAAACCTCTCTAAAGCAATCTCTCTTGCTGAGGTCACAAGGGCACTAGGTTGTTGTCCTGGGTTCTCCTGGGGGACATGAACTGACAGGGGTATGTGTCATTCCCCTACCCACCAGGGCGGGATGGTTGAGTGACGTCACCAGACGCCACAAGCAGAGGCCAGGTTGGTCTTGTCACCTCTCCTCTCTGTTGGGTCGGTTCATATATGGCCAAGCCCGGCGTGAAGACAGACTTTGTCCTTCCTTTCTTCTCCTGGGTGAATCACTGCACCGGGCCACACATGAACCCTCACGGAGGAGAGATCGAATGTTATTTTACCTTTTGTTTTATCCACCCTCTATGTTTAAAGGCACGAGCGCCGAATCAATATTTAAGGTTTCCCTTGAATGGGAGGAGGGCAGGGGCAGTGCTAATCAGTAGCAATAAAGCAGGCATTGAAACGGGTCTCTGCAAGGCCCTATTTAGAAGTCCTTCTTCACTTTCCATTGCAAAATACTGATCTCGTGCTGGACATGCGAGAACCCTTAGAAGTCGACGTCAATGGTGCAGATCCTATCACACTTCATAGGTTTGATTTGTACAATAACCTATTTCCCTTTTCCAGGTGCAATTCTGTAGTTTCGTTTTTCAAGTAACCAGGGCCACTGGAGTAATGCGATTCTGCGACTGTGGTGTTTTCCGCGTAGTTATTCATTTACTGCACTTTTCACACACTTTCTCATCTCCTGCATAAATTGCAGATTTTAATCGAAAAAAAATTGTCTCTAGCTCAAACAGATAAAAGTTGCTGAGAACGCCATAGCAAGGGTCCCTGCTCAGTAGCAGACCCTTTGTCACACAGAGGGAGACCATCTTTCAGTTGCTAATAGCTGTATTTATGTTTTGACCTTGGATCCTTTAGTGTAAAAGTACAAAATAGTGAAGTATTACAGCTTCAAAATGTGCTACATCATGCCACATAATTTGCTTTCTCTTGCCACATAATGTAGTGATCCCTTCCACATAATTCTCGTGTCCCTGCTTATGACTTCTGTGCATTCTGCCAACCGAGTCCTCATGTCTGGGTGGTTTCAAGTTGTTGCTGTTTGTTCAAGACTGGGCATGATTCACAGCTCTAGAGAGGGGGGGCGTGAGTAGAAGTTACCAACGGCACGTGATCGTAGAAAAAATCACCTGGAGGGCAGCAACGGCGGGCATCGCTCCCGCGCTGCCCGGCTCATCAGGCGGGCAGGCGACCCAGTTGGTTGCCTGCCCTTGGATCGCCCGTAAGATAACCCACCCATTACATATTCTGGAATTGTGTAATAAACCTGCAGCATTGTTACCCAACACCAACTGTCTTGTATGTGTCATTTGGGTAACCTACTAGGGGGGAGGGGGGACAGCGGGGTGCCCCTGGGGGTACTATGACGCATCCATCGCCAATCAACCTTTATTTGACACAGAAACAAAAAGACGAATGTATCAAATGCATGGAACCCTCACTGTAAAAAGCATTTTGTTACTCTTTTTGAGTTTATTGTTTGCATTTTTAATGTGTTAGCACACTAAATCAAGACCTATTGGCTGTGTCAATGATAGTTACTTCATGTCGTGGAGCTGCAACAGAGGGATGACAGGCTGGGTGTGTCCTATTGTGTGTGTGTGTGTGTGTGTGGGTGCGCGCACGCACGTGCGTGTGTGTGTGTCTGTGTGTGCATGCGCGCACGGGCGTGTGTGTGTGTGTCAGACACTGTAGACAAGAGTTCTGAATGCCCAACATACCTGTAGCGACGGCGCGGACAAGCACGTAGTTCAGTCTTAAAACAGGGCAAACAAGCTGTTTAGATTTGGATGGATCCGGAGCTGGTTTTCTGTGACACTTGAGCATAAGCTTGTCATCCTGTTTCTGCATCAGCACTAACAGATCTTCCAGGAGCAGCACATGCACATCTAAAGATGGAGAGACAATATAGACACAGAGACAAAAGAATAGTTTGCCATCAGATCTGGGATTATAAAAGAGCAAACCTGGAAAGATACAGACATGTACATTTACCCTGCTTGGCTATTTCCATAGCACACACAGCAATCAATCATATCTTTATATTAAATGAATGGGTGTGCATTCAACTGCAGATGTTCACTTTGCAGAGAAAGAGTGACAGGAAAACAAATCACTCATCAATGTGAGAGGAAGGTGCAGGATGGGCACGATGAAGAATGGGTGTTCACTTTGAGAGAGAAAAGCCAGGAAGCTGGCTCTGTATACACTATACCAAAGTAAGGTATAGTCTGTACAGAGTCCAGTGGATCCCCAAAGGTAGGCAGAGGTTGAAGTAGGGAGTACCTTACTCTCAATTTGTGGTAGCGTGTGCGAGCAGTAAGGCCTTATCAGAGGGTAGTGCTAAGCATTTATTGTACAACTCAGACTAGAAATGATTTCGAACACTCAAGGACTGAACTCGGACCAAATTGGTTTGTATAAAAATATTATTTAGTTATATTTATTTTCTAGAACCAAGGCAGGCCTGGTACAGGTAAGTATAAGTATACTTTGCAAGCATATGCAGTTTAAATACAGTTTGAATGCAGTGAATTAGTTACTGTAGAATCACTTTATATCTGCAGATAGTCAGGTTTACTTTGCAATCACTTTTCTTACACAGCCAGGTATCTCTAGATGCAAGGCTGGTGCACTTCCCGAGGGAAAGAAAAATGAGACAATACGTTTTGCAAAGTTATTACAGATTTGCAGTACTACTCATGAGCCACATTTAGGCCTTAGAAGGCAGAACTGGGTGTACGGATCTGTAGGTAAGTTACAGTCAAATGGGCACTCGACTCACACCACCAGCGGCACTTGGGCGGTGGGGTGCAGGGACCACACGTTAGCCAAGGGCTAAACACAGTGGTGGGATTTTAGACTGTGGTGAGCATGCCACCAGATCGGGAACAAAATCTCCTGGGGTCGAGGTCAGTGCTGTATGCCCAATGACCAACACAAGAACTACACCATCAGCAGCACAGGAGTGGCTGGGTGTAGGATGCAGTCTTGGCTGAGGCTGCAGACTCGGTTGCGGTTCCTTCAGAGTCGGTCAGCTGCTGTTGAGGAGAATGGGGCTTTGGGAGTCATCGTACGGTAACTGCAAGCATTTGGAGATGGAGTTGGCCAGACGGTCACAGTTGCTCTTTCTGGTCCACTTCGGTTATGGAGTCGGTCAAGGTGTCGCCTTTGGTCGCGGTTGAGGGGACCTTCAGTTGTTGGATGCAGGTTTGATTTACGAGTTTGTTGAGGTTCAGGGGTCACTAGGATCCAGGCTAGGATCGCTTGGAGGACCTCCTTACGGTGTTGATTCACTCAGACTCGCGGCTCCGGAAGCAGAGTGGTGGAGACTCACGGAGTTGGCCGGAGTCAGAGTTGGTTACTTTTGAGCAAGTCAATGCTCATGGGAGACAAAGTCCTTTTTAGTCCAAAGGCAGGGCAGATTCTCAGGGTTTACGAGGACTGCTGGCTGCAGGACACACCGAGGTTCTGTTGGAGGATTCTGAGGTTGGGGCAGGTCGGTAGGGCTGGGGCCAAGTCAGTTGATGTAATCCTCTTCTTCTCTCAAAACAGCTGTTCGGTCCTTCTTCTTTTCGGCTCTGATCTGAGGAGGCAAGGTTCAGGGTTTCCCCTAAATACTAAATTTAGGGTGTTACAGGTAGGTACAGGTCAGGACCAATTAGTCCCTTCCTTGGGTGGCCACACCTCCTATTATGCCACCTTCCAGTGGGAGGGGGAATAAGCCTCACTCTGGTTGGCTAGGTCCCCCATCTGCAAGATGGCAGGGACTGAGAGTTGATTTGATTTGATTTGTGAATTTATAAAGCGCACAATTGCTCATGAGCATCTTGGCGCTAAGTCGATGTAATGTCAAGGTCTGCCGGGGGATAGTGCTCTACCTAAGAAGTGAACGGCCAGGTTTTTACCTCTTTCCTGAATGTGAGCAGAGATGTGCTGTTTTTGATTGTAATAGGGAGAAGGTTCCAGGTCTTGGCTGCCTGAAGCAGGAAGCTTCTCCCCCCCACCTAACTTGTTTAAATTTGGGCTTCACCTTACCTCCCCCACCTAAGGGGTGGGGTTGGCCAAGGTGGGCACACCACTCTTCTTAACTTTGTTTTCGCACTGATTCTCCCACCCAAGTTTTGGTTCAGAACCAGTTGGGGCTACTTGCTGGGCGCAGCAAATGGCTGGGGTAGCTCACAAAGGCGTCAGGCCTTTGAAGCTTCCCCTTCGTGGACCCTGCCCATCCTGGGGGAGGAGGCTCGGCACCTTGTCCCAGGATGTGCTTTGTTTCAGGACCCAGAGAGCAGCAGGCTTTCGACCCTGGGGTCCAGAAACATGCCTGGTGGTGGCAGCTGGGGAGCAGCTACTCAGCCAGGACACTAGAGTTAGCTTGTTTTTCAGGGGGCATCTCAAAGATGCCCTCTGAGTGCATTTTCATTAAATTCCACACTGGCATCAGAGTGGCTTAATGTGCTGAGACATTTGATACCAAATTTCCCAGTTTTCAGTAAAACCATTATGATGCTGTGGCATTCGTAATGACATACTCCCAGACCATATACTCTTTATGGCAATACTGCACATACAATGTCCAAGAATTGACTTAGCCACTGTAGGGGTAATAGGCTCATGCACCCGTACCCTCGCCACTGGTATAGTGCACTCAGCTAGAGGGGTGACTTATCTAGGCCAGGGCAGTGGGTTGTATGCATGGCACACAGGTATGTGTGCCATGTCGACTCTTCACTTTGTTCTGCTCCAAAACACGCAGCCTGCAAGGGGAGTTTGTGTTTGTAAATGTACAGGATCGCTAACGGTGGCACAATAAGTGCTGCAGCCCTTAGAGACCTTCCCTGGTCACAGTGCCCTTGGTACCTATGGTACCTCTTACAAGGGACTTACATGTAGCCAGAGAGGTGCCAATTGGGTTTTGCAACATTACAGGTTTAGGGAAGGAACATAGGCCCTGGGTACCTGATTGGCAGGAACCCAGGGCACACTTAGTCAAAATACATCAACATTTAGGCAAAAAGTGGGGGCAACCACGCAAAAAGGGTCACTTTCCTATACTTCCTAGTTTTCAATATTTGAGATTGTGTGCAAAGAGACCTTTTACACACACGTTCTGGGTAAAAGAATATATCCAAGATATTGTATAAATGGAAGATGACTTGCAACATTTATTGTCAGGGTTAACTACAAAAGCAAAGTGACCTTGATCTTTGTACCTGAAGACATTTTGGTCTGTCTCAGTTTGTGATCTTTTCCACATTTCTCTTAGCTTTGATTAGCTTGTTCAGTTTCTTTCAACCCGTAGGAGGAGGTGAGGTTGTGTAGGATCTCCTTTAGATATCACATCTTACCACTTCTTCCTCAGTATTAGTGTAACATGCACAAGCCCATTTAGACTTTCCACTGACATCCACATGGTTTCGTTTATGATTTGCTTAAGTTTGCCACCGTAAAATACTAGTTCAGATCTAACAAATTCATTGAACTGCCCATATAAAATATTTTTGGTGTCCATAAATGGAAGACAACCATCAGGAAACCTTAAGAGAAACAGTAGCTCACTTCAACATCTCAAAATCCAGTAATGGATCAAAGTAAACAAGCATTGGCATAGCCAATAGGTCTCGCTTTTGGGACCTTATAAGTATTTAGTTATAAGTTATATAAGTATTTAGTTATGCAGCACAATATCCTTGGTGCAACAACATCAACTGTTGCATGGCTAAGCACTTATAAGGTCCCAAAGGTGAGACCTATTGGCTATGAAGTCAAGTCTCCCCTCACGGGCCAGGGAAGCCAGAGCCAAAAGTTGAAAGAGCAGCAGATGAACTTGCAACAACTAGACTCTGCTTCTTGCTGTCATGGGTAGAAGCACACAAACACTGCGCCAATGCAAGAGCCAGCATGCATTTTTGTATCGGGACACAGCCTGTGCACAATGGCACTTTGCAGTATGTTATATAATATGCCCCTTCTAGGCATCAGGACAAAAACCAGGTCACTGATTTTACAGTATGGTGCTGCTGACAGACTGTGGGTTCAACAAACCCCCACAGGCGAAAGAAATATGCTATTAGGTTTTAAGTAAAAAAAAATGTACTGTTTGAGTGTCTGCCTTCATGACAGGTCATCTCCCAGTTCAACAGTTTTAATTGTCCTGTGCATGAGAACCTTGAACCATAACACTCACTAGTAACCCTTTTTCCGCAAAAAATCTCTGTATTCTAGCATTTCTGTAAACAAGACCTTCAGCCCTGAAGTGTGCGATTCCGATGACGTTGGTAGGCAAGGCTAGTCGAATCATAATGCATCCATTATCCTCGACGTAATGAATGGCCTTGAAGAGCCTTCATTCAATGGGGAATTCTCTAGTGTCATAAAGTATTAGAAAAAAACACGTCAAGACCTACGAAGCCCTGAATTAATGGAAGCGTGACAAATCTGTAACTAGGCGCACTTAGGAACCTTGCAAATGTGCGCACGGTGAGCCAGATGGACTTACGGGCACACTACAGTGGGCTCAGGGCATCTTATAAATCACTGTGCATTTGGAGAAGCCCTACAGCAGCACACCTCCTTCACTAGCTCAGGCCCAACAGAATAGCCCCAACTCTGTCATCAGAGGAAAAGGGGGCGGAGTCTATTCTACATGGGGGTTTTGAATTCCCCAAATTATTAGTGCATTGAATATCAAGTAACTTAAATGGTATGGCGAGTAAAGAAACGTGAGGCAAACCAACCAGAGCAATATGAGACAACAAATCTGTATTCTGTGGGATGCACTCCACAGCAAATACGCCCTCCCCCCCGCACCTCCACCAGCTAATTTTTCATTAATCAACACAAATTTCAGGCAGAATTCCTGGGTGTACGAAATGTAATCAAGACACACATTCTCTGACAGTTTGCAATAAGGAAATATAAACAGCTGGAACTCAGTCTGTGTGCTCCATTTCTATAAAAACAAGAACCAAAAACTGGCAAAAACACATCAGCCTTCGTTTTTGCCTGGAGAAAATGTTGTAGAAATGTGTCCTCTAACCTTGCCAAATTTCAGAGAGGTAGGAAGGAGTACATTGTCTGTTTCTCCTCAGTGTGACAGACAATCACTGATGCATTTTCTATTTGTCCTGCGGTGAGAGAAATATTGCAAGGATTTCGCAAAATAATATATTTGAAAATTTCTGAGTCAAAGGAGATGCACCTGCCAGGCCATTCACGAATCCACCTGCTAAAGCTTGTGGATGTGCCCTTCTATCTGACACGGGTCACAGGTGAAATAACATAGACGGGCTGAATAGTCTTTACGCTGAGTTTTTGTCACTTTCCTTAAAGTCACTCTTCTCGCTGATATGATCGCATCAGTTATGACAGAGACAACTTTGCATATTAGAAACGAGTGTTCTTTCTACCTCATGAAACGGTGGCCGCCGAGGCGCCATAAACGGTGTAAACCAATGAAGGTGTGCAGAAGAAGGATCTTATATTCGAGTGATTCAGTTGTAGCTAACGTACACGTTTGCAAATTTCGCAGCGTAAGCTCCGGATATACTCTATACCCGTTGAAAGCAGTCCACAAACCACCGCATCTCGGCAACGGAACCTGCCCGGGGAGAATATCCCCCTCTGCGCCCGGGGTACAACTCTCCTGGAGGCGAAGAAGGTGCGGTACTCAAGCCCGATGCTGGCGCCAGCAACTCGTAATGTGACTTCAGGCTGACCCTGGGGATCACGAGCTGGCTGCAGGATAGCAGAGCAGAGCGAGCACAAACACAGGCAAGGAACGAAAACCACATGCTGAGAACCCACTACAATTAACGCATTAAGCTGTGCAGTTTTACGGAGTCAGAGAGCGTAGCACTCTTTCCAGTCCGTGCGTCCAATGCTTGTGGCAGTGTGTCGTCGTTGCGCGCACATACAAAGCAGGGCATGACATGTAAGCATTAGAGTGGGGCCAGACGCGCCCCTACACCTGAAGAAAACAAGCATTGAAAGCGTGCGTCATCACGATCGCGATCGCTCTGAAAGAGAAAGCGATCGCTCTGAAAGCGAAAGTGATCGCGATCGCGATGACGCACGAGTTTTCAAAGTGCTGCTGGCGGCCGGCTGCGCGCGTGCACGATCGCGTGAACGCAAGCGTTAGGCCAGCCAGCAGCACTTTGAAATTCCCACATACAAAATGTCTCTTCGAGCCAGCGCAAGCGCTGGGGCTCAGCGAGACCTAAAAATGACTCCTAGATTCCTGTTTTCAACAAAGCCTTTGATAACAGTGATCACCAAATTTATTGAATGGGAGACCTGGTGTATGAGAGAAGGGAACTGTGTCCAAGAGGTGTATAGTGTTTCCTCTCTGCCAAACTTCATACGTCTGTGAATCAAAAGTTTGTGAAAGAACCAAAATTGTTGCTCATGGATAGATTTAGTGGGGAGCATTGTGGCATATGTGCCATCAATGTTTTCGTGAAGGCTACTAGTCAGTAATTGTTGTTAGCAGTTCACGGGGCTGAGGTCTGATGAATGAGCGTATAATCCATAAGCAACATAGGTGACTTGAGCACTAGCATTGCTGTGAAGAGGAGCAAGGCCCTTTTTTAGCCAGACTGGAGAGAAACTGAAGGCATATAAAGAGTCTCTCTCTACAGTCTTCATGCAAGGGAGGCATTTTGAATGTTAGCAGCCTTCATCCGAGTATTCTTTCAGAAGAAGGGGAAAAAGAGAATTCATCTTAGAGTACTTTAGTATTGAAGTATTCTTTACATTAATATTTCTATATAACCAATTTTAATTTATGTTTGTAACACTACTATTGACTAGAAGGAAAATGCTACTTACATTGTTAAGATCTGTTCATAGCGCGCAGTGCTGTAGATTCACATCCTCTGCATACTTCTGCTGTCTAGTGTTTGGCTCTTGCTGTTGCACATTTTTCAGTCATGAGTTCTCAGTGAGGCCTCCACCTCTAGTAGTGACACGCATTGGCACCGACTTCATTGGTAGATTGGTTTCCACACAGTGGGTCAGAGTAGGTATGGAGTAGTGAGTAGGATAAGACAGTGGCCATGTGTGTAGTGTCAATCTTTATGTAGATTGAAGATATGTGTAGAAAACACTGGCTTCTTGGGAGGCAGGTGGGCGCAAGCAGATCTACAGCAATACATGCGATTAACCGATGCTTACAGGGAAAGGAGCAAAATCCATTATTAGCATTTGTGTCCATAGATACACATGCTCTGCATGGACAGTAAAGCTGTACTATCCTATGTGGTGACTAGCCAGTGAATGGGGCAAAGGTCTGAAACAAAGTCTTTATGACACTCTGACCTTTCGTAGTCTGTAGCCATACCAGAATGTCTGTACAATAGTGCTTTGTTAAGATGCATGGATCGAACCAGGTAGCAGCCTTCCAAATAATGACACCCTATTTGCAGGCAGAGTGAGGCATGGGGAGGGCAGGTAGGTTTCTTTTTTTTTTTATAACAATTTTATTGATAATAAACGGCAAACATGTCAGGCAATACAGAGTTAGCAGTGGCAAGGCAGAGGATACAATAGGCTACATTACCAGTTATGCAGATTAAGAGGACACTTAACATGGTGTCTAGCCCGGTACCATGGCAGTCATAACAATGGTTCCCTCTTTCCAGAGATCAGAAACAATTGAGAGCAGGTGCGTATTGTTTACACTTTGGAGTAATAGGAGTACCCACACGGTGGTTAGGACCCCTCCGCCCCATCCCGTAGTTCCGCCAGTGTCCGCATCTCCCTTCTCAGTTCCACCGTGGGAGAAATGCATATGTCCCCTCGATATTTATTCCACTTTCCCCACTTACTATTCCACTTTTTGGGGCATCCATGCCCCTTGAACACCGTGCTTCAGTTACCATGGCATAGTCTGTGTTGGACGCCAAATCTCTCACCCGTGGCAGCACATCGGATCCCCACTTCTGAGCAATATTACATTGGGCTATGGTCCACCCCATAGTCGCCCATGATTGTTCCATCTGGTTGAGGTCTGTGGCGTCCTAAATATTAAGGAGGCAGACGTTGGGGGAGGGATGGATGGGTTTGCCACAGGCCCTAGTAAGCTGCTGAGTAACATCTGTCCAATAAATTTGGATGTGAGGGTAGTCCCAGAGTATGTGCGTGAAGGTACCAGTCTGGTTGCAGCGTCGTAAACAAAGTGAGTTCAGTCTTCTACCCAGCCAAAACAATAGCGTTGCATCAAAGTAGACCTTGTGGAGAATCTTAAGCTGAATCAGTCGGAGTCTCAGTGGAATCGCCACCTCCCTAGGGGAAGCGAGCGCCTCCCACCAGTCATCGTCGTCCATCTCCCCCTGGTCACTCTCCCAACTTCCCCTCAATTTCAGCATAGGGTCCGTCCGGTTGTTTGCTAATTTTTTGTACGTGAGGGATATAGCTTTGCGATCCATGGGATCTAACAAAAAGCGATCTTCCAAGGGGGAGGAATCTGGAAGGGGAGCATCCCCAGGGAGGGCTGAGTCAATTGCGTGGCTGATTTGTAAATATCTAAAGGTCTCCGAGGGGGCGAGGTGATATTTCGCTTGAAAGTCTTCAAACGTGGCCTTTTTACCCTTGAACCAGAGGTCCCCAACACTGGAAATCCCAATCAAGTCCCACTTATCAAACCCCAGGCATGCACTAAGATGGCCTAAGATGTCTGGTTTCCACAACGGGGTAGCCTTAGTAAGGCGGTTATGCCACCCCAGCTTACGCTGGACTTTGTGCCATACCTCCACCGTGCGAGCCGTGGGACCGGTCAACCGCAGTTTACGATAGTTCGTATAGAGTGCCCTGTTGTACCCCCCATTCCCCAGCAGCCAGTGGTCTGTCCGGAAATTAGGGTCGTCATGTGGACCGAATGCCCATCTGTTGATGGCTGCCAGCTGGGACGTCTGGTAGTAGGTAGGTTTCTTTTGGCTTTAAGGCAACAAATATAAATACATTTAACAATCTACCAGGCTATCCGTGGCTTAGGAATGGAATGGCCTTTCTAAGGGAGTGTAAAGCAACAAAAACATGTTGTGTTTTGCAAAAATACTTCGTCCTATCTCTATAATACATGTAAGCAAACTTGACATCAAGTGTGTGAAGGGATCTCTCTGGTTCCGAGAAACGCTGGGGTAAGAAGACCGGAAGCTCAAGTGTCTGGTTAAGTTGGAAAGAGGAGACCATCCTTACAGTTGGTTCTAAGGACCACCCTGTCATTGTGTACCTGGACAAAAAGCTCTAGTAGTGAGAGGGATTATAGTTAACTTACACCGTTGAGTGATGTTATGGCTACTAAAAAGGCGACCTTCCAGGAAAGAAACTGGAAAATATAAGAATGCAGTGGCTTGAAGGGCAGACCTATCATTATGTTGATCAGACTAGTGCAGGTGGCGCTCTAGGGGGGCTGATACATTTAAAGCCCTTCATTAAGGCTTTTAGAATAGGAGTCTTGAATAGAACATGTTCCATATTCTGTATTTATGCAGCAATAGCTTCTAGGTGCAAGGTGGCAAAGAGGTCTATATCTGAGGTACCACCATCGCCAAACATACGTGAGTAGGGCTGGTGGGTGGAGTCCCACTCATGGTCTTGTTGCTGCATCCTGCTGAGCAAGTCTGCAAAGTCGCTATCCACTGCCAGAGGAACTCTGCCTGGAGACTCACAAGGTGGAAATTGCCCAGTGCCAAATTCACTGAGCTAGTGCTGATAGTTGAGGAGAGTGTGTTTCACCTTGTATTTGCATGTAAAACAAGGCAGTCATGTTATCAGTTCACAAAAGCACCACCTTGCCCTGAAAGTCCAGTACATCAGCTTTGAGGGCTAGATGTATGGAGAAAAGTTCAAGATGTTTTATATGAAGAGCATGATGAGGTAGGCACACATTATGGATTGTCATATTGTTCAAATGTGCTTACGAACTGTCGAGAGATGAGGCTGTGGTAATGGTCAACTGTGGTACCTGGTCTGCGAAGGGCCTGCCACACAAAAGATTGTTGTTGTTACACCACTGCAGAGATAAATTGGTGCTGGCCCTTATCAACACTAGATCCTCTCAGTGACCCTCGACTTGTAGCCGTTGTGCCAGGAGGCATCAATATTTGCACTGTGAAAGAACAGAGTGGCTGAACAAGAGGCAGTAGCTGTTGGAATGCAGCCACCCTTTGTTCGCTTCAGTGGGCTTTAACCGAGACTGCATTGAGGATTGACCAAAGAAAGTATTAGACCTGAAGTGGTTGTAGGTGGGACTTGATGGCATAGACTGTAAAACCTACATGGTGAAGTAGGAAGATTGCACTTCGGGTGCTGACTCAGCAGTCTTACAGTCTTGATCAACAGTCATCAAAGAAGAGGAAAAAGTGAGTCCACTTCCTTCTGAGATGAGCAGCTACCACAGACAGACATTTGGTGAAGACTCTCGGGGCTGTGGTGACTCCAAAGGGCACCACTTTGAACTAGTAGCTCTAACCACTTACCATGAAGCTGAGGTAGCATTGATGGGCCGGAGGGATGGGGGGTGAAAGTAGGCACCCTTTAGGTCTAGTGGGCCATAAAGTGCCCTGGCTAAAGCAGGGGGATTACACACTATAGGATGATCATATGGAAATGTTCTGAGAGGATGTGTCTGCTGAGAGGCCTAAGCTCAAAGACGCATGAGGAAGTTGTCGTTTTGGGGTATGAGAAAGTACAGGGATTAAAAACCCTTGCTCGATGTTGAGGGGCATTGACTCTATGGTCCGTTTGAGTAGAGCAAAGTGTGCTGGATTGATGGTGTATGTGTGTGAGGAGGGATGTTTGGTAGGGTTGACCAGAGCTCAGGGCAGTAGCAGTACTTAATGATGGATAGAACTCACTGTTCTGTGGTCTCCAAAGGGGTAGACATCCCTAAAGCTTCCTCCCAACAGGTGTAGTGGGATTGGGAGTGGGCAGGGGGATATTCACGCAAGTCAATGCCTGAAGATAGAGGCTCTCCTGGAGGGAGGAGCTTTGCCTCAACCTTTTGAGTTGTTATTCCTGAAGATGCCCGTGCATAACCTCTAACTCCCTGTTTGCAGTTAGCCTGCTGCTGGTGTTGATGTGACAGTGTGGAATCAGTAGAAGTTGCCTTGGACCTACTCATTGTCTGTTGCAGAAAGGAGCTTCAGCTGAAGGAACCTGAAGGGCACTCATGGCCTTAGCAAGGCCAGTATCCTTCTTCATCTTTTCCAACATCTCACCAACCTGGGGACCGAAAAGGTATTCTCCGGTGAAGGGTAGCTTAATGAGATGTTGTTAAACTTCCTACTTTTGAAACCTGAGATATGCATCCAAGAGTGGCGATGGAGGATCACTGAGGTGTTCAGCTCACTGTCAGCTTTATCAGCCGAATCTAATGCACACCAAATGGTAGCGTTGGATATGGCCTTCGATCCTCAACAATCTCTGCTCCCCTATTCCAGTACTGATCAGGGAGATGTTGGAGTAAGGCCACGACCTCTTCCCATTGGGCTCTGTCATAGTAAGTCAGGAGGCCAACCACATTGGCAACAGGGACACTGTCATGGTCAGGATCCCCCAGTGGGTCCACGTCGTAGTCCTCCCAAGCATCGTCCATAGGGTGAAGGTAGAGTGGCACACCAAAGTCCTCTGTTGGAGAGTCGGGAGTAGGGCTACCTGTGTCTGAATAGGACTCCAGTGACCACTAAGAAGAAGTCTTAAGAGGTGAGGCTGGTCAGGTGAAGGTGATGAAGTCAGTGGTAGAAGTGGAGGTGATGAAGGAGTTGGAGAAGGAGGAGGGGTAAGGGAAGTGTCCTTAGGCCTCTTAGGAGGCACCTTTTGGAGAGAAGTGTCTGGGCTTGGAGTATTCTTAAAGCAGAGTCTTCACTCATTGTATAAAGTCTTCCCAGTGGCAGAGATCTTGCCTGTGCAGGAGTGAATAATGATCGGACGTTCCCTTTCAACATGCTTCCTTTGAAACATCTCAAGGATGGGACTCTACTCTGAAATAGCTGTCTCTACAATGGGACGGCACGAGACGGGTCCTGGGAACGTCAATAAAATGAGTGAACATGATGGTGTAAAAAATAATATATAATGGTTCAGTGCCCATATGCGTTCACTACCAGAACACATGTTGCAGAAACTGTGTGACTCCAAAAACTTCTTTGAAGAAAAACAGTCAAACCCCAAACTAGAAGGCAGGTGTACGCTGAACATGTAAGTCTACTGACACTACATTTGCGCACACACACAAATAAATGTATATTTATATCTTATTACTTTTTTCACTGAAAAAAACAAGGGTTAAAGTGATGTCATAGTACGGGATTGTAATAATAGGTTACTCTACATTAAAATAAAATTGGAAATTCACAAAACAAAACATGGTTAAAGAAACGTAACCACCAAAAAAGCCTGGGTCTGCGGGATCTGCCACCTGTGCTCCGCACTGTGGCTTGATGCTGACTGCTACGCTGAGCCCTTCTAGCAGCAGCAATGGCCTGGCGCTGAGCCTGCCGCACTGTGCACAGTATGACCGGTATGTACCATACTCGGCCAGTGAGGGAGGGGCAGCCCAGACTGTGCAACCCGCTCTGATTTCTCCCACAGCTCCAGAGAAGCCAGTGAACCACAAGGAAATGTTGGCACTGGCAGAGGAGAGCAGTGGCAGCGGTGGCAGCTACGAGTACCTGTAGCTGGGTATTGGTGATGCGCAGGTGAGAAAGGTACAGGCCCTGCACTTTCTCCTGGTCCTCTTGTGCCCCCTGGCCCCACATACTTAAAATGTGATTTTTGCAGGGGGCACCGGTCTGTACATTTTGATGTGGTGTGGAAGACAAGGGTTGGCTGAGCAGTACTCCATCCATCCCAGAACTCTGCAGAATTTAGCGGAGTTTCTCTGCAACTTTGCAGAATTCTGCAGAGTGAAACTCTGCAAACTTCATCCAGCCCTAGTTAGCACATACTGTTTTAAAAAACAAATGAAATTCTCCAGCAACTCATGACCTAAAGCAACTATAGGTCCAGCCATCCACAGTGTTGTTATTATTCCTGTCATTCAGGTGTTGCAGTGATGCTGTTTTGCCCCGCACTTTTTTCCCACTTTTTTTGTAGGATGTAGGACTGAGTCCCTGAATCCTAAATTAACGGTCACTCCATCTTTGTAGATGTGGTGGCAGCCAATCAGATCCTATCTAAAGATCTGTTATGTGTGCAGATCCTGAGCAGAATGAAATATACAATGTTTTTTAACCTTAATTTTTAAAACTGCGGAACAGATTTACACCAACTCACAAAAAGCAGACCTTCTGGACCACGAATAAGGTTTCTGCCAAATTTCGGGCCATTACGTATAGTCGTTTTGACTGCAGCTGTTTCTAATTTTCCTATGGAAAAATGAATGGGGAAAACTTATTTTGGGAGCTCCCGCCCTTTTCTCGGCCTGACTTGATGGGTCACCCTATAATTTTCCAGAAAGGAGCTGAGGTGGAAAAACATGTTTTTTGAAACGTTTCGTGAACATTCGTCAAACAGCACCCAAGTTATATTCAAACAAAAATAACTTTTTCTTTGGAAATGGGGCCTAAGGCAGATGGTAAATTACAGTGGTCTGCTAGTTGGGAAGTGTGCATACCAACAATTTTGTCCTTTGTTATCTTCCATTTTAGGGGTCCCTCATGGATCAATCGCCTCGCGGTTAAATTGAGGTTCTATTGTAGAAAAAATGGACATTAATCAATTTTATGCACTGATATTGAAAAATAAGCTACAAAATCCGTCAGGTGCCCAAAGAAGACAAAAAATATTTACCTGAAACTGTGCGGTCACAGGGTAATTTTTTTTCTTTTTAAGGTCAGTGGTGTCAAGCTGCGCCTGATACATCTTAATGTGGCGCCGATTCTTGACTCTCTTCACTCTATCTTTCACGAACATCAAAATCTCATGACATCGGTCCCTACATTGGACCAGTTTGTCCTCCTCTGAGCTGCCACCTGCAGGACAAAGCAGGACATCTTGGGTGTTTTCCAGCACTTAAAAGCATTAGGTTTGGCAGAAGCACTGAAGTCAGGAAACAAACAAGTTCCATCAAGGACTTCTCAGGACCATTACAGAGAAACAATCAAGAAAGAATCAGAGATTACATTCAACAAACATTTAACACCATGCATGCTTTGTGCACAAACTGAATTACAGGTTTTCTAGGCAGGCAGCGACAAACATACACATTAACTTCATTCTGAAAAACTTGTGAATACAGTGCAATGTGGAAATTGTACAGCTCAACTGTGTTCTGTGCCTTGATACAGGGCTGTGTGAAAATTCTCAGGCCTAGACATAACCGTGTCAAAATTAACGTAATGCACACCAAGAGCATACTACAATAGTTAAATAAGAGCCAGTAAGATGTTCTTACCAAGCTACATCACTACTCTTTAGCCTTCAAACGATCTAAAATAACAGCCTAGTTTTTTACCCTTTCGGCCAGCCCATGACTACTCTTTACATTTCACTAAGTTTTACTGATGTAAAAGTGTCTGCTCTCTGTAATATTTTACGACTGCGATAACTCTAGGAGCTATTTCACACTCCATTCCCCTTCAGAAATCTGAGTACAAGACTCTAACCAATGATCCACAAAGCCATCCTGTGAAAATCATGTATAATAGTCCTGGGGGTCTACAAGGTAAGCTTGAGTAGATATTCTATGTATGTAGACTGTTCTCAGCAAGAATGGATAAGACTAAGCTAGCACATGTTCCTTGGTGAGTATTCTTACATTTGCTTACATTTTGATCCTGATGGACTCCTCCTAAAACGTTTTAAAAAAACATAAGCCACTTAAGATTTTATTTAAGGTGTGTAGGGCATACAGCTCACAGATCCAGATGGTGATCCTTGCAATCACCCTCTCACTTAGCTAGAAGTTAGTTGTTACACTCCATTTTGGATACTAAAACAGTAACGCTGGTGGCAAGACACCTTTAGGTTTATTTCAACTGGAATTTTAGGAATACATTAAAAAAATTAGCTAAAGTGAACCAAATATGTATTTTCACAAGCTGCACTAAGACTGGAAAAGACTTATGAACTTTGAGCATTAGCTGCTCAAGTTCATGTTACTTACCAGTATAGCTTAACAGTAAGGGGCTGAGTTAGAGTTTGGCTGAGAAGTTACTCTGTCACAAAGGCGATGAAGTACCCTCTCCACCAAACTGAAGGTCCGCCACCTGATATACCAACGAGTGGACCTTAAGCATGTCAACGACAGAGACTTCTTCATCTCCATTGCTGACATACTCCTCTGACTGCTCGCCCCAAGGGACAGAAACAAACATTTAATTAGCACCCGTACAATGGGAAAAAACTCCCAGAGTGTTGGGCATTAGTTTTAGTTTTTTCAAAAACAAAACTTTACCGTGGGATTTTCTTTTTGAAAAAAACCCAGAAATATTTTAAAAGTTGGACAGATGGTACCACAATTTGGACGGTATTGTCAGTCAAATCTTTAATACAGGAACTGCTATGACAGTGGTTCCTGCTAATGTGTGGAACTGTGCACAGGGCTAGAGGACAACTCTAAATTTGGCAGGCAGTGAACCCTCGGTATGGCCAGAGTAAAGTGCTCCGCCATACTGATGGACTTTGCCCATCAAACTCTAAATGAGCTTTGACATTCAGCTGGGATAGGGTATCCTATAAGCAAGATTGAGAAGACATAATTGGCCTACTTGAGAAACAATAAAATCCACTGAAATTCATGGCTCATTTACAAAATATGAATGCCCTTTTTATTAAAAAAATAGATTGGTTTATATGGAGAGCATATGGACAAGGCATCACATAGGATCTTACTTTAAGTATCATGTCCTTTTGCCTTACTCAGTTTCTTTAAACATGTGTAAAAACACCTGGAACATAAATACATACAATGTGGCATAAGTCAGACCCATTCGGGGGAGGCAAAAGGACAGAACAATGCCTTTGTAGAAAATATCCATATAATACAATCCGTAGTGCAGAAGAAACATCAAAGACTGTCATTCATGCAAGGCAATGATACTACAAAGAAGGGCAATTCATGTGTCCTGTAATCCCCTAAAGCCAATACATAACAAATGAAACTCATCCTAACTTTTGTGTGATGCCTCTTCTGATAACATAATAAGGAATCAAGGTGGATAGCCCATACATGTTTGTAGAGCATCCAACTAGTATCCAGTGTGACATCTCCTCCCTTTCAAAATTCCTAGGGTGTAAGCAATGTCATGTGTCACCCGTCCCCAGCGGCAGTCACTCCCCCATGCTCCCTCAGGGCAGCCAAGATAGCCATCCAGTCTCATATAACATCTTCAAGTTTATCATCTTTACAAACATTTCTCATCTACACCTCCTCCGCGATCACCCGTTGACAAATATCTTTCATCCATGCCACGTATTTGGGGGGTGTCAGACTGAGTCATTTTGCCCGCACCAACCCATGGAGGCCAAACATCCTGCTTAATTTATTTTGGGCAGGAGAGGGAATCAGTTGCAACAACACTTGGTGGATCTCCATTGACACGTCCCACCGGAAGCTGTATCCATGTTGTACAATATGACTTCCGCGTAGGAGGACAAGGGTGAGCATGGCCACACCATATGCAGAAAATCTGCCATCTGAGCCTCACTTCATGCGCAGCCAGCTGGTCAAGTATTGTAGATGCCATGCAATAATTGTGGAGTAAGATAAGTCAGGTGTAAAATATTATATTACAAGAGTTTAAAGTGTGCATTGGAGGTGACTGTCCGTACCCCCTCATGGACCATCACCCAATTGTTAGCTGATGAGGACTACCCCATGATAGCCTCCCACTTGGCCTGAACAGGAAGCACCACAGATTGTCACATGGAGTCTGTATTCTTGGGAAATCAGCCTATGGCCCTGAGCCGTTTAAAGCAGTGTAATCAAGATATTGGACCGGGTTGGTTCATCAGGAATGGACGGCCACACCTCCTGGGCCGTGCTTGACATTTTCATATAGTGGAGGCATTGACACATACCCAGGGAAAATGTTTCAATTACCTCCTCCCTCATAATCAAGCACTGTCCAGAATGTAGATCTACCATAGTTTCGCAACCTCCATCCTTCCATTTCTGCACCAACATAGAGTTAGCAATTTGCAAGAAGGGCTTCACTGTCCACAGAGGCACATCCAGAGTGTATGGGGCCCACTGGAGAATGCCACGGACCACTCCCTCCCATAATCCCTGCTACCTGTCAGATAAGGAAAGGTGGAGGCAGCCCCCATGCCAGACCTAGAGAGGATCAGCAAGGGTATCCCTTCATGTGTTTCCTGCAGAAGCTGTTTCTTCCATTTGTCGTCCATGTCCAGTCAATGAATTGCACGCTGCAGTTGGGCTGCCATATAATAAAGTTCTAGATGCAGGATTTCAGTCCCCACTCACTTCACATTCCTTTTAGGGTGGCTAGAGCAATTATTTGGCACTTGGTTCCCCGGATAAGGCCCACTATCAAACTATCTAGGGTGTGAAAATATTGCCTAGGGATCGCTTATGGAGTACTCTGTAGGGCATAGAGGCATTGTAACAGTATGATCATTTTAACAATTGCAATCCTGCCGATAAGGAACAGGGGCAGCTCCTTCCAAAACCTAATCAAGGAGTGCAACGCCTCTATCACTCTTCCAACATTAAGCTTGAGGCACGTAGGGCTGTATGAGTCAGACAGACTTCGCAGTATCGGGCTTGCATCGTCACCCAGGGAAATCCCACCCCAAGGAAGCTCATCCACCGTGAGCCATACCAGTCTCCCCAGTGCAAATAATTTTGATTTATCCTGGTTGACACATAGACCAGAGAGCTCCCCAAAGGGCTGCTTGATGTTGAACAGAATAGGTGCCGAGTGGGCTGGTTGCCGCAGATACAACAGGGCATCATCGGTGCAGAGGAAGACCACTTGGTTGGTCTCTCCCAGTGATATTCTCCATCGGTCACCATATTCCCCATCGCTCGCTGCAGAGTCTCTTCCAAGGGCTCCAATGCGATGGCAAACAGGAGCGGCAAAAGAGGGCATCCTTGTCTAGTACCTCTGCTCACCCAGAAGGGCTCAGAGACCACTCCACCTGAGCGCACCCTGGCTCATGGATCAAAGTAGAGGAGGGGAATCCAACAGTAGAACCCAGAGCCCAAACCCATCGTCTGGAGCACCTACCACAGGAATGTCCAATTCAGGGAATCAAATGCCTGTTCCGTGCCAAGGAGTGTCAAGACATAACTATCAGTCAGGAGCCACGGAGCATGATATACATGAGCCAAGCCTCTCGGATTGTGGAGAGTGTTGCACTTCTGAATAAAGCCAGATTGATCTGGGAGTACTGGGGTAGGCAACTGAGGGAGAATATGTGTAGCCAGCACAATGCTGAGAATTTTCGTTAGGAGAGATATCGCCTTATACACAGAGGTACCCATTGGATCACTACCCAGCTTTATTATCATGACAACTAGTGCCTCTCGCATGTAGGCCGGCAAGACACCAGACCATAAAGCCTCTTCCTAGACCTCCATTAGGTGGTCAACCACAATATCCAGATATTTATGATAAAACTCCCCTGGCAGCTCATTGCTTTTGCAGGTTTAAGGCATCTAACTGCGGTTAGGATCTCTTCTTTAGAAAGCAGACCATCCAGGGCCTTACTATCTCCTGGATCAAGACTTGGGAGTGGGACATATGCCAAAAATCTACACAGAGGCTCCAAGGAGGGACACAACCATTCAGAATATGCATTACTGAGATGGGTGAAAAATACCCCATTGATCGCCCTCTGTGAGGCGAGAGCTCCTATGTCAGTGCACAACATCAGGATGGAGGACTCAGGGGACTCCCCCGCGGACAAACCCGCGGACAAACTGGGCCGGCATTGCTCCTGTTTTATCCCCCTACATATGCAGTCGCTGCCTGTAGGCCCTGCAACTCGCCGGGCGAAGTTGTCAGGGAAGTAATGTAGCAACGTTTCATTGACCGTAGCCGCAAACGTGGGGGTCCGATAATGCCTCCGCATGGAGGAGCCACATATGGATTGCCGGATGACCAGGCTCACCTACACAACACACCAAGACTGGAGAATGGTCTGACAGGTAACGGGCCAGATATGTCACATCTGTAACCCTAGGTGTCAGTTCCGCAGCTCTGAAACAATAGTCCAGTTGAATATTTGTACCCATATATAACAAGAATACAGTTGTTGCGATGGGTGCCTCTCCCAGTTGATATCGCACAAATGCACGCCGTGCATCATATCTCAAAGCGCTATGGTGAGGCAGGCTTAACATGGACCCATGGACCCTGGGAGGCTTACAATCTAGTGTCCCACTTAAGGCACAATTACAGTCTACAACTAGGTAGAGAGACACTGCTGTTAGAACACCGGGTAAACGCTCTGGGCAATCAACATTGGGGGGCCTATACATTAATAATAAATGTCTCTCACCCATCAAGGGAACCATGTAGAGTGACATAACATCGCTCAGGGTGAACAACATCATTCTTGCAACAGAATGGGAACCCCAGGGCCACCCAAATGAGCACCCCGTGCATAACCGGAGTATGCGGTAGTGTATATTTGCACCCTCCAGCGCCTTCGCAGGCAAGGAATACAATCCCCCCACACATGCAATTCCTGAAGGAATGCTATTGCCACCTTGTAGCATTTAAGATAGGCAAACACATGTCTGTGTTTCTCAAAGAGGGATATCCTCCTAACATTCTAGGCAATCAGTTTCGTCATGGGAGAAGTCATTCTTTATATATTTATATACTTCCATACATTTTGACAGTTACACCACTGGTAATTAAACCGAAAAAGCCCACCTTGCAGGGCCCATTTGCACAAAAGCAGAGCTAACTTCCCCAACAGTACCCCAACATGAGACTCAAGACAATGCTCTAACTCCCCCCTCTGCTTGGGCAGTGTAGCCATCCCACCCTGTCCAGGCATAGACAAGTGTGGAGTCAGCAATCACTGCCCCACACCACAACTTCAGAATTCACAAAAACAGGTGAAATAATATGAAATAACACTCCCATCCCTCCTCTTCCCAAAAGCATGTGCTTCACAAGAGGTCCCCAACTGGGAGCAGGCAGCTGATGTTGGCCAAAGGCTCAGACAAATGAACGCCACATGATTACAGTAGGTCAAGCGCCAGCTAGATCTCAGCTATGGCCTGATCTGTCTCCGACCAGGTCCTAGTCCACTTGCTGTTCTTGGAAGGTCCACTCCAAGTCAGGAACCACCTCAGTGGCCCGCAGCATGACATCGGGGTAGACCAGAATCCTATCTGACAATTTTCCGTCCTCCAGGCTCCTTCAGCACCCGCGTTGTTACCTGCTGTGCGCAGACCAACTTTGTGTTTCTGGTCGGGACTAGCCCGATTGGAACAGATCCTGGGCAGATCAGCGTGTCATCCAGTTTAGTCAGTCACTAGCATCTCCTGCGGTGAAAAAGAACAGGGCCTTCCCCTACTATTGGTCGTCTCTTGACTGATTGGAAAGTTTTTGCTTGTCCTTTACCCTTTATGTGTAATCAGTATAGGTAGAGATAGAGGGGCCCTCAAATAGTAAAGGGACCACGTAACTCGTTGTCTGCAGGATAGCGTCTGTCATGAACATTAAACAGGCTGGTAATAATTAATCACTCTGGGTGGGGCTCCAGGTCTCTGTGGTGGGGCAAGGGCCATGTGCAGTCTTTCAGTTGCAAAAAATTTAGCGAGTCTCTTAGGAAGCAGGACTGTAGTGATGCAGTTCTCCAGAAAACGTTTGGTGAATTTACCCTCTGCCCTCTCTTGGAACACCACAAATCGTAAATGGTTCCTGTGGGATCTCCCTACAGAATCTTCCAAGTGGACTGTTTGTTTCTGCAGAGAGATGACCGAATCTCGGAGGATGTGGACCTCCTGCGGCAAGGTGTTCACATTCTGCTCCGTAGTGGCCACACGCTCAGGTCAGTTCACAACAGGTTTACATCTATAGCGACAGAGTAAATCTTATGAACCATCCTGTCACAAGAATTTTGAATTGGCGACAATAAATCCGACAGAGACAGCGCCGCCTCTGTAGTCCCATGCTGTTGTTCCATGCCACCAGTCTGGGATCCTGCTTGTGTTTGGCCCTACGGAGCACTGGCTGTGTGTATTTGCATATTTTATTCATTTAGGGTGATTTGGTTCCTTTATCTCTCAACATTGTAAAAACTGGCTGCACCACCACCTGAAATTTGGAGCGCAGATGTGCCACTAAAGTATCTGAGCAGTCCCTTCCAACAGACACCGCACAGGAACCCACCACCCGCCGGCCTCACAGTATCACCACACAGAGCCGGGGTCTCCGAGGCGTTACAGTATTTCCCAGGCACCAAGAGAGGGCGACCCATCCCCAGCACGACACAGAGTTTCACAGAGCAGTCCCATGGTTTCTGGTACAAGGAATTCAGAGAAGGAATACTGCAGTTAACCCAGTGAGGGCTGGTCAGTCCAAACCCAGGACCGCGCAAAACAACCTGTGTATGCAATTGAAGTACCAGCCAGCAATATTTTCCTCTAGGACAGGGGCCTCGCAATGCTATCAGTCCCTCTCAACTTGTAGTCAGGGCCGGCCCGACATTCCTCCATTGGGGAAACAGGGTCACGTTATCTTGCTACAGCATCATCAGGTCAAATGCTAGTACAGCCAATATTACAGGAGCTTGCTGCAAGTGCACATGTGCATCCGGTGGGACCCCGGGAACTCTGTTAGCACAGAGGCTCATATGTCAGGGCTAAAGAGATGCATAGAAGGTCTACCCATCTTTATGCAGTGGACCTCCCACTTGCAATCAATGTCCCTTCTTTTGGGTCCACAGTAGGAGCCCAAGCGCACAGTGGGCATCACTCCAGCCACACCATGGCATATCACTTTGCACTACCCACGAGTTGTGGAGTGGCAGCCTTGGGAGACTTAAGGGCCCTTACCTGGCTCACCTTATGACCTAGCACAAGTGGCTGCTGGTTTTTAGGTGCTGCAAAAGTAGACAAGTCCTCCTCTCCCTCTGTTTCATGTGCAGCACCACCCGCAGTCTTCCTCACCTCTAAGGGCATCACAGCTTGGGTGACCAGCCCAGGAGAGTCACAGCACCAAAAGCAGCTGCCTTGAGTTCCAGCCCCACAGCTGGGCATCAGGGTCACTCCAGTCTCTCCCCCACATCCAATCTGGGACAGAATTGCAGTCTCCAGATTGGGGGCCATATGTCTCACCTCAGTTTTGCACGCCAAGACCATCTTAATCCCAAGAGCAATATGGTGCTGGCCCAAGCTTCCAGGACTTTGCCCGACTCCACTCCAGAAGGCGGCTCAGGCACACGCCAGAAAACCTGTGGCTGATGTGTAGAGTTGGCAATGTAGCAGGGAGTCTACCCAGAAAGATATACAGAAGGATCACACAGGATTATGGCAGGAAAACTTAGACTCCAGCAGGAGCGCATGGAGGAGCGTCTAATCAACCATGTTGCCTTGCCATGCCCCCAAAAATATTGATCAGTTCAACAAGCACTGGTGGAAAAAGCCACATCTCCCAACTTACGTGATGGCTGTTACAATTAATCAAATTGAAAAGATCTCAATGCAAACTGTACCTGGAGGTAAAGAAACGTAATTCAGGACAGCTTTCAGACCAGAACAGCAAAACAAAACGTGGCTAAGTACCCCTTTCTCAGGTGCACACATGTCTTTCCTGAATTTACCTCCATGATTCCTGAACAACCATCAATAAGGATTGGGTGAAAGTATCATGTGCTTATTGATGTGAAATTACAATGGGGTTTTCAGTACAGGCTAGCACTTTTTAGCTCTGTGATTTTTGAAGAAACACACTAAAAGGTGGGTTTGATTTCAGAATGGTAATATGAAGGTCCTTCTCTGCGTGGAAGTAAAGGTTTCCACTGACGTGGAAAACTTAAATGCTATGGATAAATGTGGTTGAGGAGAAAGAAAGATCCTTGGACAACCACCTTTTCAGGTCACAACTCAGCGCAGAAACAAGAGTGACTCACAATCCTCTTGGAGCATCTGGGTCCTCTTCCAGTACTAAGATAACTGCAGCTGGGTCTGGTGCATCACGAGCCAAGCGGAGAAACAACTTAGATGCAAGTGGTATGAAAGCAGAGCTAAACGTGAACAGTTTCTCCCTTTTTTGTTGTAAAATTTCCTTTTGGTGTGGTAAGGAGCAGCGGGAAGGGAATATTCCCAGAGCCAAAGCTGCCACATTTAAGGCCAGATATTGGCCGAGGAACTGAGAGCCACTGACTTCTTCACAGCAAGGTCCTGGCAAAACACCCGGATGGTATTCGATAAACAAAGCCCATAACACCTGAGATGGAAGTCAAGCGACTGTCAGTTCTCCGAGTAGATGTGAACACCCCTACACCTTTGGGATGATGGCTGTTGTGCTCTCTCATTCACTTCTTTGTTAAAGGCGTGTTAGTATGCCACAGTATATGGGGCAGAATTGGAGTACTTGACTTCAAGGTAGTTGCTGTGAGGTTGTAGGGTTGGCTGCACCTTTGTGATTTTGCCTCACCAGCTGCTAATGAAATCTTCTCTGTGCCTTTTTACATGATGGAGCTCACAAAGGTGGGGAAAAGCAGATAGTGGGAAGTCCATGAAGCAACTGCAAAGTTCCTGTGGTCAAGGTGGACCTTAAGATAACCTCGCATTTTGCTTGTGCTGAATTCACATGTGATCATGTATGCTTCACTTCAGAGGCCATTTTGACTACAATAAAATGTAAATTACTTCAAGAAGGGAAGCCCGCATGCCCTCCCCTCCGCTGACTACATCCTCCTGGGGGACCTCAACTTCCACCTGGAGAACAACAACGACCGCAACACCAGCACCCTGCTCGACAACCTCGCCAACCTGGGACTCAAGCAACTGGTGTCCACCCCCACCCACCTCGCCGGACACACACTCGACGCAGTCTTCTCTTCCAGCACAGACATCGACTTCAGCCACGCCACTGAGCTTCAATGGACGGACCACAGCTGCGTCCACTTCACCTTCAAGAGAACGACGACCGACGACCACCAGCAACAGGCCTCCCGCAGAAGCTGGAACAAGATCTCAGCAGACCAGCTCGCCACCTCCCTGAGCCAGCACCCTCCTGCCAGCTCAGCGAACCCCAGCCAAGCCGCCGACAACCTCACGAAGTGGATCAGCAACTGCGCGGACGAACTCGCCCCACTGAGGACCCCGCCTAGCAGACCCGGCAGCAAGAAGGCCCCATGGTTCACCGACGAACTCAAGAGCTCCAAGAAGAACTGCCGAGCCCTCGAGAAAGTCTGGAGAAGGGAACCGACACCGGACAACAGGACCTCCTTCAAACTCGCCACCCGGAAACACCACCAGCTGATCCGCGCCGCCAAGAAAACAGCATTCAAGGACCGGCTGGACAACAACGCACACAACTGCAAGGAACTCTTCAACATCGTGAAAGAGCTTTCCAACCCCAGCGCAGGAAACAACGACATCACCCCATCGCAAGACCTCTGCAACTCCCTCGCTTCATACTTCCACAACAAGATCGCGGACATACACAGCAGCTTCAACAACCAACCAACGCACACCATGACCGAACAACCGCCCCCCACCACCACCCTCCACGCCTGGACCCCGATCAGCACCGAAGACACCATCCGCACGATGAACTCCATCCACTCCGGATCACCGACCGACTCCTGCCCTCACCACGTCTTCAACAAGGCCGACGCTGTCATCGCACCCCACCTGCGAGACATCATCAACACATCCTTCGACACCGCCACCTTCCCTGAGAGCTGGAAGCACGCCGAACTCAGCGCTCTACTCAAGAAACCCACAGCGGACCCCACCGAACTCAAGAACTACCGCCCCATCTCGCTCCTCCCGTTTCCAGCCAAAGTCATCGAGAAGACCGTCAACAAGCAGATGGCCGCCTTCCTCGAGACGAACAGATCCCTCGACCCCTCACAGTCCGGCTTCCGAGCCAACCACAGCACCGAGACCGCCCTCATCGCCGCCACCGATGACATCCGAGCCCTGATGGACAAGTGAGAAACAGCGGCCCTCATCCTCCTAGACCTCTCCGCGGCATTCGACACGGTCTGCCACCGCACCCTAGTACGGCGCCTCAGCAACATCGGCATCCAGGACAAGGCGCTGGAATGGATCATCTCCTTCCTCGACGGAAGAACACAGAGAGTCCGCCTTCCACCGTACAAGTCAGAGGCCTCCGAAGTCATCTGCGGCGTCCCCCAAGGATCATCTCTGAGCCCCACCCTCTTCAACGTCTACATGAGCCCCCTCGCGGCCATCGTACGCAAACACAACCTCAGCATAATCTCCTACGCCGACGACACCCAGCTGATCCTCTCTCTGACCAACGACCCCGCCGCCGCCAGAGCCAACCTGCACGAAGGGATGAAAGAGGTAGCCGAGTGGATGACAACCAGCCGCCTGAAACTGAACTCGGACAAGACGGAGGTCCTCATCCTGGGCTCCTCACCGTCCGCCTGGGACGACTCCTGGTGGCCTCCCGCCCTGGGCACCGCACCCAAACCGACAGACCATGCACGAAACCTGGGCTTCATCCTGGACTCCTCCCTCTCCATGACCAGGCAAGTCAACAACGTCTCCTCGGCGTGCTTCAACATCCTACGCATGCTACGGAAGATCTTCTGGTGAATCCCCACCGAGACCAGGAAGACCGTCACCCAGGCCCTCGTCACCAGCCGACTGGACTACGGCAACGCCCTCTACGCCGGTACCACCGCCAAGCTCCAGAAGAGACTCCAGCGGATCCAGAACGCCTCAGCCAGACTCATCCTCGACATCCCACGAACCAGCCACATCTCCGGACATCTGAGAGACCTTCACTGGCTCCCCGTCAACAAAAGAATCACCTTCCGCCTCCTCACCCACGCACACAAGGCCCTACACGACCAAGGCCCGAGCTACCTCAACAGCCGAGTCAACTTCTACGCTCCCAAACGCCACCTCCGATCAGCCAACCACGCCCTCGCCGCCGTCCCCCACATCCGAAGAGCGACTACAGGAGGAAGGTCCTTCTCCTACCTGGCCGCCAAGACCTGGAACTCCCTCCCTCCCGACCTGCGCCTGACCCAAGACCACCTCTCCTTCAGGAAGAAGCTGAAGACCTGGCTGTTCGAGCAGTAGCCCCCAGCGCCTTGAGACCCTACGGGTATGTAGCGCGCTTTACAAGTATCTTTGATTGATTGATTGATTGAAGCCAGCACCTCACAAATGTAGTAAACCTGTGAGTATGTGCCCTTGATGAAAAAAATAGAAAGGGTAGAAGAAGAACTATGATAATGGAAACAAAATATACCATTGTTTTGATACGAGTTAATGTGGAGCAACCCTGCTGCTACAAGTGAATTCCGGTGCATTTTTGTAAGAGGGGGGGATTAAGGAAAATATTACTCAACCTTTAATCATCTCTTTGTAGTTTGTAGTGCTGTAGAATTCACATGTTCTACATACTCCTGCCATCTAATGTTGGGCTCAGACTTTGCAAGTTGTTTTTGCTCAAAACGTTTCTTCGAGTCACAAGGTCTCCTGTGATTACTCCCTTACATTGCTTTCTGTAGAGTAGTGAATGAAAGTATAGAGTGGCTAATAGTTAAAAATTTGTTAACCATGCAAATAGTGTATACAGTAAGGTTAACACTTGATGTTACCGAGATATGTAAACAAGACACTGACTCTGGGTAGGAGGGTGGGTGCATGTGAATCTACAGCACTAACAGTTACACACAGATGCTTACTGGGTAAGTAACATACTCTGTTCGCAGCATGTGTGGCCATAGATATACATTCTAGGCACATGCTGTAAAGCAGTACTCCCTAAAGCAGTGGCTTCTCAGTGGATATTGTATATGTCTGATACCGAGTTCGTAGTACTATTTGGTCAACCCTAGTCTATTGACAGGTGAGCTAGCTACACAATAAGGTTTGGTAAATGTGTGCACAATTGACCATGTAACTGCTTTGAAATATCAGCTATTCAATCAATCAATCATGGATTGGTAAAGTGCAACTACTCACCTGTGGGGGTCTCAAGGCACTGGGGAGGGTGGCTCCATAATGTGCTGAGGTCATCCGAAGAGCTAGGTCTAGAGGTCCTTCCTGAACTGGGGCAATGTGGGAGATTTCCAGAGGTGGAAGGGTAGGGTGTTCTAGGCTTTGGCTGTGAGGTAGGCGAAGGACTTTCCTCCCATTCTAGTCTTGTTGATATGAGGGACAGTGGGCAGAGAGAGCTGGGCTGATCGCAGGTATCTTTCGGGTGCATGTTCAGGTATGCGGGTCCTGTGTTGTGAAGGGCCTTGTATGCGTGGGTGAGGAGGTTGAAGATTCTTCTTCTTTCGACTGTAAGCCAGTGGAGATCGCGCTGCTGTTGGGTGATGTGACTGCAACGGCGGATGACGAGGATTAGTCTGGCTGCGGTGTTCTGGACAGTCTGGAATTTGGGAAGGAGTTTCTTATTGCTTCCGGCACAGAGAATGTTGCCATAGTCCAGTCTGCTGCTGATGAGTGCATGCGTGACGGTTTTTCTGGATTTGGGTGGGATCCATCTGAAAGTCTTTCAGAGCTTACGGAGGGTGTTGAAGCAGGTCAAGGATACGGCGGGGATCTGGTGGTTTATTGTGAGCGATGAGTCTAGGATGATGCCGATGTTTTGAGCGTGCTCCTTCAGGGTGGGGGAAAGGGCCACCAGGAGCTATTGGAATATTCACTTCCCAGTAGCATGTGGCCTAGGGGGTAGAACCCTCAGATAGAATTTTTGGATACATTTAACAATGCATCTAGCTATGCCAGCTTTTTTTGTAGGGTAACCTTTACAAGGTTTAGCAATAGCAACAAAATGCTGTTGAGCTGTACCTGCACTGGCCGCTGCTGTATTTATTCACAGTTTCTTGGGAGTCAAGAAGGGAGCACCCATGATCAATGGAATTTAGGGTGCCACCCAGGTGTATGACCACTTCCTCCAAAGTGTGGCATATTCTTGCCCCAGAAATCATAATTGTCTCGTAATCAAACATGGAAAAAGTCTCTACAGAGGAGCTGTATCAGGCTAACCCACCCTACTGGTGTGACTAATTTTCCTAAACACTTCTTTTCCAACCCTGTCCTGTTCTTGGAATTGCTCGAGTACCAAGGTGGACAAGGATGACTTCACAAAATTCCTCCAAGAACATGAGGTCTTTCTTTTACAGGAAACTTGGCAGCCTACAAATGCATTCATCATGGGCTGCAAGGAATACCAGGAATACCATAACACGCCATAAAAGAATAAAGCTCTGGGAGAGCAAAGCTAGGTCTATCGATCTACATCTCTACTGACATACTCTGGGCCCGCGAAGAGGTGAATTTGTATCCAACATAAATGCAGTGTGTGAAACTAGAAGCCACACCTGACTTCACACTAATAATCCTAAAGATATACACACACTCGGCACTCAAGCACAAGGTGGAAAAAATTCAGTCGCTGAAAGGGATGCTCAAAGCACTGAAACCCACATATCCCCAAGCAAGCATAATTCTGTCAGGGGACTTTTTAATGAGACAACAAGATTTTCCTGAGCTGTAGCAATATCAGTTCATGTTACTAAGATAACTGATAATTTTAAAATGGATTGCTTTTATATGTATTTTGTGATGGTTTTTATTAACTAATAACAATAAACTCTTATCTTACCTATCTTACCTGTCAGCCGACTTCAACATGAATTTATTACAGGGCTCGGACAGCAAATTTCCAGGACAAACGCTGGTAAAACAGGGCAACCAAACAAGATACATTTTTTACCAGATAGATCGCATCTCTGTGCTTGAGGATCTGGCATGTTCACACTAAATGGACGTAGTCCTTTGTAAGCCTGGGCAAAGCACTACGCTACGCTCGCGTAGTTTGCGAAGTTTGCGATACTTCGCGAATTGCACGTAGCACAGTGCAAACACGTGTAGCGTAGTGTTGCGTAGTGCAGCGATCCTTTTTTGCTTGCTCGGGGTCCTCAACGTCAAGTTGGCGACCGCGAGCAAGCAAAATGACATCCCGGCGAGACTTTTTCCTCGTTCGCGATCAGCAACATCAAGTTGGCGATCGCGAGCGTGGAAAATAAATCTCCTGGCGAGTCTCAACGCGAGGAGGTCAGGTTTCTCATTGCGAGTGGTCGCGTATGCTCGCGACCGCTCGCGATGAGAAACTACCAGTCCGCGTTGAGAAAGCTGCCGCTCGAGTAAAAATCTACTCGAGCAGCAGAAAACTACAGCTCGCACTGTGCAAGATGCCGTTTTCAATGATTGCACAGTGCCGGTTGCTTGTCCGCACTGTGCAATCATTGAAAACGACATCTTGCACAGTGCGAACAGGGTACTACGCAGTTCGCGAAGTGCTACGCGTTACTCGCGTAGTGCGAAGTGCACTTTGCGTAGCTTCGCGTAGTGCTACTTCGCGAACTACGCCCAGGGTTAGTCCTTTGGATCATCGAGCAGCCTTCACAAGTGTAACTGATAAGACCTGCTCAACCATTGATTTTACTCTGGTAGAACCGGACCTGTACAAGTACATTTCAAACTTTAATATGAAAGAAAGATCGGACAGCAATCATTTTGCCCAAACATTTACCCAGGACCTCACTCCGGCCAGGGCGCAAAAAGAACAGGGTCTTGTCTCAGCTGCACAGCCATGCAATCTAAGGCATCTCAAATGGAATGAAGAGACTAAAGATTCTATCATGGAAGTCGGTACCATCCTCCTCTCGCACCCTGATGATAGGCTAACTTTGATACAGGTTTGGGAGGAATTTGTCAAAACATTACCTTTAAAATTTTCAATCAAACCATCCACTAACAAATCAAAAGGAAACACCAGGACAGCATGGTTTACTTTACATTTAAGGATAATGAAAAAACAACACAACAAAGAACTTAGAAACATGTGTTTATGCGGTCATCAACCAAGCCAGCCCAAGACTCGATTGCCAAAATAGCTGAAATGAAACAAACATACAAAAAAGTGATCAGGGTGGCAAAATATAAACAAAACGAGGCAATCTGGTTGAAACTAATATACGCAAGCCAGCAGAGAAACACTAAACATTTCTGGGGCAAAATAAACTGCCTGATAAACGGGCACAATCAGCACAACAACTCAGACATCACGAAAACCGATTGGACAAACCACATAACCACGGTATATAATGATGCAGCACAGTATAGTGTGCCAATAAGACGTGCAGAGCCTCGAAGGGCCCAATCTGTTTCAAAAATATTCAATGCAGATTGCCCCTACATAGAACAAAGACAGGCAGATTATAACAACTCTAATCTCATGGAAGCAGTCTGGGCTGACCATGACACAACGCTGATAACGAAATGTCTTAGACCAGCAGTTCATCAAGTGACGTAAATTCCACTCGAATTTGCTGCCTGAATTAGAGGACTGGGCGACCAACATAAACTTAGTCCCTAAAAGTTAAACAGGCTTTCACGCTGGAATGAGCACTTTAACCAACCTATCAGCTGTCATTCTCTTGGCAGAGCAAGCCATCTCAAAATTGGGCACACTTTATGCATGCTTTCCCGACCTCTAAGCAGCCTTTGATAAGGTCCCAAGGGCCATCCTATGAATAAAGATGGCATGTTGGGGGGTCCCACCAAAATTACTAGAGGCAATTAGAAATCTCTACTAAAGACATGGGTCCAAATAAAACTTGGAGACAGCTGAAACATAACCAACAAAATCTTCACTAACAATGGCTTAAAGCAGGGGTCCATCTTGGCACAATGCCTGTTTAACATCTATACAGCCACCCTAGAGAGCCATCTACGCCAATTACAGGGAGACCCCACAGGTTGTGCAACAAACCAATAAGAAGTTTGCAATATGCAGACTGTATAGTCTTGTTCAGCAAAACTCGCCTAGGTTTACAGTGGCTAATTGCCCATTTGCTAGATTATACAAAAAATGCGCAACTGGACCCTAACTACAAAAAAACTAAGGCTCTGTGTTTTTAGAGTGCTCATAAGAGACAACCTAGAGTTACCTGGAAGGCAAAGAGTAACACCTTAGAACAGGTATCAACTTTCAAATACCTTGGGGTGCATCTAGAACACTATATGAAATGAAATGGTGATTTATAAAGCACAAAATAATCACCCTAGGGTGTCAAGGCGCTCACTCATTGAAACCAAATTTGACTGAAGAGTTCACAGGCGCTTTAATGAATAAACAACCAGGTCTTTAACGCTTTTCTGAAGGCCAACAGATGTGTCTCCTGTTTCAATTTTATAGGAAGAGAATTCCACAATTTAGTTGCACCCAACACAAAGCTAATGGCCCAAATTCCAGGGGCCAAATATCAGGTGACCAAAAGTTAGTATGTGCACACAGCAAACCGCAAGTATTATCCAAGCAAGGAAAAGCAAACAAATTGTTATTCGCATGTGAAATCTTGTAACAAAAATGAAGAGATTGCTCAACAAATCATCTTTTGAGGGACGTAGAAGCAAAATTCATGCCTTTCATTTCGTGTGGATCAGAAGGAACTACTCAAAAGTAAAGATTCAGCAAGTCTGAACACCTTACAATCCAGCATCTTCAAAATATTGCTTAGGATTCCACTACATATATCACAAGCCCATATTAGATCGGAGTTTGGGCTACACAACCAGATTCCAGTTAGACAAGGCATCCTAATAAAATACTATTGGAGAATGAGGGCAGATGCAAACTCACTGGCCTTGCAATGTTGGCTTGATGTAGAAAAACAAGCCAGTGCAAAGAACTCAGTCTACACTTCATTACATCAGTCAATTGTGGCCCTGCAGTTAGAAGAGGCCTAGCACACAATAACAGAATACTCTGAGTTCAAAAGGGCAATTAATAAAGTAGCCAAACAGTAATCACTTTTAAAAGATAAAGGAGCTTTGGCGAGTAAAAGGCAAACGTGGGCGGTCCTGCCAACATACTAAGTTTTAAAACCCAAACCATACTTGTCAGCACACATTCCAGAGTCAAAAAGCACAATCTGACTCTAATTAGGCCGGGAGTCTTTCCATCAACAGAGTTAATGCTGGCATGGAAACAGACCTGGCCAACCATGGAGTGTCGTCTTTGCAGACAGAATAGTGAATCATTACTCCATCTATTATGCATTTGCCCAGCTCTTTTATCACTCGCGAGGAATCTATTATGGCCCACATTATAACAGTTACAAATAAGATCATGCCGACCAACTGTAATAGAGCTATTAGGAGGTTCATCAGTCCAGCAAGCATGCAAGGCAGTGAAGTTCTTGGACCTAGCAGTCAAGGAGTTAGAAAAGGATAAATAAGAAAATAACAAATAACATTCAGTCTGCAAATTTGGGCCTGGTAAGGCAGATGGCTCTCCTTTGTCTACTATGCTCTGTACTAAGGAGACACAGAACTTTTATACAGGACTGAAATCCCTGTGGCTTTTTCCTTCCATTTACTTCCTAAACTCATGCGTATAGTGTTCCCGTCCTTGGCATTGCATATAAGGACATGGAACACTCACAGTATATGTACAGAGAACAATTTATTTTACTGACTGGACTAAGCATCTTACACTATCATCTGTAGCAATAAGCTCATCAATGTACACATGTGACATTTTTTTTTTTAAAGTCCTTGTAACTGTACTTGCACTTGGATTGTGGTACCACTGAGCAAAATAAGGAAAACTAGCTTCGAAACATTCGAAACATTCGATCAATGTAATACAATATTGCTGTAGTAACATGATTGAATCTCTTGGAGTTTTAATAAAAAAGTATTTTTAATATACCATTTTTTATTTGGGTTTTAGTACTTAATATAATATTACTATTATTCCAATGATTTTATAGTATCATAGGATCGCAACTAATGTTGCCGCTATATTTTAGTTATTGTCAGATTTGTTGAATTTAATGTACTGCTTTTTGATGAACAAAACATTGTAAAAGATTTGAATTAATCATACAATAAACATATGAGTTGCCGCTCTACCGAATCAAATTGCTGGGGTTCCTGTGTGGCTGAGTTTGCAGGATGTGGGGGTGCATGCGTTGTCCTAAGGCTCATTCTCCATTTGAAGACAAGTTCGGCCACACTACCCCCCCTTCCTGCCATCTGCTCTGCAGCTTGCACTTCTCTGTTCCCCTGACAGGAGAATTTCACACCTCATTCAAGCAGCCTGGCCAGCCAGGACAGAGCAGCTGAAACATGGCTCCTATCAATATTCACAGTTATAGATACAAGACACCCTACCCCGAAGCACCTAGGGTAGACCTTTGTAAAAATAGGGTCAATTAACACTTTGGAATTACCTTCAAATCCAAAGACGTATTTGCATATAATTTCTGTTTAAAATCAGCCTGCGTGCAGGGGGCGTGGCCAAGATGGCGGGGTGAGCGGACGCTTCCTCCCGTAGCTCCTCCGGCCCGGCCAAGCTAAAGCCCTTTTCTTATGCTTCTCTCCCCCCGCTGAGGCTCAGCGCGGGAGAGGAGCGTGGCGGAACATCAGGGGCACACATCGGTGCTGTTTTGGTCCGGATCGCCCCGGGGGAACCCCCCCAAAAGTTCGCCCGAGATCAAGGGACGACGGCGGCGAGCCCGAGGGGCGGAGCGTATTGGAGAGCTGTCCGGGCGCCTCGGTTGGGCCTGGTGCTGAAAGTTGCGGTCTGGAGGGGATCTGGCCCGCCGCTCGACGGTGACTGAAGGAGCCTGGCAGGAAGGGGCCCGACGGTGTGGAAGGCCTGGGACGGGTGCCCCGGCACTCGGACTGGTGACGGCGACACCTGGCACTGCGGAGGCCCTGACCCCTAGCCGAGGTACGGCGGACTCTTTGATGGGGTCGGATCATCTGGCCCCCTGTGCGTGACAAACGGGGGCCGGTGGTGGAACTTATTCTACTGCGGGGTGCCTCGGAGGCCCCGGGGGTGTCGCCGGGCCTAGTCGTTTTGGCCTGCTCCGCCCGGCCGCCATTTTGTCCCCGAAGGAGCAGTGGTGGCGGCCTCCGCTGGAGTCCTGGCTGCTGGCTGCACGCGACCTCCCGATATTGCTGGATTGACTACCGGAGGGATGAGCTGTTGGGACCCCTCCGCTGCGGCCCCCTTGGTTGTCTCACGCTAGCTCTTGCGGCTGACGGTGACCGGACTAGGCCGCCATTTTGTCACCTGTGACGCAGCGACCTCACTTGTGGGGGATACCCGGGCCGAGTGCTTGCCGGCGGCTGAGCATCTCTGGGGCGCCTGGATCGGGGCCCGACTGCGGAGCTAGCGATGTCTGGAAAAGGAGGCCCGAAGAAAGGGGACCGTACTCTGCCGGACATGCTTGGCAGGGCCCAGCACTTGCGGGACAGGACACAGCCCTCACCGGGGCCCTCCCGGGCTCCGGCGGATGTGACTGGAGGGGAGCCACCCGTCACGAGGGCCTTCATGGAGGAACTGTTTAGCTCCCTCAGGGAGGACTTCCAGACACTGAAGCGGGAGGTGGCCAGCGAGGTCCGAGAAGTGCGCAGAGAGGTGGAGGGCCTAGGTGAGCGTGTGGAGGCGGTGGAGACGGAGGGCCAACAGCGAGCGGAGGAGATAGTCCACCTCCAGCAGGACGTTCTTCGCCTCCGGGAACAGTGTGTGGAGCTCCAGGCCCACTCTGAGGACCTTGAGAACAGATCTCGGAGGAACAACATCCGAGTGCGTGGCGTGCCGACTGCGGATGAGGGGTCCGATCTGGGGGGCTACCTGCGGGCCCTGTTCCGAGAGATCCTGGGGGAGGACGCGGACTTTCCCATCAGCATCGACAGGGCGCATAGGGTTGGCCGTCAGCGCCAGCCATCGGCACCCCCACCGGACATTCTGGCCTTCCTGCCCGACTTTCCACTAAAGGAGCGTATCATGGCTGAAGCCCGCAGGAAACAGCCCCTGACCTTTCGGGATCGGCCGGTGGCGCTTTACCAGGACCTCTCCGCCATCACTCTGCAGAAACGCAGGTCATTTAGGATTGCCACTGACTTTTTGCGCGAGCACGAGACGCCGTACTCTTGGGGTCACCCCTTCCGCTTGATTTTTCGGTGGAACGGAGTATTACATCAGCTACGCTCCTTGCAAGACATTTGTGGTGTCCTGGGGCTCACGGCGGCGGAGGAGGAGGGAGCTACGCCGTCGTGGAGGTCCTTGGAGGGACGGAATCGGCGGAGGTCATCGAGGCGGCGCTCAGCGACCAGTGCAGGGCGCCCGGACTCCCCTACCATTAGGGCAGACAGGGCCGACGCCCTGAGGGCGGCGGCCGGGGACTCGACCGGCTCCTCTAGCGTGGCCTTGACGGCCTAACACACACTCCGGGGGGAGATGTCTTTAGCTTCTTAACATGCTTGGCACGGGGCGGGGGGGTTGGGGGGGAGCGGGTGGAGGTGAGTGGCTGGACGTCCACTTTGCTCTTTTCTACGGACTTGCCCGTTTTGGGGCTTGACTGAGACTATGGGGTGTTTGAGTTTGGGGATGGCTAGTTGCCAAGGTTGTGTTTTGGGTGGGGGAGGGGGTTGTTTTGGGGTTGGGAAGGTCCCGTCCGATGTTGTCTATGCCCGCTTTGTTTTGGCTTGTCCCGCGCTGCGGCCCCGCGCGCCCCACCCGCTGATTCCCTACCCATTGCATGGCGCTCCCGATCCCTGCGAGGAATGCCGGGCCTAAAGGTAGTGACCCTTAATGTTCAGGGTCTGAATAACCCGGTGAAGCGTAGAGCGATCCTGTCGTTGCTGGAGGGGACGCAGGCGGACATTTGCCTTTTGCAGGAGACACACTTATTGCCCCGAGACTGCCATAGGATGCGCTCTGCTAAGTTCCCCACCCAGTTCTTTTCCTCGGCAGCGAACAAGACGGCGGGGGTAGCCATTCTCCTAGCGAGCTCCTTTCGGGGGGAGGTGTTGCATAAGTGTGCTGAACAGAAGGGGAGGCTCCTTGCGTATCGCATGCGCCTGGGAGGCATAGCATTTACGGTTGGCTCCGTTTATAGCCCAAACGAGCACCAAGAGCGCTTCCTAGATTCCGCGCTGGTGGATGTCACTGCTTCCCCGGACCGACACATTATCTTGGGCGGAGACCTCAACATTGTCTTTGACTCTGGGATGGACAGATCGGCGCAGCGCTTCCCGCAGACGGGGGAACTGTCCCAGGCTGGGAAGGCCCGGATTGCGGACATGGACTTGCACGATCTCTGGCGCTCCCTGCACCCCACGGATAGGGACTACTCTTTCTTCTCGCACGCACACCGCACCTACTCACGGCTGGACTACCTCCTGGTGAGTGGACCGATGCGTGCCGCTGCCACGGCGGCGGACATCGGGGTCCTGACCCTGTCTGACCACTCTCCAGTCATCGGCGTTTTCCAGTGGCCGGCGGCCTCCCCCTCTCGGGGGGTGTGGCGCCTCCGGGACACACTTCTACACAAAAAATCGGTGGTACAACGCGTCGGGGAGGTCATACAGGACTATCTCACTCACAACAGCAACACTGACACCTCGCAGGCGACACAGTGGGCGGCACTGAAGGCCGTCCTACGGGGGGAATTCATCTCTATCTCTGCAGCCGAGAATAAGGAGCGGCAACTGAAGAGGGATGAGTTGACAGCTCAAGTCCGGGAGCTTGAGCAGGTCCACCGCCGTACGGGAGCGCCGAGGGTCTGGAGGCAGTTGAAGGCAGCGAGGAAGCTCCTCTCGGCTCTGGATCTTGATAGGGCGGAGTACGCCGCCTTACGTTTGAAACATGCCTACTACACTGGGGGGGACAGATGTGACAAGCTCCTAGCACACCGGCTCCGGGTCGCGCAACAGCGCAGCGTCGTGAAAGAATTGGTGGGTGCGGACGGGGGGGGTTGTCTCCGGGGACGCGGAGGTAGCGGAGTCTTTCCGCGGCTTCTACGAGGCGCTGTATGCTGAGGAGCCCTCCCCGCCACGGGATGCCGATAGCTATTTGGAGTCGGTGACCCTCCCGGTACTGGACCCGGCTCAGGCTGACCACCTGGAGCGGGATATCCATGTGGAGGAAGTGATTTCAGCTATCGCGCGGCTGAAACATGGCAAGGCCCCGGGCCCGGACGGGTACACGTCGCTATTCTACAAGACTTTTTGCACGGCCGTGGCCCCTGTCCTTACGCGGCTGTTTAACTCTTTCTCCGAACCGGGAGCCATCCCTCCGGATCTCCTGAGGGCGACGGTCGCGGTAATCCCGAAGCCTGGGAAGGACCGGGCCCTCTGCGGCTCGTACCGGCCCATCTCGCTCCTAAATGTCGACCTCAAGTTGTACACGGGGATTCTCGCAGCCAGGCTGGGTCCACACCTCCCCGACCTGGTGGAGGCGGACCAGGCTGGTTTTGTGCCCGGTAGACAGACGGTTGACAACACCAAGAGGGTGACACATGTTCTGGAGAAGGCCTCAAGGATCTCGGGGGAGCGGATGTTGTTGTCCGTTGATGCGGAGAAGGCCTTCGACAGAGTTCACTGGCCGTATCTTGAGCGGGTCCTCAAGAAACTGGGAATCGGCGATAAGTTCCGCACCATGGTATTTAATTGCTATAAGCATCCTTCAGCGTCGGTGCGGGTAAACGGGTGTAGCTCTGGTGGCTTTGCCATCGAGCGCGGCACGCGGCAGGGCTGCCCTCTCTCGCCGCTCCTGTTTGCCCTCTACATGGAGCCGTTTGCTCAGAGGATTCGTGACAATCCGGATGCTGTCGGGGTCCGGATGGGCCAGTACGTCCACACCGTCAGTCTCTACGCGGATGATGTCCTGCTGACTTTGGACGACCCTAGGAGGTCGCTGCCTGCTTGCCTCCGAGAGTTGGACGCCTTTGCGGGGGTGGCCGGCTTCAAAATGAATATGAGCAAGTCGATGGCATTGGACGTGTCCCTGGCTGCGGAAACCAGGAGGGATCTTCAACGGCTCTTCCCCATGCAGTGGTCCTCGTCCACGGTGCCGTATCTGGGGATTCTGCTGGCGCCTACATTATCGGAGATGGTTACGGCCAATTATGCCTCCCTCAGCAGGAAGATCAAGGACGAGCTTGGCCGCTGGAACAAAGGCCTGCTGTCCTGGCTGGGGCGAATCGCGGCGGTCAAAATGACGGTGCTGCCCCAGATACTATATCTTTTCCGAGCCCTTCCGCTCCAACCCCCGGTGGGCTGGATCCGACAAATGCAGGCTGACATCTCCCGCTTTGTCTGGCAGGGCCGCAGGCCACGCATGAAGAGGGTCCTCTCCACGCTTGCTCCGGAAGCGGGGGGTCTCGGCATTCCGGACCCCCGTAAGTACTTCCAGGCGGCACAGCTTCGCTATCTGGTGGAGTGGAGCAGGTGGGAGTCCGACAAACATTGGCTCTTTCAAGACCAGGCAGTGGCGGGCCGCACCTTACAAGAGGTTCCATTCTTGCGTCGCACGCATCGCCCCCCTAATCTTTACGCTTCCTTTGTTACGCGGGTCCCCCTGCGTGTGTGGGACGTGGTCTGCGAGACCCGGGGCCTCACCATCTTCCCTTCGCCGCTCACGCCCATTACGGGCAACCCGGACTTCTCCCCAGGGATGGAGCCGGGGGTTTTCTCCCACTGGGTACGGGCGGGCTGCAGGGCACTCTTCCAGATCTATGGCCCGGAAGGCGTGGTTCCTTTTCAGCAACTCCGCCAGGAGTTCGGCCTGACGGAGCTGGACAGATTGCGCTACATGCAAGTTCGGCATTGGGCCCTCCAGCCTCAGGTGCGTGCCACCGCTGCCCGTCCAATTACACCGTATGAGCGGTGGTTGGCTACTCGGACCTCCGACGCTAAACTGATCACTGATCTGTACAAACACCTACAACCCCCGCCGTTTCACTACTACAATCCGGGGAGGGAGCGTTGGCACAGGGAATTGGGTAGGACACTCAGCCACAAGGAATGGGACAAAATTGCGTATCGGGCGCGGCACTCTGCATATCACACGGGCCTTACGGAGACCTTCACTAAGGTGTCCACATACTGGTACTACACCCCGGAGAGACTGTATGAAATGCATAAACACACTGACAAGGGGTGCTGGCGGAGCTGCGGGCAGGAAGGTACCCTTACACACATCCTATGGGATTGCCCAGTGCTGACCGCCTACTGGAAGGAAGTCTTGGACGAGGTGGATGAGCACTTTGGGATAGAGCTGCCGCGACTCCCGGCGTATGTCCTGCTGGGCCTCCCCAATGACCTAATGTACCCACTGAAGTCCCGCAGGGGTAGGCAGATTGCAATAGCGCTGGGGTCTGCGGTTCAGAACATTCTAATCCACTGGCGCACATCCACCGTCCCCTCCATCACCGGTTGGTTGCATAGGCTCTGGCATGTGCTGGGGATGGAGAAGCTGTCGCTTACGGTTGCGGGGGAGATAGACCAATTTGAAGAGCTATGGCAACCCTTTCTAGCGCTGCTGTCCACTGAATTCCGGGAGCTCACCTGCCCGAGGTATCTTAGGCTTCTCAGGCTGAGGCCGCCGGTGACCCCGGCGGACTAGCTTACATGTGAGATGGGGACCCCCGGGGAGGGGGGGGGGGTGCGGGGCTTCCTGGTTAGGGCTACTTTGCTGCGGGACCATAGGACGGGGGGGAGGGGGGAGTGTTGTTGTTTTGTTACTGGGAGGATGGGGGATGGGAGGGGGGGGATTGTGTTCTGTTGAGGTGTTGATTGGGGGGGGTTTTATTGCTCAGCTTTGGGGTGTCGGATACGCGCGTGGGATTTCACAGCTTGTAATTCTAGCGTTCATTTACTGTGTTCTTCCCTCTGAGCCACCGCGCCACCTATTGCCAACCCTCTGGAGATGCATCCCTTCTTCTTTGACTGTATTCCATGTATCCTGCCTCCTGTCCCCCTCCCCCATGGTTTGTTTTGTCTCAATAAAAAACGTTTTAAACATAAAATCAGCCTGCAAGGCAGGGCAGGCTTTTAAATGACAGCAGGCACCACAGTAGCGCATACTTCAGTGCAGGAAATCTACTGGGCCTCTAAACCCCCCTGCCCTAGTATACTAGCAACTTATAATCACCCAAGCCTTATTGTATACTAGGGACTTACAGGGGTCTGTCGTTGCCAATTGTAATTATACCAAATTAACATGTACGTTTTACACAGAGCTCCAGCTGTGGGTCTGGTTAGCAGAGCCCAGGGCATAGTCAGAGTCAGAAAGTCACCATCTAGTGGTCAAAATACCTCAAAAGTGTGGGGGGGGGAGCACTGCAAACAGGTCCTGATTTCTGGTGCCGTAGTAGAGGGTTGATACCTTTGGGTATTTTTGGAAGTATATAAAAGTATGGGGAGACTTGATCTATAATATGTAAGAATTTTTTTGGGTCGGCTCTTCAAACCTGTTGAAAAGGGGGAAGGTGTTGTACTACAGACCACAAGTGCCTACATGATGGAATGCAGACAGCTCCTGAGCAGCAACAAGAACTTTAGGGTGATCACGGAAGGGCCGACCAAAATATTTTGTCGGTGATCAACAAAATGGTGGATGAAGCAGTAACAGGAGCATGGATTTTAAAACGAGAGGCTGATTTCTGATGTAACAAAATTTCTGTCACTCTACTTTTATATGTTTCCCAAAATACACAAGAAACCTATACTGTTAAGCGTTTTAGATTCAGGTAATAGGTTCTATTTTGACCCTTTATCACACTTTAGTGACTGTTTAATGAAACCTATTGTACTGAAAACGTCCACATATTTGAGGGACACAAAGGCTCTACTTCCTATCACGAAAGATGTAACTTTTGACCTAACAATCGATTGGTGCGCCTAAATGTCGAAAGCCTGTACACCAGTTTACTCTAGGAGGCAACATTGAATTCTAGGAATGAAATTGTTTACCATGAGGATTGGAATTACAATACTCCCCATCATTTTATACAAGAGTGCTTAAGATCAGCGCTCTCAAAAAGATTTTTTTGAGCTTGAGAAGACTCTATACTTGCAAGTCAATGGAACTTCCATGGGCAATACTTTTGACCCAAGTACACCAGGCCTCTATGTACATCATTTTAAGACTACGCTCATTCTCAATGACTGCATTCCCTTCAGAACACACATTAAGGTGTGGAATGGTTTCATTGATACGTATTGATGATGTTGGAAGGTAATCCGGAATTTGTGATCCCCATTTTTCACGAGTGATAGAAACTTAGGGGCCCATTGCGATGGCGGGCGGACTTTGTCCGCTCGCCACCGTATCAGGAAATGGGACCGCCCACCATTGTAAACGGCTCAGTCGTGGCCTGGGGTACCGACGGAAAGAGAGGGGCCTCATTCTATCTACACACGCAGTAGCATAATTATATAGGTCCTGAGGAAGGCCAAGATTACATTCAATCCAAAATGACTGAAACATGTAGACCTTGATTTTGGACTTATGCAGTTATTATTTCAAAACTGCATTTGCACTGTTTTTAATTTGGTGACCAATAGACTATGAATAAAGTTTGTTTCTCTATTGACAACCAATTTTAGCGAGCACATCAATTTTCAAATTGTTTGCACTGCGCCCACCACTCTCAGAAATCTCTACTCTTCACATCTGTTGGATTGTAGCAAATCCTAGCTATCCATTATAAAAATATCTCTGAGCTCCTCCCTCTCAGAGAGGGGGTTGTAGCCCTTAGTTGCACTAGGTTGCAACTAAGAGGAGATCCCAATGATGAAGCATGTCACCATGGTGAGTGATGGGATTCCGTCCTCTTTAAAGAGGACTTTCACTGATTACACCATTAGGTCTTTTTCTTGTGCCAGTAGCCTGAGAAGCCTTTTTTTCAGGCTTATAGACCCATGGATTTTTCTGTTGTGTTTGGGGAATATATCCGTATGCTGGTCTTTAAACGTTCCCTAAGACCCTCAATCTCTTGTTTTATTGTTGTCATTTCTGAATCACAACAATACTCCATATAGTTTAGGCAGAAATCAGTCGCTACAGGATGAAAGGCCACACACTTTATTGTGCTTATGTGGACAACCATGTGCGTCATAAATCAGTTTTTCCTGTTGTGCACACCAATCAATGCATTTTTGCCACATCTGGAGCGAGGGTGGTGTAGGTTGCTTCCAAAGGCAGACAATGTCCCTCTTAGCCACCAGACAGACCACCTCCACAAAAATCCTTACACAGCCTGGGACCCCCCCCCCCATACCAGGCAGTCCCATGTCATATGATAAAAGTCGGCGGCAGGGAGAGGGCAGCACACGCATTGAGTCTGGGCAGAAAACAACCACCGATGTATGCGATGCAGCAAAAGATAGGTTGCATGCAGGTAATTACTTTGAAACAAATGCAGACATGAAGATATTGCCTGCTCTCTAGGGGCCAAACATGCTTCCCACCAAATATCATGATTCAGTTCACCCACCCAAATCACCCACTTTTGCCAAAGGGAATCAAAGCCTTCAGTGGCATGGATAATCAGGGAGCAATACATCTGGAATATTACTCCATTCCCTAGGTGTCCCATAACCCATTTGGACTCAAGGGAATTATATTCTGGGAGCTGGGTATCTGAGGAAAGGTGTGTCCATATGGCATGCCATAACTGAAGAGAGCAGAAAAACTGTGTGTTAGACAAGGAGTACTGCTCTTTTAAGTCTTGAAAGGACATTAAATTATCCCTTTTTGGGCATCTCCTAGATGCGTGATTCCTATCCAGTCCCATTGGGTACAGCCCTCAAGGTTTGAAAGCTGCTGAAGCCAAGTGCCCTGCCAGAGGGGGTAAAATCTTGTCAATCGGCCGTCCAACCGAATAAGGTGCAGCGCCTCTCTCCAGCAAACCACCACTTGAGTGCATGAATGCGTTTCCAGGGGCAGGCGGCTCCCATACAGCAGGTCAAGGAGTCCCTCAAAGCCCACTGCGTGAAATTCCAAATGGTATGCAGGGTATACCAGCTGCCTGTAGACCACTCATTGACGGGGGCTCCAACTGTGCCACCAGGTAGTACACATAAATGTCTCACACCCTAAAGCCCCTGAAAAGTGAGATTTCCATGCCAAGTTGAATGCCACTCTTTGGCGTTTCCAAGCCCATTTAACGGTTGTGAGTCTAGAGGTCAAGAAACGGAACCACCCACGATGTGAATACAGTATATGGCAAATTCACTAGGATGTACTAATAGCGGGGGAGACACATCATTTTAAAAAGTGTGTTACGCCCCATAGGATTGAGGGACAATCCACTCCAATAGCGCAGGACCCTGTCAAGGGTAACAGTCAAGTTTTGAATGCTTAGAACCTCCCCTCTTCTTATCAGAGGCAGGAGAACCTCTTCTATCCTGAGAAAGAAGAAGAAAGTCTGACTCATACCTGATCACTATACCAGGGCGGGGAAGCAGCAGGGGGATTAATCTGCACAACTTGTGTATAGAAGCGAAAAACATATGCAAGATTTTGGAAAAACTACTGATTGGGAATGGTGATGGGGATCCCACAGACGTTTACAAGATGTTGGTTAAAATGTCAGAAACACTATTGTGCCAAAATCAAAGTTGCATTTCAAAGACACATATTTTTCTGCAAGGGTCCAGGGAAAGACCAAGCAGGTGCCAAGCTATGTAGCGAGCTTGAAGAGCTTGGCTCACACATCTGAATTTGGTTATTTTACATAATCGTTACTTAAGGACCTCTTGGTGAAATGCACTAACAACCTCAAGAGAAGTTATGTGCAAAAAGTAAAACCCAGTAATAAAAGGACATTTAAACTGAGGAAGGAAAGTGCACACAATGAGGTGAGTAAAGGAAATGCAGTGATAGGGAGATAGCATTAATTTAACACAGAAACGTTCTGTCTCTATAAAGAAAGACAAAGAGAATGTGAGTTGAGAGAACAAGATGAAGGTTGACAAGGAAAGGAAGACTTTGAATAAGTCAAAAACAAACACTAAGGGGTATATTCACAAGAACGTGTGATAACTACCGCAAGAGTAGCTTAACGCAACTGTCAACATCGCAGCCCATGTCGGGAAAATAACCCCGTGTCAACGTGGAATTCACAAGGCGGTGCCATGCGATAGTCCGCCAAAATCGCTAACACTGTCCGCGACACAACCACCTTGATGGAGATTAAAAAACAAACCACAACACCAAAAAACCTGCGTTGGGCCAAAGCGCGATAAGGAAATCAGCGTTAAGCAGCGCCAGGCCTGCAACACACACCTGGCCGGCGGGAAAATCTCCATAAAAGTAGAAAAAAACACCCAAACACAAACGGACCAACACCCAAGCACCATGGAGGCAGCCGGAGCAGGCACAGAGGACGAGCGCAACCCCACAAGCACCACGGACGACCGGCCCGGGACCTCGGGGACAGGCAAGGACAAGAAGAGGAAGACGAAGTTCAGTCCGCAGATGAACTGGATCATAGTCACGAAGGTGATGGAACACCATCAACAACTGTTTGTCACCTCCAACTTGTCATTGGACACCAAAACAGGAATATGGCGGGACATCGTGGACAAGATGAATGCTGTCGGAGAGCACAAGAGGACAATGAACGAGGTCAAGAGGTGATGGAATGACATCAAGCGGAAGACCAAGGAGAAACTTGCAGCCAACCAGAAGGCAGCAATGCAGACTGGAGGTGGGGGCCCAGCGCCACAGCTCGAGCTGTATGACATGGAGGAGCTGGTGTCGACAGTCATCAGTGTGGATACTGTGGCCGGAGTCGGGGACCGGACACTGCTCGACAGGACAAAACCGCAACAGGGTGAGTGACCACCAGGTACTGGGGGGATGGGTGGAGATGCCCATGATGGCAAACATGCACAATCAAGCACAGCACAGTGCATACCCTCAATGACTCCGGGTCTTCGCCCAGATCCACAGATTGTCACAATGTACAATGCCATGCTGTCTGAATGTCAACATGTACCATGCGGCTACATACATGGTCACCGTCAACACCCCCTGCAGAGCAGTCCCAGTTACTCTTCACTGATGACGAGGAAGACAACCCCAGCATTGATACCCAAGCCCTCCTAGACATCATTGACCTCATCCGTGACTCACCTCCAGGATCAGGGCTGACCAGCTGCATCGAGGAGACCCAACACACCACCCAAACCACCCAGCAGGAGGCACCCACGGCCCGCCAGTCTCCCAAAACCCACAGGAACAACACATGAACTTCCAACACCGTGTGCTGGAGGGCCCAGAGGGAGACGGCTGAGCAGGTGCGGGTGGGGTTCGACCTCATGGCTATAAAACTGGACGCCATACATGGGTGTCTAGGCCCGCTCCATGGCCTCCAACAAGCCCTGACTGACATTGCTGGAGTCCTAACGTGGAGAGAAGAACACCTGTCCGCTCAGAGGGGCTCCAGCAATAGCAGCTGTGAGCTGGCACATATGCGGAGGCTCATGGTGGACATGGTGCGGATTGAGGCGGAAAGGATGGCAGCCACCGCTGTACATCAGCGAAATTTGGCTGGAATCTACCATGCCCTGCAGACCATCATTATAGTATTGCTGCCACAAGGCGTGGCGCTGATGAATGCTGCTGAGCCTACACCATCCACATCTCCGCCCCCTGGTGTGTCAGTGCCCCACAGTGCGGCAGGAGTATCCACTCCGGCACCTGATGTGTCACTGCCACACATTGTGGCCGACAACCCTTCTCCGGCCCCGGATGTGTCAGTGGCACACAGTGCCCCAGGCTGTACTGCAACACCCTCAGGTGGGGCAGAGCACACATCCGGGGACGAGGACATGGATGGGTTTGTGATCAGGAGGCACTGGCATTCATTTCTGCCACCTGGCCTGTTCCTGCCTGGTGCCGCACATGGCCCCATGACCTACCACTGACCCCCAATACACTTCGATGCACTCACCTTGGACAGCGACATGGACTGCCATATCCTGTTTGATGACCAATGACACGGCGACCACACTACGGACTGTACCTTACCTCTTCTGTAGGACTTGTCATCCCCGGATGGACTCTGTCTGGCCCTCCATGGGCCCATTTTGTATAGTGTGCTCGGCATTGCCCTGTACCGCTCCAGCTGCAGGACTGCACTGGATATGCAATAAACATGCACTGACGGACTGCTGTGTCCTGTTGTTCATCATCCATGTATGAATGTGTGGGTGAATGTAGGTACAGTGATGTCCATTGCGTCAATGAAGCTCATCCTGTGGGATGCCATTTAGAGGGTGCTACATAGCATATTGTGTACCGGGTCCCGTGAACACTACAACAGGGACACACGCATCAGTCACTTCCATGTCCGGACATGGACTGAACCACGCCCAGATCCCACGTGTCATTGTTGCAAGCCCTGCACTGGTCCGGCGTACGGCAGGCCAGACCACTCCTCTTACGCTACGAGGGGGGGGCCCTCATTGCCACCCGTCGCAAGCGTACTCGCTGGTGGTGTGCAGGTCACCGGTCTAGTTGTCAGCATGTCACAGCCACTCCCTGAGGGCAGGTTTGCACACACACCACACCCATCCGGCAGAGGCGTCACAGGCCATGTGACTCCACCAACATAAGGGGCCGACGACGTCACATTCCCCTCTGCAGGTGGTGACTGAATGACGGACGCTCCACAGCTCTCAATCATAAAGGGCCCATGAGTTGCTGCGCACAGGGTTCGTGGCACCCGAGGCCTTGCCGCCGTCACGGGCCTGCCACCACATGGCGCTGACTGGGCTTGCACAGGGTTAGTGGCACCTGGAGCATTGTGGCCGGCACAGGCACCCTGCCACAGGACAGTAACCTTGGGTGCACTGAGTCAGTGGCACCTTAAGCTGCTGAGCGGGTGTGCAGCCTGCGATGATGCCCGGTCCCAGCAGTCCGAACAGCTCAGGTTTTATGTGCCCTGCTGGACCGCAGTGTAGGCCAGAGCCAGCGGGCAGCGCGGGCCTACCGCCACGTGGCATCGCTTTTGGGATCACAGAGTTGGTGGCATCTATTGGGCTGAGCGGGTGTGCAGCCTGCGATGAGGCCGGGTGCCCTGGTATGTCCTCTGCCATGGAGTAATTAAGCCCCAGCCCCAAACGTGAGACCTGGTAGCCTGCGGAGGGGGGCAGCATGGTGTGGAGTGTGCCATGTCCCTGGGTCCCGGGCTTGTGGCCTGCTGCGTCATGTGGTGGGACCTCCTGTCTGCATGCTGGTGGCGGAAGGTGAGCAGTGCGGCCTGGGTGTGCATCTGCGGGCATGCTCCAATGGGTGGCGGGAGGGGCTGGGGTGCCTCTGTCTGGGTGTGCATGGGCGGGCAGGCGATTTTGTCTTGTGCAATTGTGTGTACTGTGCCAAACATGTATCTGGACTCTGTTTCAGATGACGGGTCTGTCTCAGATGTGTGCCCTAATGGACTGCACTACATGCTGGCAAGTGGTTGGAAACACACCGGTGGCAGCAGGTGAGCAGTGTGGCCTGGGTGCGCAGGGGCGGCGCTCTCTCTCTCTCTTCCCCCTCTCTTCTTCTTCTCTCTCTCTCCCTCTCTTCCTCTCTCTCTCCTTTGCTCTCTCTCTGTCCTTTGATGTGTGCAGGACACACCTTCTCATCATGAATATTTGTCTTGCTGGCTGTGACCTACGGATTGGATCGAGGTGAGCCGCAATGTGTCTTCATTTCATTTCTGTGTTCATTTCGTTTGATTTGTTGCTTCGGAAATGAATGTGTGATGCTCATTTTTGTGACGACACATACATGTCACCAGTTGTGATTCTGCGACATCATGCGGATAATTTTGTACGTGATTGGGTGTAGCTAATGTGGCATGTCTTTGGTCGGGGAGCCGGGGAGGGGGGGTCTTGGGGTGGTTGCGGCGGGTGTTGTTTAGGCCTGGGCTAAAATTCCGTTCCGCTCGCGGAAATTGCGATAATTTGACATTTTCGCGTTCCGCGGAGAGCGCGAAAATGTCAAAATTTCCGCAATCCGCATTTTACCGGAAATGTTTTGCTTGCTCATGCTGTAAAATAATACATTCTCGCGTGCGCGCGATCGCCTTACCTGAATCCCCGCGTTCGCCGACAAGTTTTCCCGATCCGGTCGCGTTCTCCACGAGATGTTGGAGTGTTGGTAGCCATTTGCGCTGTCTGGCGACAGTTCGCGCCCACAGTAACGTCATGCATCGCGCGATCACGTCTTTCTTCTCGCGATCATGCACCGCGAGACAAGTGAAAACAAGATGCCCTCGCCCGTGAGCAACCGCATGGGTAAATTGGCGAGCCGCGACCACGCAGAAAATACCGCGAACGGGCGGGAAAAAAACTTCTGCATCTTCGCGATATTTCCGCGTGTTTGCGGAGATTTTTAATATTTTCGCGATAATTTGCGAAAGTGAATTTCGCAAATTCCGCCCACCCCTAGTGTTGTTTCCCATTCGGCCCTCCGGGCTGCATGTTCAGTTGCCCGGGTGCATCTGTATTTCTTCAGGCGTGGCTGTGGGCTGGTCTCCCTTTTGTGGTGCAGGCTGTGGTCCGTCCGACTTAGCATCAGGTCAGAGCAGGTGTTAGTTTCCTGCTGCTAACGCACCTTATTGCCTGTTTCATTTTCTTATCGCAGTTCTGTTTTGTCGTTGTGAATGTTGTGGAGTGGTGTTGTCGCTGCTTTTGGCACGGGAACGCCTACTCTGCATCTCATTAGCGATTGTTGCGGGGGTCTTCTGTGGCGATGTTTTTTGCGGCTGCTATCGCAGGTAAACTGGTGCTGTGGGCTGTTAACTGAATGGGGCGATAGATTTATTGCAACTTTGGCTGCGATAAAGTGCCGTTAACTCGGCGATAGTTCCTTGTGAATATGCCCCTAAATTGTTTCATGAAGAATAAAATAAACGTTAGTAAAGAGGGCATTATGTGGAAGTGTGCAATGATGACAGATTAAACTGAGTATAGAAAGACAGTGAAGAAGTTAAGAAAATAATTCTTCAGGAGTGAAGTAAATTAAGTGAATAGAGAGGTTGATGGTGGCTGATGAGCACACCGGAATATGAGGTAAAGATTGCAGGAAATAAGGTCACAGTATTAACTGACTCCCCATCCATGCTGATCGGAGATAAAAATTGGGAAAACATATCTGGGATAAATGCTAGCCCTGGACATTAACTATGGCGGCCTCAGCATTGACCCAGTGGGCGATATAGTGATGAGAATTCAATACAAGGACAGAGAAACAGTGTGAAAGTGTAGGCTGCTAAGCAACAGGATAATTTATTGGAATGTAGGCATCAGGGATATATAGGGATTGCACTGAATCTAATTTTTCCCGAATAAGACATATTGACAGCAAAGCTAGAAGAAGAGGACATTATCAAAAGACCTTTTGGATGTTATGTTCTGCAACCCATGAAGGAAATAATTGATCCACAGGACAATCATGTTCTCCTTAGGGCAAACATAAGTGGCTTGGTGGCAGATGGCAGGGTTCTCGGAAGTTTGAAGCCGCTGAGTCTCAATCCCAATAATGAAAGGACAGGGATGCCTATTGCTGGGGCAGTGGGCCTGTATGTTGGTTGTATGACAACCCCCGGTGAGGCCTGAAAAGGGGCAAAGTTATTGAGGATACTGCCTCGCAGGCACAGAGAGGCACTAGGAGTGTGCTGTGGCTCTGCTTTCTTTAAAGCACGCCAATGTGGAGTCAACCTTCTCGCTTAACAGGTGAGACTGATCAAAAGGCATATCCATAAGTGATTCCTGGATGTCACCAGAAAAGCCCTTGTTCAACATCCATGCTTAGCGCCAGAGCACCATACTTGTCTTGACCCTGTCACCAGGTAGGTCGCCCCCCTAGCCACCGCGTGGTCCTCCCCGAGCTGTGCGCTGTAGCTGCGGTCTGACCGCTGTTGTTCCTGCATTCTTGGTAACTTGTGCCGTGTCAGGCGTTTCCCACCTTGTTCCCCTTTGCATTCTGTATCCCGTATCTGCTTTCCCCCGTTCCCCTTTGCATTCTGTATCCCGTGACTGTTCTCCCCCTCGCTCCCCCTTTGCCTTCTGTGCCCCCCCATTTCCCGCCTCGACCTCTGTTTCCCGCCGCTGCTCCCTGCGGCCCCGCCCCCCCGCCGTTCCCATTCGCCACCCCGCTCCCGCCTCCCAGCTGCTCCTCCCTCCCACGCCCACTTATATGGAGGCCGCACGGTGGTAAAGGGAGCGACCCTTGACCCTGTCACCAGGCAGGTCGCCCCCCTAGCCACTGCGTGGTCCTTCCCGAGCTGTGCGCTGTAGCTGCGGTCTGACCGCTGTTGTTCCTGCATTCTTGGTAACTTGTGCCGTGTCAGGCGTTTCCCCCCTCGGTCCCCTTTGCATTCTGTATCCCGTATCTGCTTTCCCCGTTCCCCTTTGCATTCTGTATCCCGTGACTGTTCTCCCCTTGCTCCCCCTTTGCCTTCTGTGCCCCCCCGTTTCCCGCCTCGACCTCTGCTTCCCGCCGCTGCCTCCTGCGGCCCCGCCCCCCCGCCGTTCCCATTCGCCACCCCGCCCCCGCCTCCCAGCTGCTCCTCCCTCCCACGCCCACTTATATGGAGGCCGCACGGTGGTAAAGGGAGCGACCCTTGACCCTGTCACCAGGTAGGTCGCCCCCCTAGCCACCGCGTGGTCCTCCCCGAGCTGTGCGCTGTAGCTGCGGTCTGACCACTGTTGTTCCTGCATTCTTGGTAACTTGTGCCGTGTCAGGCGTTTCCCCCCTCGTTCCCCTTTGCATTCTGTATCCCGTATCTGCTTTCCTCCCGTTCCCCTTTGCATTCTGTATCCCGTGACTGTTCTCCCCCTCGCTCCCCCTTTGCCTTCTGTGCCCCCCCGTTTCCCGCCTCGACCTCTGCTTGCCGCTGCTGCTCCCTGCGGGCCCGCCCCCCCGCCGTTCCCATTCGCCACCCCGCTCCCGCCTCCCAGCTGCTCCTCCCTCCCTCGCCCACTTATATGGAGGCCGCGCAGCGGCTGCGCAGGAGACGCGCGCAGCGGGCGCGCCACTGGCACGCCTAAGGCAAGCCCGTCTGCGCCCATCCGCGGCTGGACCGCGCCCAGCGCCAGGACCCCTGGCCCCGTCGACGCCTGCCCACACGACGGACCTACGATGCGGCAACCCTCAACGCACTCAAACCCGGCCGGAACCCCGTCTGCTACCAAGCCACCCCGAAACGCACCCACAGACCCTTCACCTGCCAAGCCTGCAACTTCACCTGCCTCCGGACCTGCACCGCACCCACCAAGCCGAACACCAGCTACAACCACCTCAAGTGCATCCTGCTCAACACCCGCTCCATCCACAGACACGCCGTCGAACTCTGGAACCTCCTCGACACAACGTCGCCAGACGTCGCCTTCCTCACAGAGACCTGGTTGAACGCCTCCTCAGAACCCGACATCGCCACAGCCATCCCGGACGGATACAAGATCTCCCGGAGGGACCGCGTCGACCAGACTGGAGGAGGCATCACCATCGTACACAAGAACACCATCCGCATCACGACCAACTCCGATGACACCTTCACCGCCGCCGAACACCTCCACTTCCAGATACACTCCGACCCCAAGACGACCCTCAGAGGCACCCTCATCTACAGACCCCCGGGACCGCGCACACAATTCAGCGAAGAAATCGCAGACTTCATCAGCCCGCACGCCCTCCCCTCCGCTGACTACATCCTCCTAGGGGACCTCAACTTCCACCTGGAGAACAACAAGGACTGCAACACCACCACCATGCTGGACAACCTCGCCAACCTCGAACTCAAGCAACTGGTGAACACCCCCACCCACTACGCCGGCCACACGCTTGACCCTGTCTTCTCATCCAGCAAACACATCTCCTTCAGCCACTCTACCGGACTTCATTGGACTGACCACAGCTGCGTCCACTTCAGCTTCAGAAAAACCACGACCCACCACCGCCTGCAACAGGTTCCTCGCCGGAACTGGAGCAAGATCACCGCCGAGCAGCTCACCACCTCCCTCAGCCGGAACCCTCCCGCCAGCACAACGGACCCTAACGAAGCAGCCAGCAACCTCACACAGTGGCTGACCGACTGCGCTGAAGAACCCTCCCAGCAGACCCGGCAGCAAGAAATCCCCCTGGTTCACCGACGAACTCAAGGACTCCAAGAAGAACTGCCACACACTCGAGAAAGCCTGGCGCCACGACCAGACCACAGACAACATGACCGCCCTCAAGCACGCCACCCGCAGGCACCACCAGCTGATTCGCACCACCAAGAAGACAGCATACAAAGAAAGACTGGACAACAACGCCCACAACAGCAAGGAACTATTCAGCATCGTCAAAGAGCTCTCCAACCCCAGCGCCGGAAACCACAACATCAACCCTTCACAAGACCTCTGCAACTCACTCGCCTCGTCCTTCCACCGCAAGATCGCCGACATACACAACAGCTTCGGCGCACAAACCACGCACCCAACCGCCAAACCAACGCCCCCCACCACAACCCTCTGCGCCTGGACCCCGGTCAGCACCGAAGACACCACCCGCACGATGAACACCATCCACTCACCATCCACCTGCCGACCCCTGCCCCCACCATGTCTTCAAAAAGGCTGACTCCATCATCACACCCCAACTACGGGACATCATCAAAACCTCCTTCCACACCGCCACCTTCCCGGAGAGCTGGAAGCACGCCGAGCTCAGCGCCCTCCTGAAGAAACCAACAGCGGACCCCACCGACCTCAAGAACTTCCGCCCCATCTCGCTCCTCCCTTTTCCTGCCAAAGTCATCGAGAAGACCGTCAACAGACAGCTCGCCGCCTTCATCGAGACGAACGGATCCCTCGACCCCTCGCAATCCGGCTTTCGAGCCAACCATAGCACCGAGACCGCACTGATCGCAGCCACCGATGGCATCAGATCCCTGCTTGACAACGGGGAAACAGCGGCCCTCTTCCTCCTGGACCTCTCTGCAGCGTTCGACACTGTCTGCCACCGCACCCTAGTACAGCGCCTCAGCGACATCGGGATCCAAGAGAAGGCACTGGAGTGGATCATCTCGTTCCTCGCCGGAAGAACTCAGAGAGTCCGCCTCCCCCCATTCAGATCCGAGGCCTCCGAAGTCATCTGCGGCGTCCCACAAGGATCATCCCTCAGCCCAACCCTCTTCAACGTCTATATGAGCCCCCTCGCAGCCATCGCACGCCAACACAACCTCAACATCATCTCCTACGCCGACGACACCCAGCTGATCCTCTCCCTCACCAACGACCCCGCCACCATCAGAACCAGCCTCCAGGAAGGGATGAAAGACGTCGCCGAATGGATGAAGAACAGCCGCCTGAAACTGAACTCAGACAAGACGGAAGTCCTCATCCTGGGATCGTCGCCCTCCACCTGGGACGACTCCTGGTGGCCCCCTGCCCTGGGCGCCACTCCCAAGCCAATGGACCACGCACGCAACCTGGGCTTCATCCTGGACTCCTCCCTCTCGATGACCAGACAAGTCAACGCCATCTCATCATCATGCTTCAACACCCTACGCATGCTCCGTAAGATCTTCCGATGGCTCCCCACCGAAACCAGGAAGACGGTCACCCAGGCACTCGTCACCAGTCGACTGGACTACGGGAACACCCTCTATGCCGGAACCACAGCCAAACTTCAGAAAAGACTCCAACGCATCCAGAACGCCTCCGCACGACTCGTCCTGGACATCCCTGACACAGCCACATCTCCAGCCACCTGAGAGACCTGCACTGGCTACCCGTCAGCAAGAGGATCACATTCAGACTCCTCACCCACGCACACAAGGCTCTCCACGACCTGGGCCCCAAGTACCTCAACAACCGCCTGACCTTCTACACGCCCACCCGCTAGCTACGTTCGACCAGCCTCGTCCTCGCCGCCGTACCACGCATCCACAGAGCCACCACCAGAGGAAGATCCTTCTCCTACCTGGCAGCCAAGACCTGGAACTCCCTCCCCATCCATCTTCGGCTGACCAAGGACCATCTCTCCTTCAGGAAGCAACTCAAGACCTGGCTTTTCGAGCAGTAACGGACCCCTCTTCCCCAGCGCCTTGAGACCCTCCGGGTGAGTAGCGCGCTATATAAATGCTATGATTGATTGATTTATTGATTGCTCTGCCTAAGCAATCAGCAGTGTGCAGTTCTGATGTATTTTACTGCATCCTGGACATCTTAAATAGTTTGAAGAGAATAAAGGTGAGATGATTGTGCCCTGGGTGGAAGTGGCGCTCACTTTTGCCGGTTGCTGTACACTCATTAACATGTGTCGCTGCAAATTTTGCAGACAAATCACTGAAAGAACACATTTCCAATCAACCTCTCATTACATATAGACGGGGAAAGAACATCAGATCATTGATAAGTCCGAGCCACCCTAAACCTTCTGCGAAATCTAACTGGCTGACACAGATATGTACTGGCTTTCACAAATTTGGCAGCTGCCAAATTTGTCCTCTAGCAATGAATAACACTAAAACATTCCAGAGTCATCAAGGGAAACAATATGAGATTAGCCAACTGATCAACTGTAATAGTCGATATGTGGTATACATGCTCAAATGTAAATGCAGCTGTTTTTACATTGGAAGTACAATTAGGCAACTCAAAGAGAGAAACAATGAGCACCTAAGGGCCATCAAGCACCACGACCCCAGATACTCGACAGCGACACATGTTAATGAGTGTACAGCACAAGGGACACACAAGTAAGTGGCATATGTCCGTCAGTACTCTTGCCTGCTTCTGTTCGCTCACCATATCGATAACTGCAGCTCGCTTGCTCTTATCACATACGATGGCGTGCCTACATGGACTTGCTACTAAATAATTTGATAATCTCAGAGGCATGGAATCGCGAACGATAGCTTATTCACCTATCTTTTTTCACCATACATACTTATGTTGAACATTGTAGCCACCTAATGATTGGCTCAATACTCCTATCATTGCCCCGCATGACAATTCCGCCGGCTCACCCACTACCACGTTAATTCGAGTTGTCTGACATGATATACTTGATGATACTTATCAATCTCACTTTGAAATATTCAGCCGCAGCCCGCTCGATTTTATATCACACACGATGGCGCGCCCACATGGACTCGCCACTGAATAATTTGCTCATTTTCAGATGCATGGAATCTCAAACGGGAGCATATTCACCGAGGTCTATATAACTAAATCACACTTGTGTAACGCATCTGAGCCACTTATTGCTTGGCCAAGTACTCTTATCACTGCCCGCATGATAATTCCGCTCACCCAGTACCACGATAATTCAAGTTGTCTGACATGATTTACTTGATGATACTTATCAAGCTTACTCTGCCATTTTAAAGACTCTGGCACAATAATTGATGCTCTCTAATACTAAGCCTGGGCAAAGCACTACGCTGCGCTCGCGTAGTTTGCGAAGTTTGCGCTACTTCGCACTACGCGAATTGCACGTAGCACAGTGCAAACACGCATAGCGTAGTGTTGCGTAGTGCAGCGGTCATTTTTTGCTTGCTCGCGGTCCTCAACGTCAATTTGGCGACCGCGAGCAAGCAAAATGACATCCCGGCGAGACTTTTTCCTCGTTCGCGATCAGCAACATCAAGTTGGCGATCGCGAGCGTGGAAAATAAACCTCCTGGCGAGATTCTCAACGCGAGGAGGTCAGGTTTCTCATTGCGAGTGGTCGCGATGAGAAACTACCAGTCCGCGTTGAGAAAGATGCCGCTCAAGTAAAAATCTACCCGAGCAGCAGAAAACTACAGCTCGCACTGTGCAAGATGCCGTTTTCAATGATTGCACAGTGCCGGTTGCTTGTCCGCACTGTGCAATCACTGAAAACGACATCTTGCACAGTGCGAACAGGGTGCTACGCAGTTCGCGAAGTGCTACGCGTAGTTCGCGTAGTGCGAAGCAAACTTTGCGTAGCTTCGCGTAGTGCTACTTCGCGAACTACGCCCAGGGTTATCTAATACTGCCATAGTGTGATAACTTGGTTCAGTACACTCACATTGCTCTGATTGCCATGTTGAAGCACGTCACTGCTGTTATAATCCACGCCTCGCACTTATTCACATGTGCACTCTCACAATGGTGCGGGCTTCTGTAAAGTGATATCTGACCCTAATAATTCAGATTATCCTCAATTTTCAATTTACAGATATATGTAGGACAGAAGCAACCAATCTCCTTTGAAATTTTCCCGGCCGTACTAAGGCTGGGACGGAATTATAACCAGCCAGAAGGTATGTCTCCCAGATAGTGTATGGTCATATTGTGGCTCCGCATCTTCATACATAGAAAAAATACAAGATATGTGTACATGACGATAACACTCTACATTATTTTAGGCTCAAAACGATATCCAGTGCACATTAAGGTAGGCCTGGGCCTATTCCCAGTACTCATAACCTACTAACTCACACCATTAACATAACTGGTATGCGCTCATGTCCCTTATATCTCTGTATATTTCCCTATTACCTATGCTGTAGCAGTTATAAACCCTTTCACCACGTTTTCAATTGCTTCCTGGAGTGAATACTGTCTTGATCACCACGTTAGATAATTTCGAATATCGTGGAATTATATATCAGACACTATAATATGTTTGAAAGCACAAATAGGCACTTGTACGGTGAAATGATTGGCTCACTTATTTGTGCTTTTGATGGTTTCTCTGCATATAAATGATATATATATACACAGTTGGGACCACTTATACAATCACGTTTACAGTATGCATCAATTGTGCCCATATGTGTGGGCTGATATTCTGTTTTATATATGTTTTCCAGCCCTGAGGAAGTCGCGGGTCTCTTGTCCCGATTGATGAAACACGTGTTGGCTGGAGCAGATACATTATGCTTGTCTCTCTGCTATAAGTGATTAACTTAGAACACTCCTTGTATGTGTGCCAGGGCCTTTTCTAAATCTTAAATAGTTTGCACCAGGTCGGCAAGAAATACCCCTAGGACTGTTGACAAGATCTTAGTGATCATGTTCTATACTACATGGGAATACCTAAACAGCTTGCATTGGCTAATGGCAGAGCTAAGATGATTTAGAAGAACTTTTGTTTCAGAATGCTACCACTCATTTTGACTCTGTCTATAGGGACCGTAAGAAATAAGTAGGAGTTAACTCTGCTGATAGATGCCTGAACTATCAGGCTCTCATGTGTGAGGAGTTGTGTCAGGAAAGCAGGATAACCTGAAGCAGTTCTATGGAGTGGCTATCTGCCTTTTCACAGGTGGGTAAGGGAAAGGCTTAGCCCAGGTACCCATTAGATTGGTTGTCACTAAATAATAACAAGTGCATGGACAAAGCCTGTCCAGGTGGTAGAAGTTCTGTGAGGACATTGGTATTGACTTCAAAATCTGGTATCCCAAAGTCTCGGACTTCTGCTGTGCATCTGAGGATCACAGCAAAGGAGGCTGTTTCTTCGACTGAGATGGCTGGGTAAGAACCTAACGAAGTTTCCCCAGGTCCACATAGACATTTATGTTACTCTTGTTTGAGAAGAATATAAATAGTTTGGATTCATAAGGGCACATTCCTCACATGAATTGAAGTTGTGACCCAAATCCAAACACCGGAGACACACCTCACAGGGTCCCTACAAGGTATAAACTTTGTAGTTTTAGCATGCATCATTATCTCTTGCACAGTGGAAAGGAACAATTTTAGAGAAAAGTTGTAAACTGATGAGAAAAAAGTTGGGAGCTAGCTCCAGGACCCGTGTGTGAAGGTGTGGAAAGAAAGGAGTTGACATCAGGTGCAAAAGAGTGATGCTTTGACACAGCTTCGGCTGTCACTTCTGGGGCAGAATGAGGTTGACGTGGAGCCAAATGGAGCCACTTGCTAGTGTCGGGGGCTATGCTGTAAAATATTTCTGAATCAGTTGGAGCCAGGGGGGGTATTCACAAGGTGAGGAATCTGTGGTTAGAAGTATCCAACGAAAAGGCATGCATGAGATGGTGAGGCTCCAACTAGAGTAGTGGGTGCGGAGTCAATAGATTCCCCTGGAAATTGTGCAGCTCCATTAGACTTAGGAGGAGAAAATAGTGTTCCAGAGAGGATTTGAATGCAAGTGGGCAGAGAAAACTTCAAAAGAAAATGGTTATAGAAGTAGACAATGGTGATGCATTGGATCAGGGAATGTAACAGAGGCAGCCAATGGTGAAGTAAAGGAGTGGGCAATGTTACAGAGGTAACCAATGGTGATATAAAGGAGCATGGAAAATGTTATGTGGACATGAAATACGAGCAATAGTGAGACAGCGATTAAAAAACAACACATTGAGACACTTGGAGATCACTGTTGCTGAGCTGCATGCCCTGGTATGTAGGTCTTGGTCAAAGAAGAACTAGGCAAAGTTCAATTTAATGTCAGTGGAGCCATGGGATGGCGATCTTTTCCATGATGGAGTAATTGAACAGTTTCAGGGAAATAGTAACTACAAATTAGGTCAAATGAGGAGCACAAAATGAATTGAAACTAATGCAGCTCAAGTGTTTGCTTCATTTGAGAATGATAAGTAATTTATTGGACCGAACATTGATAAGTTTCACTGCAATTATTTACAAATTCAAAAGATTTAAATCAGTAAGGGGTAGGGAGGTTAGACTAAGAGGGTCCAATCTTGTTACGCATGCAATGGGCAAGGAAGGATTTTAAAAGCGATCTAGCAGAGCACACTGTGACTTCAGTTCACCAAAAGACTCTATTTTCGAAACTGAACCCTGAAAAAGTAAATAATAGAAAGAGTTTAAATGGGATCTAATTATTATTAATACTCTAAGAATTACAACAAGGTGTAGCCACAACCATTGGGGTCCTGTAGAAGAAAATGAGCACATGGCCTAGGATCCATATAAATGTGCTGAATTCAGTATCTGGGCCTGATCATGTGACAATGATGAATGTTGAAGATGTGCTGAGGTACGTGTTACAGGGTCATCGTTTAACGTGAATAGTGATCTGATATAAAAGTGTTAAATAAATTATTGCATTTTCTTGTTTAGAGGTTTTATGTTTGGATAGACATTTCAATATTAATCACTGCTGTTTGTACAATATGTTTTAAAGTGTAATCCGAATTTGGATTCCAGTGGTGATACATCTCTTACTAAAAATGCTCAAAAATCCACCTGTGTTTCAGGCAGTGGTTATGTCATGTTTGTTTCTGTGTAATAAAGTTTACAAAACAATACATCCATTTTGGACTTCTTCAATGTAGGCAGCACTTATGACAGCATTATCCTGGAGGCCTGGTGAAGGGAAGGTGGCCGTGGAAGAGAGGATGGCTGCATCTGTGGTTATGCTGACCAATTAAGAATTAAACCAATGTTTGATTTCTTGGTGGAAAAAATACTGGGAAAGCATCCCCACCAATAGGTACAGAAATAGCAGAAATTCGAATCCCATAGGGAGGTCAAAGTCTCAGCAGCGTCAAGGATTCTAGCTGCAGCTGAAACAAGGGCTTTTGTCGAACTTGTAAATGAGGTAGGCAATTACCTGCTTTCCAGAAAAAGGGGTTGAATGAAGAATCCAGAATATGTTCTCACCTATCATTAAGAAAGACTGTAGTGCCTGCCTAAGGTTTATCCACAGAATTCTCCACTGTATGAATTAGGGAAAGATTGGAAGGGTCCTTATCCTTTATGAGCACAAGTTCATGACTGAATAAACTAAATATGTGTATTTGCAGGCAAAGCAATCTTACCAATGTGCAGAAGATCTAGTTTGTCATACCCTTCCCCTTTTCATACACTATAGAGGGCCTGACTTGGTCAGCCCTCCTCATTTTCTACAGGGGCCTCACCGATGCACAGAAAGCTTAGTTTCTTGCATTACTCAATCTATTTTGGAGGGAAAGCCACTGTAACCTGAGGGCAACTGTTGATCTACTCTCTGCCTTAACCCTTTGCTAATCACTACAATAGCAGTTTGAGTTTTGTAAAATATTGAAGACAGTATCAAAATAGCGGAAGTATTTGAACCAGTTTACAACAACCAAAATGCAAAGGGAAATATTCTCACACAATTGTCGGTTTAACAAACATCTCAGAAGATCGCATCATAGCCAGAGCTAGCTCAGTTTCAAAGATCTTAGAAGAGAAATTCACCCAGAGCATCTCCTCTTCTAATAAATCTGGTCCAATAGGAAAGTCAGGTTAGATCAGCTTGATGCAAGAGGAGGTCACAGCACTCGTCAAAAGGACCTCAATTGCCAATTCAATACAAAAGAAAACGGAGACCAGTTTCCGATCTTCCAGAAGCAATCAAAACATTGGCAACTGTAGTCCTTCATGAACTACAATATCATGTTGACCCAACAAGCTGATTAGATGCCAATTTGTTGGGCTTTAAAATGATCCACAGCACAGAAGAAACATTGAACGATGTGAGGGAGAGTTACTACAGATATTAGACTCAGTAAATATACCAGTTCCATTTTTTAGAAATAGGCAAGTTGTCTTTGGTAAGTGGATCATATACTAGTTTAAAAAAACAGAAAGAAATGAGTGGGGTTATAAGACACAAACATAAACTTGCTGTAATCATTACTATAAGAAACCACGCAACATATCAAGCTATGTCACAATCTGCTAAAAAAAAGAATACCATTTGATTTACTGTAAGCCTCTGTGCTCTTCCTGATCCCGCAATATGGTACTACTAGCTGGGGTGACCAGAGCACACCAATATGTTCCCAAAATACAGACCCGGGCAAAACCTAGGATCCAGCTCTCCCATTCAATTAGCGGACAAATAATCTGACAGAAGTGGAGTACAGGGTGCCATTCAAAGGAGGCATAGATTTGCAACCCAAATTGAAAGGAGATGGTCTGAATAAAACCTTAAACGCAAGTGAGTTCTTAGATTATTCCATTATTAACATCCACGTGACGAAAATCATTATTGCGAGTCACACTTTCAAGCAATGGTTAGGGATGCATGAACATTACGTCAATGAAATAACAAAAAAAGTGTTGTGGAGGCTGTAATGATTATTCAATACTGAAACGTTGGGAGCTCGATTGACAACAATAAAGCAGCTCTGGGCTTATTATGGCTGGTATAAGCCTTCTGCTACAACATCGCGATGTTTGTCTTTATGTTTCTCTCATTCTAAATTAGAACGATCTATCCATAGTGGGTAGAATGTTCTAATAGCCTTAAAGCCCTTCTGCCTCAAGCTATACCAGTTGGTAAAGGCACTCTCCCACTGATACAGGCTATATCTTGGAATAAGAGCCTTTAACAACTGGTATAGCCCTCAGCAGCGGGTTGTAAGGCTTTACTCTCCTTTTCTCCTGTACAAAGGGAGGGCAATAAACATACCTTTTGCATAGCAACAGTAATAGTGATTCTGTATCACTCATCCAATCTACAGCTTTTAAAATAGGACGCATTCCGAAAGGAATTCTGTGATTGGTACTTAGATATCCAGAGTAAATACTTTGGTAACCATACCCTCAGTGTGCTTGATTATGTTATCCAGCAGACGGGGATAGCTTGTTAGGTGCTTCATCTCTGAGCCAATTAAGTCTTTGAGCTGAAGTCGTTCACAGTCAGGGCTGCTTTCTGCCGCCTGTAGTAAAGAAACAACACTTATTGAGACAATACATATAAAATGACTACAATACACGCTTAGATCAGTTATACTACACATCATACAAAGTATTACCCTCAAGACCCCAAAGGACATTTCTCTCTTCAAGTGATGGGCAAGATAAGGAAACTAAGACTTGCAAAAAGGACTAATGGATGCAAAGTTCTTGTTATCATTTAGCAACGGTTTGTTTTAGGCATTGTTACTCCTTGAGAAATCATTTAAATTAGGGTTACTACCAAAGACTGAAGCTCAGCAACTTTGACAGCTGAAGAAGTAGGAACTGAAAGGTGAAGAAAACAGTTTCAGTTGATTGGAGCTCCATGACAAAAAGTCCCTCCCAAGAGCATAGCCGAGTTCAAGGAATATGTTATGATGAAAACGTTTCTTTAAAAATGTCACAGCTGGTACCTGCCACCAAAAGCAAACTCAAATGTGCAGCAAATTCCACATGCTGGAAAGAGTATAATCTGACAGATTGAGATCAGGAACCTGCATCTTTGCAGCATTGAACAGTTGCTGTGGGTGCACTCAAACAGGACAACTTGGAGGCAATGCAGGCAGAGGCAAATTGATTACTTGAGAAACACGATCAACCTAAGAAATTAGGGAAATGAAAAGCCAGAGTCACAACATTTGAGTGAAAAAAGAGAGAGTAGAGACCACAGTCCAGGACTAGAACTCACAATGAGACCATGTTGACTTCCATAGGCAGATGAAAATAAATGTGCTTGGTCAACATGGTATGATCAGAGAACTAGAGCTGCCAGCCTTCCATTATGGCAATCGGGAACATTTGCCCCGATCTGAGATGCCTGAATAAATAAATAACCACTAGAATTACAGAGGAGAAAGAAAAAAAAACCTCAAGAAGTTGACAAGACTGGGGGGGAATGAGGTGGGAGGGGGCACCGGAAAGTCCATGGCAAGATGGCCACACCTTAGTGCAGCTCTTCCCAATGGGTTCGGGAAATCCACCATAAATTCGGCCATCCTCCCCTTAATTGTAAAGAATATATATCCCCTCACTGGCCTGAATCACCTGGTGAGGTCTACTGAAAATAATCTTGTGGGGCATTGCAGCACGAAACTGAGAGGCGGAGTAGAGATCGGCACGGCTGGGCCGGGAGTTCAGGATCAGCACCTGTGCCGTGGGGGCTCCTGGAACACCTCGTCGTAACAGGAGGCTGAAGCCAGAGACACGGTGTGAAGCCTGCTGATAGCTTCGTGAAGTGGAGAGGACACCAAGAACTACAGTGGAGGTAATCGGGCCCGGACCTGCTGTGCCCCCTCGCTGGCCTGAATCACCTGGTGAGGTCTATAGAAAATAATTTATTGGGGCAGTGCGGCATGAAACTGAGAGGCGGAGGAGAGATCGGCACGGCCGGGCTGGGAGTTCAGGATCAGCGCCTGGTCCGCCGTGGCTCCTTGATGACCTCGTCACAACAGGAGACTGAGGCCAGAGACATTGTGTGGAGCCTGCCGGTAGCCTTGTGAAGTGGAGCGGACACCAAGAACTACAGCGGAGGTAAGCAGGATTGAACCGGCGGTGCCTCCCCCCTGGCGTGCCTCAGCAGTAGGATACTAGGCAGCCTCACAGTCCGCACATGCAAATTGAGGCCAGGGCTCGGCCTAGCAGAAGCGGATGCCTCAAAGGATCCTAACTGGCCGCGTTGACATACGGGCGGTGGTGTGACCGTGGACACTGCCGGAAGGACAGGCATCCATTGTGGACATGGGGAGCCATGCATTCAAACCACGGCAGGCCCCAAACAGCTGAAAACAGCACAGCGTGGTCGGCGTCTGTAGATGTGGGGAATACATGCTGAGTGGTTCGGCATGGTGAACCCATGCTGAGTGGTATGTGATGACTGGAGAAGGCCTCGACACACGCTGCAGAAAACCCCTATTCTACATAATACATGGCTAAACCCCGTTCCCAAGGGGAAAATAATGTGGTAAACGAGGACACCCACGGTGATGTGCTGTGCTACAGCAAACATTGGTGCTTGAGACAGGAGCGTCAGAGGCCTGCAGTTTCCAGCTAAACTATCTGACTGTGTCTAAATTAGGGGACAAGAGAGTTGAAATGCATCAATAGTGTGACAAAGGACTAGTGCAATTCCGGAACAGTGCAGTGAGTTTTCCCACATTTCGCATTCCCACCTGGGCGATATTGGCGTCATATGCGATCACCATCTGACACCACAGGCACCACGACTCCGGGGCGTGGTGTGTGCAACGCTGCCACAGTCACATAGGATTGCCTTCTGTTAGGGTCCGCTGCACGGTCAGCTGCCTATGTTAGGAAGCTAACGATCGTGAGTGCTCACAATGGGAAAGGCGGACCAGCAGCAGGCAAGACAAGAGGCTCTGCGAAACAACCCTCGGATACTGGTTGGAGGGGGGGGCAGCCCACCGGGATGGCAGAAGGGAACACCCTAGAAGCAACACTCCTGGCAGTTGTCACGCAGCGCAGAAACAGAAAAGAGGATATCTAAGGTCGAAGACAAGATTCAAACTAAGAGCTCGAAAAACCTGAACATGAAGCACGTCTTGGCAGTTATTCAAGAAAAAACGAGAACTTGGAAGCGCACTCTTGCTGCAATAATTTACACATAATTGGGGTCCCAGAATCTATAAATGCTGTCAAAATGGAAACTTATATTGAGGGCATGCTGGTGACAATATTTGGTGCCAAGAACTTATCCCAACTGCTGGTGATAGAACGAGCACACCGTGCATTCTTGACGCAGCCTTTTGCCTGGGACTCCCCTTCATTCCATCATAGTGAAGCTTTTGAATTCTTGTGGGATGCTGCCCTCTAGCTGGCCCGAGAAACGGGCCAAGTCCAATACCAAAGAAACAAATTCACTTTCTATCCTGATTTCTCTTTGGCTAGGAGGGAGGTTCTACCAATCAAGCACCACCTACAAGAAGCAGACATTTCCAATTCCATGTTGGACCCAGCATGCCTACATGTGGAACACCAAGGTGAGCAGAAAATCTTCACGATGCCTAAAGCGGCCAAGGAATACCTGAAGACACTCTCATCTGGTAAACATGCCCAGAGCACAACAAATGCAGATGACAAAGAAATTTGACGTTCTACACTAAGCATTAGGCCTTACCAGGAGCTACTTATAGACACTCAGCGACTGCCTGAAGCCGCAGTGGCAGCCATTACCGGCATGAGGTTGTGACAACGTTAAAGCTGTCGACATATTCAAGCTGATTTAAGATGCATATCTATGATCCTGTGAACTCGGTCACCTCCATACACCTGAAGGGAGACTGGGAACCTGGTGAATACCAGTGAGGGAGCACCCCAGATGAGTCAAACACATGGTGCTACAATTTATTTGTTATTGAGTGTAATGATAATGCTGAAACTATATATGTCCATTGCTTTTTGGGGGATGTCTTTTGCCAGCTGGGTTGCTGAAGTGGGAGGGGAAGAATGTTAGGTTGTTCGAATCTTGTATACCCACACAAAATATACATTGTTCTCCGTGATACGCAGGGAGTGCAGTATAGAAGCCCATGCACCATTCCCATTTCAGTGAAATGACTAAATGGCGGTGAGCAGGAGATAGCATAAATTTCATTATATGGAAGGTATGTGTCTTAATAATCCCCATAAGTTTAGGCTAGTGCTCCGGTTTCTAGATAGGCATACATGTGGCTTTATTGCAGAAAACACATTTGGACAGGCGATCAGACAGCACTATAGGTGCCCGTTGGACATCATGCCAGCTAACCTCCTTTTATTCTACATACTCAAGGGGGGGGTCCTACTTTTGGTCAAGCGCATGGTACCCTCCACGCTCGCTATGCGGACGACCAGGGCCGGCTATTAATTGCACATAGGATGATAGCTGTCACTGCTGTCACACAAGGTAACATCTCTGGAGACTAGTTAACACCTGGAGACTGATATTTTCCACTATGCCGGCCCATATCCTCTGGGCGGGGGATCTCAATACATACCTCAATACATACCTAACCCTGCAGAAGATCGCTCATCAAACACCGGCTGGCATGGGAAGCAGGCAGCTATGGTGATCCGTAGTGGGGTGGAAGAATATGGGCTGGTCAATGCCTGGCGACTACGACACCCTACACAGAAGGAGGGCACATTTGTGTCCTCTGTACACTGCACATGGTCCAGATTGGACTATTGGCTTATATCTACTGAGGTCTGCAGTGGGTAGAAGATCCATGCTACTTACCTAAGACTTTATCAGACCATTTGTCAGTCCTAATGCGACTGAAGCTGGCGCATGTAACTCCCACACCGCTCACTTGGCCTTTTCTCCCAGCAGCACTCCTAGATGCGGCATTCATAGAGGAGGTGTGGAAAGTGATCGTAGAGTACTTTGCATTAAATATCGGCTCAGTATCAAGCTGGGGCTCTCTGTGGGAAGCCTTTAAAGTAACAATACATAGGACATGTATAGGAACTCAAGTGGGGGTACTGAAAACAATTCGTAAACAGCTAAAAAACACTAAAGATGAGCTTAATTCCCTGGAGAGAGAATATGAATGCCAGCCAAAAGAGGCCACATTGGCTTCTATTAGGGAACACGTGACCGAAATTGAGACCCTTGCAGAACAAGAGGCGCGATTCATTTCTAAGCGTCACTTCGCAAGTACGTACATTGAAGGTGGGAGGCCTAGGCAAAGCCTTGCTCAAAACCTAAAGGCACAGAAAGGCCCAGACCCCATTGTCCACTTGGTGAACGATGATGGGGCCGCACTCAACTCCAACTCAGATATAGTGGAGGAGTTCAAGAGATTTTATGCAAGTCTATATGAGCCATGCAGCTCGGCATCACTGATCGAGCTTGGCCATTATTTAGAGAGGGTGACACTGGCATGGCATTCGCCAGGGCAGAGAGAATACTTAGCTCAGCCAGTGACTGTGGAAGACGTCAGAGAAGCCATACATGCCCTTCCGAATGGGAAGGCCCCAGGTATAGATGAGATTACGTGAGGGTTCTAATAAGGAGCATGCCGAAGTGCTAGCTCTGCAGCTACATGCAATGTAGGAGGAAGCCTACCTTAGTCACACACTACCGCCATCTCTGAGAGAAGTATTGATAGTGACGTTGATAAGCCAGACAAGGCTCCGGAGCGGTACAAATCTTATAGGCCACTATCTCTCATTAATATAGATGCCAACATTTTAGCCAAGGTGATTGGAGTGTGCCTACAGCCCCTGATATCACAGTTAGTGCTGCCAGATCAATCTGGCTTTATACCGGCTCGGTCAACTACACACAACCTACGCACTATCCCTGCACTATTACATCAAGTGGAACCCACCTTGCAGGCGGAGGTTCTATTAGATGCGGCCAAAGCCGTTGATTCTATTGCGTGGAGATAGATGTTTGTGGTATTAGGCAGCATAGGGATACCAGAGGCGTTCTTAAGACGGATATGCCTTTTATATGAGTGCCCAGCAGCACAGGTGCGTGTCGATGGTCACACATCACATGCTTTGAGTGTCGGTATGAGGACGTCGCAGTGTTGCCCCCTGTTGCTGCTGCTATTCGTGCTTACCATGGAGCTGCTTGCCTGCATTACTCAGCAGAAACACGCCCTTACTGCCCTTAGATTTCATCTATGACCCTTGGATATCTCACTATATACAGAAGATATGGTGCTGTACATTAGTAAACCGTTGGCATATCTGGCCCTGGTAAATAGAGAGTATATAAAATGGGATTACTACTCTGGTCTGTGTATCAACTGGACGAAATCCATAGTCCTCCCGCGAACACCTACGCTGCGACATTGGGTTCCCGCTAGAGTGGGAGAAAGGCCCTGTCAATTATTCATGGGTATGGGTGCACAGAGACCCTAACATTGTGAAATGTGAGAATTACGGCAAGGAAATGTCCAGATTGGAAGATTCAGTTGCGCCCTGGACGACCCTCCCGCTCTCCCTGACGGTTAGACTAGCAGTCATAAAAATGGTGGTACTGTCACAGTTTCTAAACCTATTTAATAACATTGCAATAGTACTGTCCAACTCCTTCTTTAAGCAGTTGCACTCCCTGTTGATCACACTGGTATGGGCGGGCAAGAAGCCGAGGATCAGCTGGGAGGTCCTCACCCTCCCAAACGTGGATGGAGGATTCTGTGCCCCCGATTTTATGCTATATCATTAGTGCACGCAGACACATTTCGCACACTTCTGGAATGCGGCATGATTTCACACCTCATGTAGCGAGCAACATGATGCTGCTCCGACCCCACTCAGGGCCATCCTCCCACAGAAGTGAAATGGGATGTCCCAAAATGAGATTAACATGTTACACACTACATTGATCGCTTGGTACACTTTGGCTAGGCGAGCTGGGAAGAATTAGCTGGATGCTCCTGCGGTGCCCCTACTACACCATACAGACATAACGGTGACACAGGAGGATGGATCGCTCCAGATGCTACGGGAGGCAGGACTACACACTATGGCGATTTGTACACAAATGGTAAGTTCCTAACACTACCTAATGAGACAGTTCTGTGGGCAAACACCTCATTATTTGTCTTCCTATATTACCGACTTTGAGCAGCCATAAACATACACAATCCACACTTTCCCAGTGAACCTCCGACGCTCATGACACTACAGGTACTGCTCACCAGCGCGACGCGCTAACACCTTATTACTAAACTATATGCTGCAGCACAGGAGGATGGGACACAGGGAGGTGGCAAAGTGTTGGCAAAATGGAATGCGGTGTTACCACAGCCCAAGGGGGAAGAGGATTGGAGGTTTTGCTGTGGGCAATCAGGCACACTTACCTGAAATTGTAATTTGAGAGTAATTCAGTTGAAGTTCTTGTAAGAAATGTATTGTCCCCCGATGCACTTATATAGGTATGTGTTAAAGGGCAACTCGAACTGTGTACGCTGCGGAGCCAAAGAGGCAGACTTTATACATCTGCGTTATCATATCCACGCGTGAGGCAATACTGGGTTCAAGTCAGAGACACACTATCTGATATGATTGAGGCAAGGCTGGAGTGCAAGCCAGCGATCTGCCTACTGGGACTGCGAGAGACTTCCGGTCACTAAATCGGAATATCTTGTCAGTAAGCTTATTACTAGCAAAATGTAGAGTGGCATTGCTTCAGAAGAGTACATCTAGCCCTACAAAAGTGTCTTGGATGCCTGACAGGCACAATATAAGACACAACTGGAACTGTATGCTGAGGAGCAGCCAATGAAGTCAAGGCCAAAAGACTTATGGGGGCCACCGATGGCTTATTTGCAATCCAATACTGTGAATGGTGGGTAGGGCAATAAACGAGAAACAAGCATGTATCGATACTACAGATCTGTGTCATATTTGAAATTGTCAATTGCATTACGCATGTTCATGATGGTGCACTTGCGGCCTCATTATCTAGAAAACGGGGTGTGAAAGAAGGACCATATTAGACTTATAAATGACAATGTGTTGGGTACTACATGTAGTATGACGTTTGCTGATTTTATATGTTATGCTTACTTTGATGAAAATGATGATAGATAGATAGATAGATAGATAGATAGATAGATAGATAGATAGATAGATAGATAGATAGATAGATAGATAGATAGATAGATAGATAGATAGATAGATAGATAGATAGATAGATAGATAGATAGATAGATAGATAGATAGATAGATAGATAGATAGATAGATAGATAGATAGATAGATAGATAGATAGATAGATAGATAGATAGATAGATAGATTTTTTTTTAAACAGTTGACAAGACTGACATTGCTCTTGGGACGACAATACTAAACTCATTCTGGATTCATGCTATCAGCATGTGCGGTTGAGGTGGTGGGAACAAGTTGAACGTATTGGAATTTTGCTATTTAATTTAAGACACTCATGGAAGGAGTGGTGAGGCCAGTTTTGCCTCTTTATGGCGTTTACATATTTTACCTAAAATATCAATTCACTTTGTAGTTCAAACCACAATTCTTTATTTCATTAATCCTGTACTGATATTTAAAAACAATGCCCTTAGACATCTAAGGAAACTGTGCAACAGAAAACATACCGAAGTTTGGAGAATTTGCATGAACATGTGTATTTTAATGTTCCCAAGCTGTAGGAAAGTAATATTGTCTGTATGTTCATTTACATTAAGAATTAGATGTAATGATTAAGAAGATTGTGCAGATGTAAGGTTGAAAAAAATCAATACACTTGAGTCTTTGCCGTGATACCAGCTCCCAAGAAAACATGGACAGAGACTGCACGGATACCCTAGTTTAAAGGTTCTTAACCGGAGATCCAGAGACGAGTGGGGATCTGTGAAGCCTAATCATGCAGCCCGTGACTGCTTAGAAAATTAAAAATTATTAACATTAATACAGTGTGTATAAATAAAGATGCAAAATGTGAAACTGAACATTTTCAAATGTTCAGTAAAAGTGAAGGAATTTGAAATTAGAGGTTAAAAATTAAGTAGTTGTCCAGAGTTTGATTGACAGGAGCAGTGCAAATGCATCAAAAAGAAAATAGTATGGAAGATGGGTGATCTCAGTTAAATTTAGAAAAGTCCACTTATGCTATTAAAATGATTTATTTTATTTTTTATATTCATTTAATAAAATATTATAGCATTTGTGTATTGGTTCGATGAATGCTTCTGAATTTTTGTGTATTGTTTTGACGTTCAATTCTTCAAAATTGTTTATGCCAGGGTTAAAGGCTTCCACTACTGCCTCAGTGGGGTTCCCCAGGTCCAGTAACTGTTAAGTGGGGGTTCACAAAAGTCAAAGGTTAAGAGCACTGCCCTAGATCAATAACCACATCCAGAAGCTTCATTCTTTAGCTACTGAGGCAACCAGTAGCTCTAGTCCTGAATCTTTTTGTTTGATGTTTGGGGCACTTCGTGCTTACGCCTTCATACATTTTTTCTACAAAAGGGAGCCAAGCCAAATTTTCTTTGCCATATTTTGGGAATTCAACAGATAGCCAGGGTGTGTAGAATCCCCGTTGCTAAACTTAGAAAATAACCAAAAGAAAGATTGGGTTTCTTTTTAATGGGAAAAACTGGGAGAACACTGCTGTGTAAGAAGCGTATCAGTTTTCTTATAAAAATGGCATCAAAAGGTTCGCTCTGCTAAGATCGCCATCTTTCCAGCTTTCAGGTTTCAAAAAAATCATTTTAAACACAGTTTTTGCATTTTACTAAGAAGCAGTCAATTTTTCCTATTTTCCTTGTGTGGTTTCTGCCTAATTGATGTGCTTGATGGAAACAGTTTAAACCCATGTGTGAACACATAAAACTACATTTCTAAAAAATAGACACAATTTGGAATTCAGCAAGAGGTAATTTACCCAGATTACTCAAGCTTTTCCTAAAATAACTTATTGTTGAATTAAAAAAAATGTAAAAATCAAGGGAAGTAACAGAAATGGGTGAACTTTCATCTTCAATTTTGACCCCCAAGGCCGAGTTACAAAAGTAATATAACTTTCAGTTCACAAGAATATACAGTATTTGTTGGTTGTCCTAAAAAACAAGCAATTCCCCGGTCTGGTGTGTCAGCTGCAGTTTCTAAAGAGTTTTCATTGTGTACGAACTATGCTTCAATTAACATGCTAAAATCGAATGAATGAAAAATGGGTATGTAATAAACCGGCATTACGCAAAATGTATTCTTTCTTGTTCGCTAGCTTACATTTAGCAGCCAAAAATTGGAGATTAATTCAGGTGATAATAATTAAAGCTCTACTATTTCCTGATAAAATCAATACCACACGTGTGGGTGGCCCGATTTCCAGTGACAGGAAAGACCCCAAAAACCAATGTGGAAATATAAGATTTTTGCCAAGAAATGCATCCCATTTTGGCGATGTGGGCAGCACAGTGGTCGGGGTTTGGCAGCTACCCAGGCAAACCTACTAAACCCAGACATTTCTGAAAGCTAGACACCAAGGGAAGACCAGGGTGGTGTGACTTGAGTGGATCTTATTACTCTTTCCTCCCAGGAATGCCCAGCAAACAAAAACTTTGTATAAAATGACACATTTTCCTCGCATTTCTTTGAAGGAAATTTCCATAATCTGTGAGGAGGAACAACATTTCTACCACCGAGGGCTCTCCCACTTTTCCTTATAAAAAAATGTTAGCCCACATGTGTACTCTCGACCGCTGTGCTCCAACATTCCCTAGGGGTACAATTATTATCTAATTATGTATGCACTATTGACTGCACAGTGTCTCTGTTTGTTCAATCAAGTTTATTTGCTTAAACCTCCACCTATCGTCCCACACGTTCCACAGACACCCTCCAACTTTCAAGTATGTGTGTCGTACATACACTGCCAGAGAGGAGGAGGGCTTACATGCGACTCTCTCAAATATATTACCGCTGGAGAACTGCAATTGTAGCACAGAACTTTGTTCCAGTATTGTATCATTCATTGATTTTCCTGCTCATCAGTTACAGTAGCAAGCAGTGCACTGTAAACACAAGAACACTGAAATGTCTCACTTACCGTCAGCTACAGAAACAAAGTGCTGCTTAATGGATCGAAAATGAACCTAGTAGAAGTTTGAACAAAGTTACAGAAGCTGAAACTTGGACAAATATCAGCAGCAGCAACAAAATTCTTTAAAAAGAGCAAATATCACTTCAAGAACTCCTGTTATAAAACATGCAGAAAAGATTTTGGAAATAGCCTCCTGGGACAGTTCTGAAGAATTTCAATTCATTGGCAGAATTGTGGCACCCAAAATGAAGATAGGCAGGTATGTTAAAAGTACCACAATTGCGTGGATCTAATGCTGAAAAAGTATGCATCAAAAAGAAAACTTTACATTTATTTTGGACCTCAAATGCTAAAGTAAACAAAAGGCCTCCAGGATATAATCACTTCTTATCTTACACAAAGACCTTACAAACCCTGAACAAACTTCATTGATTTAAACATATATTCTGTTGGGCAGGATAGGGATTATAAGCAGAAAGACATACCTGCATGAATAGGTTAAATCGGGGCTCCTCCTGTCGTTTGGTTTTGATCATCTCCAGGGCATAAGACTGAAAGCGGCAAAACCTTACAGCTTGATGCTTTATCCTCTCTCCAGTAGGCCCATCAAACTAGATATATGAAAAAAAGCCATCAACCAGAAATTCAGCAAATGCTCAAAGCTTTCATTTTTTGTTGTTGTTTTTAGTCGTCATATACAACAGTAGGCGGTAGGTACGGTTTGAGAACCACCAGGTGAAATTAAAACATCTGAGGGTTTTGACATCCTTCGTTTCGTCTCCTTCAAACAACTTTTTGATGGTTTGCGGGAGCCACTGCCCAACTCCTCTTATATTGAAGTTTGTCTTTAATCCTTAGACTATCATCATTTAATTAACCAAAACTTGTTGAGGAATAAAAAAAAGGTGTTCCCACATTTTTATCCTCTATTTTGGACCATTTACACATTCTATCCTGCCAATGTGTTTTGCCGATTCAACCCAATCTGTGCAAGTAGGTGAAGTGTTAGATATCCATTTATTACAGATTTACCTGCATGCTATAATTATTAGCATAAAAATTAACTGAGATTGTAGCTTCCCTTATCTTTGATTAGACCCTCCATCTTCTAAAATCCAGAAAATAACAAATGGGAGGCTTGCCTCTATATCTTTTCTCAATATTTCTGTTAACGCCTTATCAACTTCATGCCAGAAGATTTGAATACCTGGACTCTGCCATAGAAGATGGATATGACCTGCATTCTACAAGGCACATTTTGGGCAGCATCTGTTCTTCTGACCTCCCAGCTTTGAGAGTTGTTTTGGAGACCAATAGGCCCTGTACATGGTGAACAAATGGTTTCTCCTTACAGATGCAGATCTCACCACCGATCATAATGTAGACATTGATAGTAGCCATTGGTGTAGAATTTCTGATGATGGCAGGTCCGCTTTCCATATCTTCTCTGGCAAAGTAGGAGGGTCATCTTTACCTCATACCAGGATCCAGCACCAATTGGATACTTCCTTTCTATGAATCCGAACGCTCCGTAGTTCCTCCTCCATTCTGTTCTAATCCTTATATTAAGCTGTCCTTGGATCAGCTGGCTAATTGATGGTATTTAAACCTAGAGAGCCTGTTGTTGGTACTTTTGGATAAATAGTGCCAAGAGCTCAGGGAGCCCTCTTCAAACAGCTTGCCCCATCTTTCTATTCCTGCAATCTGCATCGGGGTAGCCAGGACATCTTGTAAGCATGGAGGGAAGATTTCCAAATCGGAGCCATATTGCTGTAGTTAGGGACTCCCAAGATTCTTGGTGACTTCATATAGAAATGGCCAACTACCTCTATCAAAAGCCTTAGTGGCATCTACCGTTATTAGGCTCAGTGGAGCATTTGTTACCATGGCCACATCTATTGTGCTCACCAAATCATGGGTGAGCTTGTAGAGCTGTCTCTGTTTCATGAAGCCCTTTTGGATTTATGGACAATATTTCCTATTACTTTGTCCAATCTCTTAGCTAGTATTTGTGTGTGTATCTTTTAATCGTTATCAAGCAAGGATATTGGTCTATACGATTCACATTAAAAAAATCTTTCTTAGGCTTTAATATTAGTGTTATTTTCACATTATATATATAAATCACTCTCTCCCCCCAACATTGTGGGATGAAATGTATTAAGCTGGTCAAAACTGGAGTGAGTTCCTCTGTTAAGGCCTTATATAGCTCATTTGGTTTTCCATCAGGGCCTGGCGCCTTTCCCTTTTTGAACCCTCTAAGAATTGTATCTACTTCTAGTGTAGTAATCTCTTGATTAAGATAGAGCTGTTTGTTCTGATCTGACCTAGGAAGAGTGTCCTCCTTCAAACAACTCTCTATTTCTTCTTTTAGTGCTGTTGAATCGTTGGTATGTAAATTTCGGTAAACACCCGCAAACATCTTCCCAATATCAGAGTCCTCTGAACATCTTTCACTGGTGCCATTAATTTCTACTTTGTCAATCATATTTCTAGTGCTTTTTTACTTTGTCTTCCAAGCCAGAAGTTTCCCATAATCTTTCCCATATTCATAATGTGCTAACTTGCAGGCATTCAACCTACTCTGCACCACTCCATCCAGATATTCTGCCAAACAACCCTTAGCCTCTTTAAAGTTATCTTGTAGGTTTATTTTTACACGGGGTCCTCACAAATTGCCAGCTGTTTATCAATTACTCCTATTCTCAGCTTTTACTCTCTAACCTTATTGTTACTTTCTTTCCTTCTATGTGCAGCATTACTAGTCAGTTTCCCTTGAATAAAGGCTTTATAAGCATCCCATATAACATGCAAGGGGTTTTTCTCGTAGATCAAACTACAGTAGCTCTTTTCAGAGCATTTATAATCTCCTGCTGTCCTAATAATGCTCTATCCAAGGTCCATTTAGACGGAATTGAGGACCTCGAGAGAAAGAGTTCCAGTCTAACCACAGCATGATCTGAGAGATGCTCTGGTTGATGGATTATCTTTCTTACCTTATTCCCTAACTTCATATCTACAATAAAAGTCTATTCTGAAGGCATTTCCATATTTCTTGGACCCAGCCATATGCAAATCAGTTTTGACCCTGTGTCCCAATGGAAACAGTCCAGGTCCTCCCTGGACTGGAAACAAGCATCCTAGGACCGGTTTCGGGCTTTCAGCCAGGATACCTTGACTCCAGTGGCATGGAGAGCACAGGACCCACGTCTGGGCATACCCGTCCCACTCGGGGTGACAAATGCAAAAAGAACAAATAAAAAAGAAGCTCCACCCCTTTCACATTACAATATTGAGTGGTGCAAGCAAATTGTTTAATCAATTTATGTCTCTTTAAAATGTCCCCCCATTCTTCTTGACGTAAGTGTATGTTTCCTGGGGGGTATATTAATGTCACTATCAGAAAGCTTCAGAAATCCCAAAATCTTCCTTTGTCTACTTGGTACCCTCATAACATTTATGTTCCAGGTTAATACCCGTATGTTGTGAACCTTCCTTACTTCCTTTATCATTTCCATGATAATTCCAGCGTAACCGTTTCCCAATCCATCTCAGAATCCCTATCATAAATGAGGACTACCATTATTCTTTTTAGTTTTTTCCCACAGGCCCAACACCCTGTGTTTAGTAAAACCACTGTCCTAATTACGTGTCACCCCTCCAGCTTGCCCCTCCCCTACTGGTTTATTAGAACGTCAACCTCCGAATTCTCTTTTACATTGTGCATCTTGTTGTTCTACATGACTCTTAATGTCATTGGGAATTTTCAACTACATATTTGCACCCAGCGACTTCAGTTCTTGAATGTGTTTCCCTAACTCCCATTGCCGATTTGGAGGAACTTTTGCTATAGCCGGTCTTATGGAGAAGGACCAATCATTTTTTAAAGCTTTTGCTTTCAAGGCTTCTGTTGGGATTAGCTTTTTTATTGCATAAGTACGGAAGTTTATTAATATTTTCCTGTATTTCTCTCAGTTTGAACTTTTTTCAAATTGATCCCGATGCACCCTTGTATGTGCTGCTCGAGGTCTAGGGAGCTGGTTTACCAAACACCCACTTTGATCAGGTCTATGACAAACCCCTTCAAGTCTTCACCTTCTGCTCCCTCCAGGGCATTGAGAAACCTTAAATTGTTTCTCCCAGAGTTATTTTCCAAAGATTCCAGTTTCTCTTTGATCTTGTTTTCCCTCGCTTTCAAGAATGGAATCTCCTTATAATTGCTCTTAACTTCCTTCCGTAATACTCCAAGCAAGGCTTCCATAGTGGATAATCTTTCCAGGATGCCTACCATTTTAGTATCAAGCTTTTCACAGGCTTTCTGTATTTTAGCCTGTTTGCTCTCTAGAAATTGCAAGTTTGCCTTTAATCTCTTTTTCAAAAGTGTCAGTAGTAAGGAGCCCATATCTACTTGATCTATGTTTTTCGGTGTTCCCATCTTCTCTTCGCGAGGGGTCAATAGAAATTTCCTCAACGCAATTATTTCCCTGTGGGATCCTGAGAGACAACCTGAAATCGATTTAAGAGAGGGAGCCCTGGCCCATCTACTGGCATAGGCTGAGTGGATTGGGTCCATATTTTGCATAATAGCAAGGCAGATCAATGTAATCAGATTGGCCTGAGTTTCAATACCTTTCTTAAAGTAAGATCCTAAAGATGGTGTGATTTTGATTTTCCCTCCTGGTGGGCCTGCTGTATCTCTAATAACTCTATTATCTTTCTGTTTCCCTGCCTCGAACAGAACCTATTCTGGAATAGACACAGGGAGAGATTTTGTAGAAGTGGCTGGGGGGGGGGGGATAAATAATCACCCTGCTCTGCTGCTGATAATCAAACCCTCTCCCTTTACTATGCAACAAACCTGGCCCTGGCCGAGCATTTCTAAATGTGTATCTATTTTTACCAGCGGCTCCTATGGCATCCAGCTGTGTGTATTCGGTAGAGACCTGGAGCTCTTTTTTTTTAATGCGTTCTTCCCTGAGGCAATAGAGCATTCAATGCATACTATGAGAAGGGATTGTCAAGTTGCCCATGCAATCTCATTAATACGCAGCTCTGAGATTAGTGGAATTAATTTAATGCTATCACCACATTACGGTATTATGCACCAGAGAAGCAGGAGCTCCCAGCCAGCGTGCTAGCTAGCCACCATGTTCCCCCTCCTGTACTTCTTCTTGTAATAAGCTCAAAGCTCTCTGCCCATTCAAGTGTTCAAGTTTATTCAATTCAATTGAAGTCTACCAAAGTATATTCTTCTAAAAACAAATTTAACTAAACAGATCAAGGGTTCATGTCTGTCAATATAAAAATCAAACTACATATAACAATGACTTTGTATGTGTTTTTAGGTGCAATGTAAAAACTAAACATACGCATTCAGCACCCTAATACAGAATTGATACAAATACAGCAAGTGCAAACATTGTGCATTTTAGATAGAAGTGTAATGTAAATGCTTAATGTAAATTAAGAACAACTGGAATACAAATAAAGTTTGAAAATAACTCCATACGGCCCTTGTTAAACCTGGCATCATTGGCGTGGGTTTCTCCTGTATTATTGCCTTTGCCTCCTGTGTTTTTGCTGTGTGTTGGGCTTCGTTTTGCTGGTCTACATGCTTTGTGCACTTTGCCATTGCTGTTCAGTACCATAGTGCAAGTGCCCCGCTTAGTAAATTATTGTAATGGATTGTTGATTCCATGATTGGCATATTTGATTTACTAGTCAGTCCCTAGTACAGTGCACTGGGTGTGCCCGGGGCCTGTAAATCAAATGCTGTTAGTGGGCCTGCAGCACTGATTGTTCCACCCACATAAGCAGCCTATAAATATAACTCAGGACTAACACCCGCTTGCAAAAGTGTGGAAACTTACCTCTTGTACTTCCCTGCTGCTGCTCCTCGCCGGACCCGCTTCGCGGGTCCCGCTTCGTCGCCTTGGACCCCTGGACTTCTGTTGGACCCTCGTAACTGCTGCTGGGCTGTCCACTGTGCCTCCCTTGGATTGTGCTGGGCTGCTGGCGTGGTTGCGCGCGCTTGTGCAGGACCGCGGGGCTGCGAGCGGACCCGCAGGGACTCAGTGTTCCAGGAGTCCCTGCGTGAGGTCCTGACCCGTAACACCTGGGTCGCTCTCCCTGCCTGTCCCGCCCACGTATTAGCTTATAGCTAGCCACTGTCCCCGCTGCGCGGGAGCGCCCGGGGCTAAGCCCGGGCAAAGGGCGGGACGTCTGTGGCCGTCAGGGGCTGGCAGCGGCTGGGCTGGGCCACCTCCCTAACATTTTAAAATATTTCTCCTCATTGTCGATGTAAATGCTTATATTTCTATCTTTGCATCCAACCATCGTTAGGCGTGTGTTCCCATTGTTAGCATAATCGCTTAGATCTATCATTGTCTACCAATATACACGTTTTTTGAGGTATTAATTTGGTTACTTGCCTATTTAAAGATGACCCTAAGATCTGGAAAAAAGAGGCAAATCCAGGTCTCTACTTCTAATGGCACTTATACGGGTACAATCGACCAATTTTTCAAACGCTCTACTGCAATACTGGAGAAAGAAATTGCTATAGTTGAAAAACGTCTTTCATTAGATATAATTACAGGTAAGCGATCTTCTCTTGGGAAAATTAATGAGGCAGTTTCCCCTATTTCGCTTTCCTTTATAGATACTGATAGCAATGTTGTTAATACTGATCTAGTGCCTATAACTGTCCCTGAGACCCAAACAGGGGAGATGGTGGAGGTGGGTCAAGATAGCTCATTTATCACTGCTCACGATAACATGCTAAACGGTGGGACTACTATCTTGTTAGATCAGTCTAGAGAGAATTCAGGTCTCTCGGACTCACCTAATCTAAATCTTAGTAAGGAGCAAGTGATCTCCCCCCCCCATTTTACATCTTTCTCCTTCACAGAACCCTGGGAAACGTAAAAGGCTAGATTTTCCCCACATAGATGAACATAATGGGGGTGGGAAGCACTATTGACTCTTCTACTCGGCTGCGTAACACTAACGTGGCGGGTCAACCCGAAGATCATAATACCACTGTTAGTATTGTAGAAGGCATACTCCTGGCAAAGATAGAGTTATTAATGAAGTCCTTGCTCTTACCGCTATTAGAAAGGACAAGATTACTGAACGAAAAAATGGACTCTTTGGATAGGTTGGTTAAAGAGAATATAGCACCTTCAAATAGAAAGCTAGACAGTTTAACCACTAAAGGTGTGTCCCCTATTGCTCCGCCACCACCGAAATCCAAACCGATAAACAAAAAAAAAGCAGGGACGTCAAGTTCAAAAGCGGGATCTCATATGTTGAAATCCCCGCAGTCAACATCTGTATCGGCCCCTAAGATCACAGTTAGCTCTGGTGTTACACCTAGACAGAAGGCCATAAAACAACCCCAGCCCAAGAAAACACCCAGCAGTCATGAACATAATCTTCGGCCAAATTTTAAACCTATCCCGAGGAAACAATGTGTTAATCTCCCCCCTGAGTCACAGCCCTATACCATCATTTTAACTGGCGTGGCTCCATTAGTTGAAGGTAAAAGAGAAACACACAAGGACCTCCACAATAAGGTAACATTCTGGCTCAACAAAAATCGCCCGCTCCCACCCAACACGTATTCTGAAATTCTTAATGTAAGAAGGGTGGACTGGATAGGTTATGGTAAGAAAGATCTTGAAGGGGACTGTGTGGTGATTAATTTTAGAGAATCATGGGTGGCTAATTTTATTGGCAGAGAACCTAGATTTGGAAGAGTCGGGGATGTGCAAACCTTATTGTTGAATTATTTTTATCCCGCTTTTTGCACAAGCAGACCCCACACCCCACCTCAATATTCTAGAAGAGACAGGCCAAGAGGGAGATTTCACTTAGACACTCCAGCTTATCCTTTGTTTTATCCGCAACTCACAAACCGGTTTGCTCCGCTGTCCGGCTTGGAAGGTGTGGATTGACTTGATAATCCAATGTTGATTCCAGGGCGGAGTGAAGTCGTACCGAGTTCCCCTTACCCTATTCCATTTCTTAGGGCTGAGATTGTAACAGGGTTGAGTGGTAATTCCCAAGGGGAGGAAGATGGGGTAAAACCTTCAAATCCCATATATAGTCCTCTAGTACTGGAGGAGACTACGAACCCATCTAACAACCGGCTGAAAGACACAAGTAATATTCTTACAGTCCTGTCATGGAACATAGCGGGATTGTCGGGGAAAATGTCCGAAGATGACTGGGGCACTTTTGTGGATTCTTTCGATGTTATTATGTTTCAGGAAAGTTGGTCAACTGTTGCCATCTTTCTGGATGGCTATCTTAATTATCATAAACCAGCCTGTAAAGGACCAAAAGGCCGTCCCTCAGGTGGTTTGGTTATTTGGATCAGGCAATCTCTAGCCCTTACAATTAAAGATATTCCTACCTTAAGTAGCGATATTCTTGCCTTGAAATTGTCTGGTAAAAATAAAGAGGTTTTTTCTCTGATTAATATATATGCAAGAGGGCATCCTGGTGGGAAGCCTGCGAGAGCAGTCAGCGACCTAGACTGCTTATTAAACACTATTTCTAGCGATAATTGTATAATGGTGGCTGGTGATTTTAATTGTTCATTTGAACCCTTTCCTAATCTTGACAATGAAGGATATGGGGAAACTGATCAAATCTGGAATATTCCACCATTATCTATCCCCCCCATCAAAAAGGTTACCGAGGCAGCAATGCAGTGGCTAGGCCTTTGTCTTGAATGGGATTTGCGTGCAGCTAACGGTAGAACTAAATCAGATTCAATGGGAAAGGTCACTTTTGACAATTCCAAGTATTCGAGTCGTATTGACTACTTCTTAATAAAGATAAAGTTCTGGAAAATCCTAGAGGATATGGAAGTAGTCCAAAGACCTGAAAGCGACCATAACCCTCTGGCAATTAAACTAATACTGAATGAGGGTTGCAGAATGGATTCTGCGTCCACTACTGTTACAGCTGAGGCTGTTCTCACGAATGATTGTAGAAGAGTATGCTGGACTAGGCTTATAGACAACCCTACCGTGTTAGAAAGGATTGCGGTGGAGGTCTCAGTAGCCACTAATTTGATGGTACCGATACTTAATGAAGGTACCTCCCCGGAAGAAATAGGGATGATCCATGAGTCACTGTTCAATAAGATAAAAACTTTTTTTAACGAACCCATAAAAGGAGGGAATAATGGTCTAGCACCAACTAGGACTAAATGGTACGATAAATCTTGTCGTTTAGCACATAGCACCTTAATAGATGCTATTAAATCGAAGTCAGCCATTGATATTAGGCTAGCTAGGGTTAACTACAAGAAAATACTTAAAGAGGCAAAAACCAATTGGGATGAACAGCGTTGGTTAGATTTATATCAAGCAAGCACCTCATCTAACCAACAAAAATTCTGGGAGGTTGTGAGGTGGGGTGGGACTGGGGACTCGAAAATACCTGTTAACCATGTGTCTGCAGAACAATGGGTCAAACATTACGCTACGCAGTTTAGTGACACGGTACGGATCTCCCAACTTTGGGAAGATGCCAGTGTTCAGACTGCGGCGCCTTTACTTGACCACATCGTTTTTACAGAATTAGATACTGTAGCTGCGCTTAAACAAGTCCAGAACGGTAAGGCTCCCGGAATGGACTGTGTCCCTGCGGACCTTTTTAAGTATGATCAGGTGCATTGGGTTCCGTATATAACCACCTCAGCAAATGCGATAGCTAGAGGGATGGAGATCCCAAACTCATGGAAAGGGGCAGAGATCCTTCCCGTGTATAAAAAAGGGGATAAAACGAATGCAGGAAACTATCGTCCAATTAGTCTTATCGATGCCCTTCAAAAGGTAGTGGCTAGAATGCTCTTAGGAAAAATTGACACTTGGATGACCGAAGTTGACATTCTTTCCCCACTACAAGCTGGTTTTAGGGCTTACATTAGCACAGTTGACCAGATCTTAAGATTCGTTATGATCTATTGGAAAACTGTGTTTCTGAGAGGTGGCAGGATATACGCTGCATTTGTGGACCTCAAATCAGCGTTTGATTTGGTCCCCAGAGGAAAGATGTGGGCTGCATTGAGAAAGATGGGTGTCCCTTCTGCGCTCCTAGAACTTACCATCAGGATGCATGAGGGAAACTTTGCTAGAGTTAGGTGGGGTCGCCAGGGCCAGGTCACTGAAACCTTCCCTGTGACTCGTGGAGTGAGACAGGGCTGCGTCCTGGCCCCTACCCTTTTTATACTTTTTATCTATCAGGTGGTTAAGTTTCTCTCAGAAACTCCTACATACGCCCCATCACTGGGGGGGGAGTAAATTCCCCCTTTTAATATTTGCGGATGATACACTCATACTGGCCAAAACTCAGAAGGGTTTGCAGGTAGCTATAGATAAATTTGTGGATTTCTGCAAAGAGAACGATTTAGAAATGAACATCAATAAAACCAAATTTATGGTCTTTACGAAGAAAAAAGCACAGAGGGGCAATGTTACGATGAACGGGTCAAGCCTGGAACAGGTTGAAGTTATGACCTATCTTGGTGTCACAATGGATTATAGATTACGCTGGAAAGAGCAAATAACAGCGCTTAGCTTGAAACTAATGCGCCTGTCCGGTTGTTTGGTGAAGGAGCAGCGGAGCTCCTTGACCAAAAGGGTGTTGCCCGCCCTTAAAATATATAGTGCAAAAATTAGCTCTGCCATATTATATGGGGCGGATATATGGGGTTGTGTAGACCTGGCTGTCCTTGATAGGATACAAAACAAATTTCTCCGAAATTTAGTTAGTCTTCCGCCATCAACACCAACTCTACCACTATTGATGGACATGGGGCTCCACTCATTTAAACATCAAGCCCAGTACAGGTTGGTGGCGTTATGGAGACGAATATGGTCCACACCGGAACTTGCCATGTTCGCCCAAGAACTTCAGGATGTTAGATCACAACAGGGGGCTGGTGATATCCCTTGGTTTAAGTCTATTAGAAACATTCTTTTTGGAATGGGCCTCCCACTGTTGTGGTCTGAGCCGGGCTCCCATATCTTTCCTTCTAAGAAAGATTTTAAATCTCTTTTTTGGTCTATGGTCAAGGATGAACACGTTGCTCTTTCGGAGAAACCGAACTTGACTGGTTTGTTTCTGCTATATAAAATGGTCCCCCACACAGAGTGTTTTTGGGATATAATTGTTAAGACCACTGACAGGAAACTTTACTTTCAGTTCCGTCTAGGTACACTGCCATTACGGACCTTTACCAGTGGTTGGCAGAAGCCGGTGACTCCATTTTGTCCATGTTGTATTAACCATAAAGAAACAATAGGTCACTTCTTGTTCGTTTGTAATGCTTACCGTGAACCACGACATAAGTGGCTAAAACCTATTTGCTATAGACTAAAGACCCGGTCGAGCAGAGTAGCCCTATTCATCTTAAGAACTAATACCTCTGAATGTCTCTCAATTGGAATGGCCAAATTTCTTGGATGGGCTTGGTTACTAAGATCTAAGATAATTTGTAACACTCTGTCATGAACAACTTATATAGTTTGTTACTTTGCTAGATTGTGTCTCTGACCAGTATTGATGTTGTATCTTTTTAACTGTATTTGTATAACAACAATTTTTCTTTATCGTCTTTATGCACACATCCAATTTAATTGAGGTTTTATTTGTTTTTTATAATGTATATAATGTCAATGATTATGTAATATTGCTATTAATTGTATGTTTGTAAATATTTTGTCTTTTATGAAGAATATTCGAAATAAAGACGTTAAAAACTGAACTGATAACTCAGGCCTGCCATTGCAGAGCCTGTGGGCAGTCTAGTACTGCCCACAGACCCATTAGAGCTAAGAATAATTGCGTTAAGATACTGCATTTCTGGTTCAATAAAGAATGCAAGCAAGCTCGCAAATCTCTATTGGAGGCCATCAGATTGAAAAATGTAAGCAGTATCCAGAAATCTAGGAAAAACTATAGGAAAGCACAGGACAGTGCTAAAAAGGAATGGAACGACAGCCGCGGTCCGTGCAGGTAACAGCGGTGGGGTGGTGGGGAGGCGTGGGGGGCATTTCAAGGGACGATGCCGAGGGAAAATTTATTATTTATTCAATTTTCCCTCTACATCGTCCCTCAAAATACCCCCCACACAGTTCCACTGCCCCACTGCTGTTACCTGCACGGACCACGTCTGTGGGACAAAAACACATGGCAAGACCTTAAATTGGCATGCACAAGAAATAACCTCCAACATTTTTGGAACTTAGTGAAATGGGGTAGGGGTTGACATTCTCTACCACCGCAAATTCACGTAGCCCCAGACACTTCGGTTAAAAACTTTGCCAAACAATATGCCAACAATGACAAATATGAAGGCGAGCCCTTTACAATTTATCCGTAGACAACCAACCTGGTTTTCGAGTTTGTAGAAGTAAGAGCTGCCTATAGTGCAATTACAAGGGGAAGAGCTCCCGGCATTCACAATATGCCAGCTGATGTCTTTTTACACGATAAGGATAACTGGGCCCGGCACATCATGTTGTTAGCAAACGCTATTGTTTATGCTGCTCCCATCCCTGATTCATGGAGGGGTGCGGAGATCATACCAATATATAAAAAGGGCGATAGGTCTCTGCCAGCTAACTATAGACCCATAAGCCCGATCGACTCAATTCAAAAGGTGGTAGCCCGTCTCGTCCTGGCAAAGGTTCAGGAGTGGATTAATATTAATGATATCCTAACCCCCTTCCAGGTGGGATTTCGTGCACAGATCAGTACAATAGACCAAGTCTTTTGTTTTCTGTTAATATACTGGCGGACTGTTGTGTTTGGCAATGGCAGCATGTATGCTGCTTTTGTAGATCTAAAGTCAGCTTTTGATTTAGTTTCACGTAACAAGCTATGGTTGGTCCTACAGGAGCTGGGAATGCCCACGCACTTGCTAATTCTCATTGTTCGACTACATGAGAACAATTTTGAGAAATTAGCTGGGGCTCACAGGGTAATGTAACTGACCCCTTCCAAGTTGAAAAGGGAGTTCGCCAAGGGTGTGTAATGGCCCCTACACTATTTTCCCTTTTTATAAATGGAGTCTCCCAATTTTCAGCTACCTTTCCCACAGATGCTCCGGTCTTAGTGGGCATAAATATTCCGATCCTATTGTTTGCAGGCAACATGCTCATCATATCAAAAACTCCTAGTGGGCTACAGTGTGCGTTAACACGTTTTGAAAATATCTGCAACACATGAGGGTTACAAATCAATGCAATGGAAACTAAATGTATGGCTTTTAATCACCACAGAGCATTTAGTGGTAGGATAAATTTGGATGGAGGAGCCCCTAGAGCAGGTAGATGCGTTCACATATCTAGGAACCCTACTGGAGAAAAAAATGAGCTGGGGCCCTCACATTGAAATTATGGCACTGAAACATCACCAACTAGCTGGTGCTTTAAGCAACGGATTTAAAACATCTCTGACTAAGCCAGTAAGACCGGTGTTGCAGATGTGCAATACAAAAGTAGTGAGCTTGGTCCTATATGGGTCGAAATAATGGGACTTTGAGAAAATGACCCAGCTCGCCACAGCAGAGAATAGGTTTTTCCGAATGATCACTAGCTTACCGCAAAGTACCCCTATGACTCCTATGCTTAATGACCGAGGGATGAAATCACTGGTATACATTGCTGTACTACGCCCCATATTACATTGGCGTAGAATTTGGTCTACCCCTGAGCTGGCAATCTACGCCAATGGTCTTAGGGATGTCATTGAGGCTCACAGCTTTCATAAAATCGGCTGGCTAAGTGACATCAAAGTTGTTTTGATCAGCATGAGAATGTCAAACCAATGGGAAAACCCATCTACCACTCAGTTTCCCATTAAAGCAGAAATTAAGGAAAGCTATTGGGAAACGGTTGGGCAAAATATTATCAGAACGAACGACGGCACTATCCTGAGAGAGATTCTTAACATTCAATCCCGGCCCAAGCCTTGAGCTCTATTGGGACACAATTTCAAAGCCCCTTGATCTGAAACTTTATTTTCAATTCAGAGCTGGTTACCTCCCATTAAAATCTTTCACTTCTAACTGGTCCTTGTCTGTTGACAAATAAATGCCCCCATTGTATAGAGCATGTTGAAACCTACCACCACATGCAGTTTGTCTGTCCTGCCTATGTGAGCCCTCGTAAGATATGGCTCTCTCAGATCTGCAAGAACCTAGGTACCAGACATAGCAATGTTGACCTGAGAATTTTGTGTACAGATCCCTCTCCTTGCTATGCAATTCCTGTTGCTAAGTTTTTAAGATGGATGTGGGCCATAAGATCGAAATTGCTGTCTTCTCTGGCAAAACAGCAAGAAACAATACCGGAACCTAACTGAAAACAGTGAGCTTGTTTAAACCACACTGTGGAATTCGTCCTGCATCGGTCCTGGTCTGTAATCTTAATGTTTTTAATGTTTATTTATATACTTTGCTCTTTTTATGACATGTATTTTTCTCCCATTGTACTATGAAGAGTACAATATTTGCATATATGTGAACGATATATATATTTTTTTTTAATTCTTATATATCTAAATCTTATGTAACAATGCTTTTATGACATGTATTGTAGAAATATAGCTGATTGATTGATTAATATCTCATATTCAGTCTCATACCATTTTTATTTGCTGAAGTTTTTATTATAATGATAAGCCTTTTTTCCTGATTTTCAGAATAATAGCTCATAATACTAATCATCACACAGTGTTTGTTTGCTGCTTTAAGGCACTTAAAGGGAACCATTTCTCTATCACCTGCTCCTCCCCTTGGTCTTAATTCGGATTGGTAATGATGCTGCAACACATCATATCTGAGACTCCTGATAACTTTTTTAGTAGTAATGAGCCATTACTGCCAATCTTCATGACAATCTAGAAAACTCAAGTGCTCCAGACTCCAGCACCGAAAAAGGAGAGTCATCCTAAGTGGAGAGTAGTGGCAGTCTGCAGTAAGATAGGATTATAGAAGAAACCCATCTGAAGAAAACAGGATGTCGTTCAAAAGAAGTGTCCCTTTGGCGTTCATTGCTAAGCATCAACAACTCAAAGTACCTACCTGTTAACCCCTCTAACCCCATCTAAAACTAAAAAATATTTCAAATGTTGAACCACATGAAAACAATGAGTAGTCACTGGTCAAATAGATCACAAGTCTACCGGTTTGATAATAAAGTCTGGTATTACAATTTGTAAAAGAATAGCATATAGAAAGAAGAGCTGATTTGCTTCAGTGTTTTGGAAAGAGACCCGGATTAGACAATATCTAACAGCCTATGATCCTCTGTTTGTTATGTTGTTGATAAATTTAAGCCAGCTGATTGACAGGCCAGGCTACAGAATCCTTGGGAAGTCGTTATATCCTCTCCTACTTATGTCAGACTTCAAAGACACACATTGTATCTAAAATGTTTGAGCTCACAGAATAAACTAAAACACAAACAAAAGTAAGAGATGAAAGTACAGAAATGGACTATGAAAATTGCAGAAAAGAGCTATGTTCGATACAGGCTGGGATAGGAAATCCATAGGCAGGTTGGAGATATCACATCTTGCACACACGATATACATTAGTGGGGGGAAAAATAGACATGCCTTCGTTTATTTCATGCTCCGCTGGCTCGGGTTCTGAAGCCACTATAGATGTTATCCCTAAAGAGGGCACGGATGCCTAGGATGTAAAAACCTATAGACCAATATCATTAATCAATATTGACTGCAAATTATACGCCAAAGTCCTGGCAAGAAGATTAGAGAAGGTGAAATCAAAACAACGTTCCATCCCAAACTGGATTCTCGAAAAGGCAGACTGGATGCGAATAACATCTGGGTCTGCTGCCAAGCAGGTCAGAATAAATGGTCACCTATCACACTCATTTTATTTTAACTGGAACAGGGCACCAGGCAGGGATATCCACTCTCCACTCTCCCCGCTCCTATTCCTTTTAGCAATCAAACCCATTCTTTACTTCCTGAAACAGAATGAGAACATTAAAGGTGTACCGTTTCAATCAGGCAGGCAACTAGTCGTGGCCTACGCCGATGACGTTCTAATCTTCACTTAAGGTGCAGATACAGCAATCCCTCAGATTGTACCAGAAATTGAAAAATACTCAAGTTTCTGGCTCTAAACTTAATTGTTCGAAAACTGAGATCTTTCCCTTGAGCATTCTCTGTACACCCTTGCTTCTGGGCAACTCTGACCTGAAATGGCATCATTTTGCACTTAAATACCTTGGTATCTGGTTTGAGAAAGAGCTACAATCTTCCCTCATGATCACATAACCTAGTAGGGTAGGACGGACACAGCAAAAATGATGATGGCACCACTAAGCAACTCCCTCTTGAGCATGCTTCCCATAAATCTTTCCACCACCTTCTTTAAAGCCATAGACAAGCATATCTCAGATATCCTTTGGAAAGAGAAAAGAGCTAGGATAGCCGGTCCCAACCTTAAATTGAGCAGGAACAGCGGAGGTCTGAATATGACAGATTTTCACAAACACCAAAAAGCTTTTTAGCGGCTCAGGGCAACTGGTGGTTCAAAGATGCAGATGACCACTCCCTGACGTGGCTCAAAATTGAATCCCACTTTCTATCCCCCTCCCTCTAAGCTCCACCCTTACCATCAGAGGCCTCTAGAAACTACTCCTGGTCCACTCGCTCTCCTTAATTCCAGACATGATGGAAGAACTGTCTTGTGTGACCAGTGGTCCAAAAGGGGTATCAATTCCGTTGGAGACTTATGCACATCCCTGAATCCCATTCCGTTTGCTTACTGCATCCAATCAAGTTCTTTTACAAAACTTAAAAGAGCCATCAGATCACTACTGAAGCCACATACTCCAGATCTTCCCGGCCTACTTGGAAATCTTAAAAAGCTCGCCCACTCCGCATCACATATCTATAAGTTACTTGACTCCCCCCTAGAGTACACCTCCTCAACAATTTGAAAAAAAATGGTCCCCATACATCCCAGAAGACCTAACATCACATTTTTCGGACGCTACCTGAAATAGAATCTGGAATTCGCCTTTCTGGTTAAATTTACACTTGCAATTGTGCAGTCTAGATTTTGGGTGATACACAAAACCTACTGGACACCATCCAGATTGCATAATTTAGGTATCCTAAAATCAGATAATTGCAGGCACTGTGAGGTATCACTCGGCTCACTTGAGAATATGTTTTTCACATGTAAAATGGTTCACCCCCTCTGGACCAAAATTCATCAGACGATTTATGGCATCTTTAAGATTCAGCTCACACCATCGTTCCTAACCGTGACGTTAAGCCTTGTGGCACATCCACTTGACGCTGGTCTCCCTGCACATGACTTACAGCATTAGATCTAATGCTTGCTCTGGGCTCCAAAACAGTCCTGTCAGAGTAGAAATCTTCCACAGAAATCCCCTTTAGCAAATGCCGGAATACTCTATGCACCACCAGGAGCGCAGACGACATAATATAAATATACAAGAAACTACATAACACATCACACTTGTGCTGCCTACGGAATGCACTTGATTTATACACACAGCCTTAACATTCTTCCCCCTCTCGGAATTCCACTCACCCACCACGACAGAACTAAATCATTAGTATACACTTAGTAGCCCTGCCCTCACTGCAGAGCCTGATGACTTGGCACCCTCTCTCCACTCTTTCTCTCTAACTTCACCCTCATCTTTTCTCTGGCTTTTCTCCCTCTTTCCTTTACTATTTTTTTCTGTTCATACATATATTGAGCACACTTGGGGAACTCAACTCTCATCTAATTTGGATATCCCACACTCAGCTCCCTACTATCTTTCGATATGCTCTCACTGTACCTCTCTTTTTAGCACCATGTTTGACAAATGGTACACCAACAACCAATATTGTAAGCCTGGGCGGAGTACAAAAAAACTGCTTTAGATAAATGCGGTTCACTGTGACTTTTAGTGCCAGGTGCTCATGCCTCACTGTGCAACCATCGTGAATGGCACCATACACAGCGCTAGCAGGCAGCTGCTTTCTTTCTGCCGCTCAAGTAGATTTTTTACTCGAGCAGCAGCTTTCTCAATGCAAACAGACGGTTTCTCAACGCGAGCAGACGCGACCACTCGCAATGAGAAACGCGTTGATCTCGCCGGGAGGTTGATTTTCCATGCTCACACTCGCCAACTTGACGTTGACGATCGCGAACGAGGAAAAACTCGCCGAGTGGTGGGTTTTCCTAGCTCGCCAACTTAACGTTGACGAACGCAAGTAAGGAAAAAAACTCTGCGAGCTCCAAGTAATGTGGAATTTGGAAAACTCCGCAAATTCCGCGATCAAAGTAGAGTTCACCGCCCAGACTTACAATATTGCTTCATTATGTTTACTTAGACTATACGTCAAATGTTTACATATGTGGTCATATGAAGTTCCACAATGTACCCTGTAGTGTGTCTTCACTATCTGTTCCATAACTGCTTATTTTATTTTCAATAAAATTGTTTGAACAAAAATAATGTAATCTTAGTTTTTATGGATAGTGCACCATGTATGATATTGTATTGTTGGACTAAGCAAATAGCATCTATGAGAATCTCAATGCTAGTCTGGCCCTCCTCAGATGACAGAGAATTATATCCTGCCCTTCTGTTGACAGACACTACGCTGGATAATATGAACATCTTGGAGACTTCTGTCCTACTACCAGTAATGAACATTCCCCATCGTGTCTCTACATCTTGTCAGAAGTAATCTGTGAAAATGTGTGATTGTTAAAAGTGTTCTTTTTGTGTATTTCTACTACTTAGGGATGTTAAACTCCAAACACTGTAGCTCCTTTCCCATATGGATCAAACAGACAATACTGCACACTTCTGTCCCACTAGGCCTCCACCAAGTATTAACTAAAGTGTCCCCGATTACTAAGACTAAACTGATGCTAGTGCTCAATGGTGCTGTGTTTTTTATTTTACCACCTCTATTTTACCCGTGGCTATTTTTCTGCATTGATCCCTACTACAGAGTGGCAGGCTATGGTTTCCCCTTAGGACCTCAACTAAAGTGTGTCTTCAAAGGAACTGAGGTTTACATCTTTCAGCAGAACCTGGACCAAATGTCAAATATATTAACAGTCACCAAAGTCTCCAATGAGCAGATGGTTCAAATAAATTCAATCTTTTGCACAAAGTCACAACCCTTATTATGACCAGCAGAGTCAGACCCAAGAGGTGTAAACCTCTTACAATCAATAGGAATAAAATCACTCTTAAATGAATTCATACCCAGGATAGCATGAGGTCACCGATCTCTTCGATGATTGGTCCTTCTTCTCTTAGCTTCTTCAGGGGTTCCGCCAGTAAATCTGATAAAAGTGATGGTGATGAAAGGAGTAATTTGAGGTAGGATAGAGACAGAGAATTGTTAGAGATTTAGTTTGGCAACGGCTGTATCTTTGAAACAACTCATTTTTATGTTTATCAAATTACCATAGTTGGAAAAGAGCTGGGTATATTGGTCTTCCATTACATTCAACGTCTACAATGACTAAAGTGATCATTAAGGCAAGGCAGAAAATGCCCAAATGAACTCATGTTTACCATGTGCCGAAGTTCAACAAATGCAGTTGTGGGGGCTCATTTAAATTCAACACCAAGACCCAAGTTACCACAAGCCAGCCCGTAATACTAAAATCAACTTCTGGGGTAATATGGTTTTCTATCTGTAACCTGGAATGGTCACTTCATCATTTATTGCAGACACACTTTTTACTGGGACTCAAAGTTTAGACAACCCAACCACTATCATCATTGCAATATGGTGGTCAACATTGGATGTTCACATAGTTTACAAGATGTGCTTACATCTGCCTCAATTCAATCACATGAAGCAACCAGGCTGCATGTTAGAAACATTAATCATCCACAGAGCTGCTGGAAAACTAGAAGATCAAGTTACTTCCCTTCAGAAAGTCTCCTTCTAACTACAGATTGATCACCTTTATATTAACCCCGGGCACCCGACTGAACACTCTATTTTTAAACATTAATTGTTCAAGCACGTTGGTAAGTGGCTCCGTCAGACTCCACAAAGGTCTTGCTCAGTTCCGAAAGTGATGGTACAGGTGCTTCATCAGCATGCTGACATCAGTTTTGTCTTTCACTCTTGGCCAGCCTTGGACTTCGATCAGTCATGACAAATCAGAGGTGACAATGTGCCAAAACTAACTCGGAAACTTTTAAAATGCACAGTAGTCCAGTCCAAAGATGGTGAAGCAGGGAGGGCAGTGAATAATCTACAGTTGGATAGAGTATAACTGATCCAGGTCCAAGGGTGGCCATATGGTAGTGAAGAATAAGGTTTACAGGCAATCTGATAAGATGATAGCCCGTATAAGGAAGAAAGTCTCCAAAACACTGTCGGTACGTGAAATTAAGTCCTCAAGCTGTCCTTGGCCCAGCACTGTGGTACTGGTCCCCAAGGCTGCCCCTCCAGGTACTACCCCAGATCACAGTAACTAAGGGGGATAAAGACAGGCCTGGGTTCTCTATCCCAGAAGGCTACCAGTTTCGGGTGATGCCCTTCGGGTTGAAGAACAACTATTTCACCTTCCAGAGTTGATCAATCAGGTCCTAGCTGGGTTGGAGAACGTCAGTGCCACCCACACCTACACCTACACCGTCAGTTCTTGCTGAGATTACTACCTGGGCCACCCCCAAGAAGGACTTCAGGCTCTGCAGGTCTGACTATCAATGTTGGTAAGTGCCAGATAGGGCAGGGTTCAGTGGTCTGCTTGGGACACCAAGTGAGAAGAGACAAGGTACATGCTCCTCCAGGCCAACATTCAGAACATACTGCCTTGGGAACCCCCTTTCTTCCCCTCCAAGGATCCAGACAGAGGTAAAGGTCTTCCAGAACATCACCGGGTATAACAGGAGACTTGTCAGGGGGTGCAGCACCATTGTGGCTCCCTTGACAGAGCTAACTTCTAAGTAGCAGCTCTGACAGTTGATCTGGACAGAGGACTGCCAGACTGCTTTTGACACCCTGAAAAAGGCCATGTGCACAGATGTGTGCTTATGCCCACGCATGCGCATTCGTGAGGAAGAAGCTATCCAGGAGGCAGCAAGTTGGAGCCCCGGGACGCGACAGCTCAGGTAAGTAATTATCTTTATGTATTGTTTATAAGTAATTGTAAAATGAGGGCGGGAGGGAGGCGGGTGGCGCGTAGTGGGGCTACGCGAAGTGTGCGGGTGGGCGTAGATTTGCCCCCACTCCGTAATGCTTCACGTAGCTTCACTACGCCCACTACGCCCAGGGCTGGTTTTTACACAAGTCGATTGTGGCCTCAGACAATCTGGGGTCAGGACAGGGAGGCATGAAATTCCATTCACCTCTGAGTGAGAAAACCTCCAGAACCTTCTCCTACTTCTAAATTGGCACCAGGTATAAATATTGAACCCTCAGTCCAAACTCTTCAGAATACTTCTGTACCTGTGATGACTCAGACAGACTGCTGTGCTGCTCTGCAAGAAGACATGGATCACTTGACCTGAGTAACCAGGGTTTGTAACATGTTAATTTAAAAACCCTCATTCACGTACATAGGTCGTATGGCGGTATATCTTGGTTCTCTGCCAAATTTTAAAACGTGACATCATCATCGGGCTTCTTTTTCATATGCTTACCTTCACCAGGAGGAAAACCACTGGTTATTACAGTAGTGATCAAGGAAAGGTGAGTGTCAAGTGCTCTAGTGAAGTGAGTTAAAAAATTGCAAATATAAAAACCTCGTATGTCCTGGACAGTATTTTTAATAGGTCTGGAATCAAGGTAAGTAAAAACAGTGTTGTGCGTGGAAAGACGAGTTATCAGTCTAACGCACTAGAAATGTCAAAAAATAGTTTGACATGTTCCAGCCCTTAAAGTTCGCCCATACAGGTCGGCGGGGCTTTCTTCAGGACCTCAGAGAAGTGATAGAGGCTGTGAATAATGGCATCAGCCTTAGAGAACCATACTTTGGTTCGCTATTTTCGAAGAAGGTCATTAGTACCTTCAAGACCGGTATTAAGGGCTCCAACAGGATACCGGTGGGCACATGGAACCTGCTGCTTTTCTCGTACAGAGCGACTTGTGCTCGCTCTTCCTACAGCGCCCCGGGGCACATGGGTGATTAGTGCCTAGGATTATTCTAAAGAGGAAACTGTAGTTGAAAGTATTGTTCAGAGATCACCATATTCTCTGCCTGGAATTATCAACCATCCACAAAACCACAAGCCTGGTCTGAAGTTATCTTCACCTTTTCTTTGCAACCCAGACAACTTCTGATTTACCCACAAGCTTCTTTTTACAAAACATATTATTGTGTAATCTCCATTCGGTTTATACAGTAACAGCACACTCGACTCACTGCTGAAATTACTACCCTTTGCTGTGTAATCCAAGAGGTGTAATATTCTGGATCAAGGTGAACAAGGTGTTCAGCTGCTCCAACTGTAACATAGGCAGGTGCCAATTGTTTGCAACTGTATTGTAAACAAGCCTGCAACCCAACTGTGCCCCACAATCATTGTACACTAAGAACTGAATTATGCCAAGTATGGACATTAACGATTGTCAATAAATAATGATAGTAATATGTTATCAATCCCCCAGCAGCCTCTTACCGTGTATTTTAATCAACACGGGGAAATTAGGAAACAGAAGCAAGAAATCTTTATTAGACAGAAGATTCCTTCTCTTCATAGGCTCGTAGAAATTGAGTTCAAGCGCTCGGAAGATCCTTGAGTAAAACATCTCCGTTCTAAACAGCTCTGCAACAAGATTAAAAAAAAATTAGAACTGTGCATATCGAGTAGGAGACAATTGGAATATAAATATAGGAATGACAGAATATTCAGAATGCAATTCACCTTTTATTATGGCGATGTACTAAATAGAACCACCTGAACCCATGCATTTTAACTAAATAGGCAGCTTGCCCAAGATCACACTTTTAAAATGGGCAAAAATCAACCACTACCCAAAAGATTACTTAAATTCAAAATAACTGCAAATGTACTCTTTGTCCTGAATCATTTGACCATTACATATATTTTTTTGTCCCAGCTATGCAGAGTTTAGGAAAAAGTGACCTATACCCCCATGCCGGATTTTATCGTTTAGGAGACCAGTAGATGCTCTGCAAGTTCATAGATCAAATTCTACAAAATGGTTCGTGTTCGCCATATCAGGGTACCTGCTTTATACTTGGCGCATTAGGTCTAAGTTGTTAACTGCAAAGTAAAGCAGAGGACAACACATGCCTTGGCACAGTATGTTAATAACACTATGACTTTTTTGAAAAATGTTATTTTTCTATTTTGTTTTTAACTGGCCATACGTTTCTATTCACTTTTTATTATTTTACATTTTTATGATTTTTATGATATGACAATCATTCATAGTATATTGTATTTTATCAAGGAAGATTGTTGTTTATACATTTTGTGAATGATCTCTATTTGATCGAATAAAGAATATCAATCTATCTAACTGCAAATAAGTATTTTTCTGGTTGGGCCAGAAACTGAAAAAAATGAAGCAAACGCTACATCTTTAAATTTACACAAAGCATTAACAGAAAAAGCACTGGAAAATCAAAAGTAAGGTTTGTCTCCCAGTCCTTTGGCTTTATCAATGCTTTTTTATCATGTTTTTGAGAAAATATATTGTTGGTCAGCTGCTGGTGCCTCAGCAATAGCAAAACAAAAAAGGAAATTGACTAAAAGCAAAAATATACTTTGGTATCAAAAAGCACATCTTGCCATAGTAGACCCTGGCTCTGAAGGGAACTACTGTACGCGACGATGTGCTCGTCGTGAAAGAGCAGAATGCAGTCACGCACACTAAAGATAGCCCATAGCCGAAGTGGGACGATGCACTGCCCTAATCTGTAGGGGGAGTGATACAACAACAGAAGAAGGCATTAAGAGGGCTGGCTGATAGCCTCAAAGAGTAAGATCGGTGTTTATATTCACTGAAAAAACAAAGTTTAAAGTAACTTTATAGTTAGGTGAAATGTTCAGTAACAACATAATGTTTTTAACTAAACAAAAGTACAGAAATTCACTAGTTTTAGTTATCGTAAGTAACTATATCTCGCACCCCACCATGCACAGTTTGCTGATCAATAATTTAATTGCAAATATTGCAGTGATATTATCAATGATGTCATAGAAGAAATCATGAGTGATGTAATATTTGGGGTAATTGGCAGTGCATGGAGTGGGCATGAGTTACAGTTACCTTCGGGCACGAGTTATAGCTACTTGAGATAACTACAGCTGGTGAATTTCTGTGGCTATTAGAGTTTAAAACATAATGTTGTTGCTGAACATTTCATAAAACTATAACATTACTTTAACCTTTGTTTTTTTCAATGAACTTCAAGTTTTTTTTTAACCTAAAGTAATATTTTATTATCATATGTAAAGCCAAATCACTGCCATGCATGGCCTTGGGTCTGGCTGTAGGGCCTGGCTTGTGGCCACTACCTGTGGCCAACCCCTCACAGGCAGCCAACCCCACGCCTTTGGCAATGCATGGCAGGGGATGGGGGGGTTGGCCAAAGGCCAGGCATAGAGGGCCCCAAAGGGCAACCCCCGCTGGCAACAAACCTCTCCCGTTCCTTCGCACACAACACCCACTCTATATGTAAAGCAGTCCTATCATCTTTCTCCAGAAATTATCAATAATTGCAATCAAATATATATTCCAATAGTGGCAAACAACATTTAAAGAACTTTTTTGGAGCTACATGTCTGTAACTCTTTCTTTTTACACAGTTTTTATTTTTACATTTAGATATGAAAATTTTTAAAATAAATAGTCAAGATATATCATTTTTTCTTTAAGAAAATAATAAATAAAAGAAATATATCTCTGTAATCTCTTATAGCGCTTTACACCCCAGAAACTAAAATGGTAAAAATAACCACATCAAGGCCATGAAGTTATGTGATACATCAGCAACACATAAAATACCTCAATGTGACCAGCCCCTAGGTGACAATGCGATCCCAGCTGTAGCGCAAAAGCTTTAGCCTGGGAAATTCCTTTCAAAATATGGTAAGTTCTCCTAGGGTCATGGTTTCAATGATCCAGAACAATTATGTTTCTTTTTTCTAGTGTTGCTGAGGGGCAGAGGCAGTCACTACAGCCCCCTCACAACATACACACATATTGGCGATGTCTCTGTCCCTTCTAGGGACATCACCAAAAACAAAATATATGTAAATAGCTCTCCCAGGGCATTTTTGGGTGCTCTTTGAAGGAGCAGTGAATACTAAATGAGTGGCTGCTCATTTATTATTCACTGTTTGCAATTTTTAATTATTTTATGGATGTCCCTGTTCTACCCAGGACACCCAATGTTTTTTGCAGTAGCCGGCATAAAGTATTTTGTTTATGCAAAATGGTGTGCCCCGTGCCCACTGGGCCATGCCACAGATATTGCCATGTTGGGTAGTATGAGGGCTGGATCAGGGCCCCCACAGCCCCGTGCACCTGCAGGAGCCGGCATGTTTTTCTTTGTTTTTAAATAGCATGTCCTGGTGCCCACCCATAGCACCCCGGGCACCCCACAGCTAGTCTAACGTTGAGGTCTACTGGGAGGCCCAAGGCCCTTGAAGCCCCACCGACTCCCCAGTATGCACCCATCCCGGGTGCAGCAGGAGCCGGCATTGCTTTAACCCCACAAGAACAGTTTTCTTGTGCTCCCATAGAGGGTCAGGGGAAGCAATCAAAGCATTTCCCTGTTCTTGAGTGCAGGCAGGGCCGTTCTTTGTTCTCCCATCAGGTGGGGCAACCGTGGCAGATTCCCTGCCCACGCTTGTGGGGAGGGACACAAACGGTGTCCCAGGGATTGTGGACCAGGGGGCTAGGGTAGGGCTCCATTTTAATTAAGTTATCGGCACCAGGCGATGGGGTGCCTGGGGCCTTGTGAAGACATGGTGAGTGGGGCTACAACCCACTCCCCCTGAAACATGCCATATGCCTCACTAGGGGTGGGCGGAATTTGCGAAATTCACTTTCGCAAATTATCGCGAAAATGTTAAAAATCTCCGCAAACAAGCGGAAATATCACGAAGATGCGGAAGTTTTTTTCCCGCCCGTTCGCGGTATTTTCTGCGTGGTCGCGGCTCGCCAACTTACCCATGCGGTTGCTCGCGGGCGCGGCCATCTTGTTTTCACTTGTCTCGCGGTGCATGATTGCGAGAAGAAAGACGTGATCGCGCGACGAATGACGTTACTGCGGGCGCGAACTGTCGCGAGACAGCGCAAATGGCTACCAACAATCCAACATCTCGTGGAGAACGCGACCGGATCGGGAAAACTTGTCAGCGAATGCGGGGATTCAGGTAAGGCGATCGCGTGCACGTGAGAATGTATTATTTTACAGCGTGAGCAAGCAAAAAATTTCCGGTAAAATGCGGATTGCGGAAATTTTGACATTTTCGCGCTCTCCGCGGAATGCGAAAATGTCAAATTATCACAATTTCCGCGAGCGGAACGGAATTTTAACCCAGGCCTATGCCTCACCCACTTCCCACCAGAAGGGTCTTTAAATAGAAATGGTGAGAGCCCATGCTTTCTTTTTTTCAGTTTTTTTTTTTGTCGCAGTTTCACAGCTCCCCCGTGAATTTGCAGCAATGTTATTTTCAAAAAATATTTTGACCCCAGAGAAACCCACCACCAGGCCTGATAAACTCATAAACGGATTGCCACCAAAATACAAAAAATCATTCCTTCTGGTCCAACAGCTAGCTTACTCACAACTTTGATCTAAATCCGTTCTGCGGTTTAGACTGTAGCTGTGTCTAAAGTGGCTTTGGCCTGTGCATTTCCATGCGTAAACTAGTCACATACTAGCACATGTTTGGAAAGTATTGCGGAGATTTTTTAAGTGATCCCAAAGTTATTAGCAACACAAAAAAGGCACATCCTATGGAAACACGATGCTAACTATAATTACATCACTGGGTAATATAGACATATATTTAAAGTGATGTTATATGTAGGTTAATATGTCACTGATAACATTTATGTTTTGAATTTTAAATTAACAAACAAATTCACCAGTTATAGCAGAGCTAACTATAACTTGCGCCCGTGGGGCTAACTATAACTTTCGTCCAGCCATTCACTACTTATGACCTCACACATTACATCACAGATGACATTTTCTATGACATTTATGACATCACTGATGACATCTTAGCCGTGCACACTGGGAGGTGGCCATAGGGCTTGGCCTGCTGACAGACCCTGTGGTCAAATTCCCAGCAGGTTGCCAACTCCATGCCGGGCACAGCTTTTGGCGTGTGCCAGACAGAGTTGCCCTTCGGGCCCCGGGACCCCATCGAAAACATATATATTGGGGGGAGAGATTGTGCAGCTCCCCCAAGCCTTAACAGACCCCGAGGATGATATTCGGACAAAATATAGTGACATTAATTTTGAGTTTTTAAAATCCTGTCACAGAAGTATCGTGATGCAGGAATATTGTTGACAAAAAGATTGCTTTTTTAAGGTAAGTAATATTGTTTTCAAGAATATTGTTGTTGTTAATATTGTAGACAATAATATTGGTATAAAAAATATTGTTTTTAATTATCTTTATGAGTTTTAAATAATACTGTAATGGTATATGTTACATATATATATATACATACACACACACACACATATATATATATATATGTATGTATATATATATATATATGTATATATATATATATATATATATATATATATATATATATATATATATATTATTATTATGTTTATATTTTTATTTCACCATCGGTTCAGGTACATTTATACTGAAGCATCCGTAAATAATAAAACATTCTTTAACAAGAAAAAAGAAAAGAGAAAACAAACCCTGAGAACCTACAGAGGTGCAGTACAGTACCATTATGGCTAAGTTACAGAATATAGAGGTACTGACAAAAAAAGGGTTACACAAAGATCAAGACATAAACAGTATAGATAGTCACTCCAATATGTTTAATTCACTGAATTGTACCTGGAGTGCATTCATCCTGATTTTCCAATATATTACAGGGGCCCAAATAAATTTCCCTAATTTCCTAGTCTTCCACCCTTTCTTCTCATACAGACCCTTTTCCAAATTATACGTAGCTAAGAGTCATGTAAGCCATTGTTGAAATGTGGGGGGAATAGGGGCCACCCATGCAGATGACACACAAATTCTAACCAAAGCCATGGCAAGAAATACATATTCCCGGTGAGCTAACAGCGTTCCTTCTCGAGCCACACCTAAAACCATCAGCTCGGCAGACAGTTTTATTTGGATCCTCAGGGTTTGCCCCATAAAATCCTCTATAGCTCTCTTAGGAGGTTCCAAGGCAGGGCGAGAGGCAAACATATGAACTATATCTGCCTCGTCGGCTTGACAACGGGGACAAAAACATACCATCAGTCTCACCCCATTGAGCAATCTTAGCTGGGGTGTAATAGAGCGGAAAAAGTGTTTTAAAATGTTATGCTTGGAGGATTGCTACTCTTAAAAGGTTGTAGCCAAGCTTAAGCGACACCCTAAACTCATACCCTTCAACGTTCAGCTTCTGCTGCCATTTCTCAGGGTGTTTTTATAGATCATCGCTCTGTAGTTGTCTCAGCTCTCCATAAATCTGGGCGATTGTACACCCATCAGGGTTTTGGACCATAACTAGATCTCTTGAGAAAGCTTTCGCTCTCCCCTTCTTCCTTAAGATAGAGGAACAGATCTGGAGGAATTAAAAAAACTCCTTGCGATCGAGCTTGAAAAGGATTTGGCCTTTCTCAAATGAGATTATACCATCTGAGTCAAAACAATCCCCCATCATCTTCACCCCTAAAGCATCCCATCGTTGCATAATTCCATCGTGAAAAATCTCGGGGAGAGAAGGATTCCCAAATAAAGTAGTATAATAATTCATTCTTCCTAACCCCAGCTTTTTGCTGACGCCAGTCCAGACTGCTACTGCTGCCCCAAGGGTCTTGAATTTAACTTTTTTATAATAACTGTCTTCGCTAAATCTCAAAAACCAATTAGGGGCTACTCTTTCTAACAGTGATTCATATACATCCGGAGGAGCATCGTTTCTCAATTGGTCAATGACCTTTCCACCCAATAACCCTTGGATGGATTGGATCACCGTGGCCCAATAATATATTTTTAAATCAGGGACCGCCCAGCCCACTCTTTCCCTAGATAGGGACATATATCTAAGCGCTCTTCTCGTCTTCCCTTGAGCCCAAATAAATCGGTTAATCAGCCAATCCATTTCTTTAAACCAATGATTTTCAAATGTCAGAGGTATCGTCCTGAATAGATACAAAATTTTGGGGATTGTCCCACAATCAAAAGATGCAAATTATTTAGCCTATCAAAGTCTTTCTTAAATTTTTGAATCACATAATTAACCCTGGGCAACGAACTCCGCTCCGCTGCCAGAGTTTGGGGAGATTTGTTAACTATGGATTCCATTCAAACCACACAATTCGGGCAAAAACTCGCTCCTCCATGTCACCCACAAATGCTTTGATAAAGCAACTTTACATGCTGAAAAGCTTATAACCAATTGACAAAAGTGAACTTTGAAAATTATCAGGCAATGAGAGAGGTGATGATTTTGGGGTCCCCCCTAACCTAGGGGGAGGACCAAGCAGATGCCTTGGACACAAAGACCCACTGTGCCCTCACAGTCGGTCGCTCCTTACCTCTGCTCCGACGCCGCCTGCTGCCTGCTGCCTGCCGCCGCCTGCTGCCTGCTGACTGCCGCCGCCTGCTGCCTGCTGCCGCTGCCTCTCTCCCTCAGGTGGGGAACACCTCCTGCTCCCCGCCGGACGCTACGCTTCTTGGCGCCTTTTCCCGCCGCCGCTGCCCCTGGTGAGTCGCTCCTCCCGCCGCTGACCCCAGACCCGCCTCCCCTCGCCTCCCATTGGTCGCCCAGCCTCCCGCCTCCCAGCCGACCCTCCCACCTGGCTACCTACTTATGACGCCCCCTCAGCGACCGTGCAGCGGATGCGCGCAGCGGGAGCGCCGATTGAGCGCCGAAGGTGCGCCAAAGGTAAGCCCGTCTGCGCCCGTCCACGCCTGGACCGCGCCCAGCACCAGACCCCTTGGCCCCGCGTCCGCCAGCCCCCCCGCAGGACCTACGATGCCGCCACACTCATCGCACTCAACACCGCCCGAGCCCCCGGGTGCCACCGAGCATCCCCGCGACGCACCCATGGACCCTTCTCCTGCCTCCGACCCGGCACCGCACCCATCAGGACGAACAACAGCAACCACCTCAAGTGCATCCTGCTCAACACCCGCTCCGTCCACAGACACGCCGTGGAACTCTGGAACCTCCTCGACACAGCATCTCCAGACGTCGCCTTCCTCACGGAAACCTGGATGAACGACTCCTCAGCCCCCGACATCGCCATAGCCATCCCGGACGGCTACAAGATCATCAGGAAGGATCGCGTCAACCAGACCGGAGGAGGTATCGCCATTGTACACAAGAGCACCATTCGCATCTCGACTGACTCCATCGACGTTTTCAACGCTGCCGAATACCTGCACTTCCAGATCCACACCGACCCCAAGACTACCCTCAGAGGCACCCTCATCTACAGACCACCGAGACCACGCGCACAATTCTGCGAGGACATCCCGGACTTCATCAGCCCTCACGCCCTCCCCTCCGCCGACTACATCCTCCTCGGGGACATCAACTTCCACCTGGAGACCAACAATGACCGCAACACCACCGCCCTGCTGGACAACCTCGCCAACCTCGGACTCCAGCAACTGGTCAACACCCCCACCCACTACGCCGGCCACACGCTCGACCCCCTCTTCTCATCCAGCAAACACGTCACCTTCAGCCACTCCACCGGACTTCACTGGACTGACCACAGCTGCATCCACTTCAGCTTCAGAAAGAACACGGTCCACCATCACCCGAAGCAGGTTCCCCACAGAAACTGGAGCAAGATCACCGCCGACCAGCTCGCCACCTCCCTCAGCCAGAGCCCACCTGTCAGGACTACGGACCCTAACACAGCAGCCCTGGACCTCACGCAGTGGCTGACCTCCTGTGCCGACGACCTCGCCCCACTGAAGAACCCACTCACCAGGCCCAGAAGCAAGAAGGCCCCCTGGTTCACCGATGAACTTAAGGACTCCAAGAAGGCCTGCCGCACCTTCGAGAAGGCCTGGCTCCTCAACAAGACCGCCGACAACATGACCGCACTCAAACTCGCCACTCGCAGACATCACCAGCTCATCCGCACCACCAAGAAGAAATCTCTGAAGGAACGACTAGACAAGAACGCCCATGACAGCAAGGAGCTCTTCAACATCGTCAAGGAGTTCTCCAACCCCAGCACCGGCAACAACGACATCACTCCCTCACAGGACATCTGCGACTCCCTCGCCTCGTACTTCCATCGCAAGATCGCCGACATCCACAACAGTTTCGGCATTCCACCCCCGCACCCATCGGTCGAACCTACGCACCCCGCCGCCACCCTCCAGACATGGACCGAGGTGAACACCGAAGACACGTCACGCATGATGAACACCATCCACTCCGGATCTCCGACCGACCCGTGCCCCCATCATGTCTTCAACAAGGCCGCCTCTACCATCGCACCCCACCTCCGAGACATCATCAACACCTCCTTCAACACAGCCAGCCACACGCTCGACCCCCTCTTCTCATCCAGCAAACACGTCACCTTCAGCCACTCCACCGGACTTCACTGGACTGACCACAGCTGCGTCCACTTCAGCTTCAGAAAGAACACGGTCCACCATCACCCGAAGCAGGTTCCCCACAGAAACTGGAGCAAGATCACCGCCGACCAGCTCGCCACCTCCCTCAGCCAGAGCCCACCTGTCAGGACTACGGACCCTAACACAGCAGCCCTCGACCTCACGCAGTGGCTGACCCCCTGTGCCGACGACCTCGCCCCACTGAAGAACCCACTCACCAGGCCCAGAAGCAAGAAGGCCCCCTGGTTCACCGATGAACTTAAGGACTCCAAGAAGGCCTGCCGCACCTTCGAGAAGGCCTGGCTCCTCAACAAGACCGCCGACAACATGACCGCACTCAAACTCGCCACTCGCAGACATCACCAGCTCATCCGCACCACCAAAAAGAAATCTCTGAAGGAACGACTAGACAAGAACGCCCATGACAGCAAGGAGCTCTTCAACATCATCAAGGAGTTCTCCAACCCCAGTACCGGCAACAACGACATCACTCCCTCACAGGACCTCTGCGACTCCCTCGCCTCGTACTTCCATCGCAAGATCGCCGACATCCACAACAGCTTCTGCATTCCACCCCCGCACCCATCGGTTGAACCTACGCACCCCGCCGCCACCCTCCAGACATGGACCGAGGTGAACACCGAAGACACGTCACGCATGATGAACACCATCCACTCCGGATCTCCGACCGACCCGTGCCCCCATCATGTCTTCAACAAGGCTGCCTCTACCATCGCACCCCACCTCCGAGACATCATCAACACCTCCTTCAACACAGCCACCTTCCCGGAGAGCTGGAAGCACGCCGAGCTCAGCGCTCTGCTGAAGAAACCAACAGCGGACCCGACCGACCTCAAGAACTTCCGCCCCATCTCGCTCCTTCCTTTCCCTGCCAAAGTCATCGAGAAGGTCATCAACCAGCAACTGGCAGCCTTCCTCGAGACGAACGGATCCCTCGACCCATCGCAGTCCGGATTCAGAGCCAACCACAGCACCGAGACCGCCCTCATCGCAGCCACCGACGACATCCGAGCCCTGCTCGACAACGGTGAAACAGCGGCACTCATCCTCCTAGACCTCTCCGCAGCATTTGACACTGTCTGCCACCGCACACTAGTCCAGCGCCTCAACGACACCGGCATCCAAGGGAAGGCTCTGGAATGGATCATCTCATACCTCTCCGGCAGAACACAGAGAGTACGCCTCCCTCCGTTCCGCTCCGAGGCCACCGAAGTCATCTGTGGCGTCCCGCAAGGATCGTCGCTCAGCCCCACTCTCTTCAACATCTACATGAAACCCCTCGCTGCCATCGCACGCCAACACAACCTCAACATAATTTCCTACGCCGATGACACCCAGCTGATTCTCTCCCTCTCCAGAGACCCCGACAACGCCAAAGCCAGCCTACACGAAGGGATGACAGACGTCGCTGAATGGATGAACATCAGCCGCCTGAAATTGAACACGGACAAGACAGAAGTCCTCATCCTGGGACCATCGCCCTCCGCATGGGACGACTCCTGGTGGCCTCCGGCACTAGGCACCGCACCCAAACCAACGGACCACGCACGCAACCTGGGCGTCATCCTGGACTCCTCCCTATCGATGGCCAGACAAGTCAACGCCGTCTCCTCAGCTTGCTTCCACAACCTCCGCATGCTCCGGAAGATCTTCCGATGGATCCCGACCGAGACCAGGAAGACGGTCACCCAGGCTCTCGTCACCAGCAGACTAGACTACGGAAACACCCTCTACGCCGGTACAACAGCCAAGCTTCAGAAAAGACTTCAGCGTATCCAGAACGCCTCCGCCCGACTCATCCTGGACGTCCCCCAAAGCAGCCACATCTCGTGCCACCTGAGAGACCTGCACTGGCTCCCTGTCAACAAGAGGATCACGTTCAGACTCCTCACCCACGCACACAAATCCCTCCACGACCTGGGCCCAGGGTACCTCAACGACCGCCTCACCTTCTACACGCCCACCCGCCAGCTACGTTCCGCGAACCTCGCCCTCGCCCCTCGCATCCAGAGAGCCACCGCCGGAGGAAGATCCTTCTCCTACCTGGCAGCTAAGACTTGGAACTCCCTACCCGTCCACCTGCGGCTGACCCAGGACCACCTGGCCTTCAGGAAACAGCTCAAGACCTGGCTGTTCGAGCAGTAGCAGACCCCCTTCCCCAAGCGCCTTGAGACCCTTCGGGGTGAGTAGTGCGCGATATAAATTCCATGATTGATTGATTAATTGATTGAAAGAGCATATCATGCTGAACGATTCAGTGGTGGTCCCATCCTCTTAGGACCACCCCAAGCACAGTTATGGGCAAAAACACAATCCAAACCAAAGGCCCTGCAAAGCATTATGGGACGAGATTTGCAGTGGGCAGTGAATATTATAGTATCCAATATCAAAATAATTCTACAAAGAGCTGCAGTTTAACTAGTCATTGCTAGGTGTCCCTCACGAGTCCAAGCACTGAAATTATTACATCAAGCTGCAGTTCAACTAGTCGTTGCTAGGTGACCCTCAAGTCAAATGCCCTCAAGTCAAATGCTTTTGCATTTAACTCATGAGGGACACCTAGTAATGACTAGTGGAACTGCAGCTTCATGAAAGGGTTTCAATGCTTTTGCATTTGACTCGTGAGGGACACCTAGTAACGACTAGTGGAACTGCAGCTTGATGTAATAATTTCAATGCTTTTGCATTTGACTCGTGAGGGACACCTAGTAACGACTAGTTGAACTGCAGTTCTTTGTAGAATTATTTTGATATTGGTTACTATAATATTCACTGACCACTGCTAATCTCGTCCCATAATGCTTTGCAGGGCCTTTGGTTGGGATTGTATTATTTTTGCCCATAACTGTGCTTAGAGTGGTCCTAAGAGGATGGGACCACCACCGAATCATTCAGCAAGATGTGCTCTTTGTTTTCAAGGCATCTGCTTGGTTCTCTCCCTAGGTTGGGGAGGATCCCGAAATCATCACCTCTCTTACTGCTTGCTAAATTTTCATTTTCACTTTTGTGAAATGACTATATGCATTTAAGAATGTAAAGACCTGATCCCTGAAGGGCTGGGCCTACGTCACTCTGGCTTGACTGAAGCCAGTCTGCGTCACTAGGGGAAAGGGTTTTTGGAGGGCAGATAACACTTGTCCTACCTACCTTGAGGGACTGGTAGACAAGAAGAAGACTAATTGGAGACCAACGTTGCAGAACAGGTCACTAGCTTTCCCTGAGACTGCGGGGCTGGGCCTGTGGCACGTGGCTTGACCGGGACCAGGCTGCACACCCCAAAGCTGACAGGGCATCTAGCTGACACCCCCACGGCAAGTCCTAGTGCAGAGGAGCAGTCTGCAGCATTTCACATACCGGCGGCGACAACAAACTCCAGTCCGTGGGTGTGACTGGCCACCTGCACTCTCCACTTGCCAGCGGACCGGACGACTTTGTCTGCGGTGTTCCAGGGAAGCTGCCCACACCCCCACCCCTCCCCTGGCAGCGTAGATCGTACTGGCCCCCCGTGACAGAGGGAAAGGGACGGGAACGGGTGAAGCCTCATCTCATCGTCAAAGAAATTCCAGAGTGATACAGTAGTGGTCTTCCATGACACCTGCTACTGTTGCCACGAGTGTCTCCATACAGAGGTAAGACTGAACAGACATAAAAGGTTTAAAACCTCCGCTTTTCTTTTCTTGGAGGAGCACACTTGTGACATTTCTACAGAGGCAACGGGCGGATTTTATTTCTGATCCTATCACGCCCCTTGGCCTCGGATCCCCGTTTTGCATACAGGGGAGACTGCCTGTTATACCGGGGCAGAGGCGGCCGCCCGCTCCCATAATTTATTTCAATTTTCTACACTCCATCAAAATGCTGGGTTCATCAAAACGCTTGTGCTCCCAAAGCTTGACAGGGTTGGATCAGTTCTTTCAATTTCCATCGACGTTCCACGGCAACATGGCAAAAATCTAGCTGAGCAAAGAAGGACTGATTCTCATATGTCCGTCTGGCATTCGGGCGGGCCTTGGCATACACTTCCTCTCAAAGCAAAAAGTTCCTAAAATAAATTATTATTGCCCTTGGCATTGCTTTTCATTCTCTACCGGGTTGTAATGTTCTTTTCAAGGTCAAAGGGAAGCGGTGAACCCACTGTATCTCTGTTTCCCAATTTAAGTGCTGGAGTTCTGGAAAGGCTCCCTTCAGTAGCCTCAATATATAGGCCTGTATGTCATCCTCTTCTATTCCTTCTTCAATACCAAGTATCCGCAGGTTATTACGCCTTTGCCTATTTTCAAAATCTTCCATCTTCCATTGAAGATCCGTGAACTGTGTTGCATACGTTTCTGCCTGTGCCTGAGTTCTGACCAAGCCATCTTCAAGTGTGCTAGCTCGCTCTTTAACATGCGTCAGACTCGGGTTTATATTGGTGCAAGCTTTAGCCATTTTCCTTACAGCACCCTGAAGTTTCTTTGTTGCCAGTCAATTGTTCTTTCCATCCATTTGGGTCTCTTCCTGCAGTTGCTTTATAGATTTGTAAATCATTTTCAAAGAGGGTGCAGTGTCCTCCTGCTGTCCCAAAAGATCTGAATAAACACTTTGGGTAGCAGAGTATTCCCATTTTAAGTTAGGGTCTGCATTGAGTCTGATGTGGTCTTCTGCTTCACTTTCCAATGGATGAGAGTCTCTATGTTTCTTCAGGAGCCTTTTTGTCTGACCACCATATCCTTCTGAAGGGTACTGAGACTGGAGCTGGAGAGCTGCACTTTGCTGCTATCTTCTACATCAGAGGAACTGACTTCAGAGCCATCGGTCACTGAGTAAAATGTATCCCCGAGATCCAAAGTGTCCTCCAACCCCTTAAAGCCTGTTGCCTCCTCGACTAACATATTGGTGTCCAGTTGGGCTGTAATGCCCGCAGGCCATTCTTGTGCCAGGGAGGAGTGGGCTATGTTAACAGGATTGTCCCCCAAATTGAGACTGTCTGCTCGGATTCGGAAGACAGAAGAGGTCTGTGTCTGTTGGCATCCTCAGGGCTTTCCGTAGTAATCTCGCCATGGATCTCATCCATTTGGGTTATCGCCTTGTCGACTGGCTGTATACTACAAAGGGCAACCCCCGTGCTTGAAGAGCTCAGCTGCTCCCCAGCATTGTCTGTATCAAGTTGTTTAATCGTTTTTTTCTTGTGGCTAGCCATCATGCCATTGCCATCAACTTGAGGGGTCGTGGTGAAAACGTCTGTGATGCTATGCTGCCCCACTTGCCCCTGGAGAGCAAGCTGTAACTGTGGTAGTGGTTGTGAATGTGCTATGGGATCTATTGGGCAAGCTTTTTGCCCCTTGGTGCCCGTATTACTGTCATTTAGATAATTTTGCTTTGCATCCTCCTGCATCTTACCTTTCTTTGGGCCGTCCTGGGTCTGTTTCCCCTTAACTGATATCATGGTGTTGGAGTTCGTGCAGGCCACCGTCTTCGCTCCCTGAGTGCGATGTGCCAAGATGCTGGAATTTGGCTCTGTACTCGCCTGCGTTTTGGGAGCCTTCAGGCTTGTCGCCCAGTTGGGCTTAGGAGTAACCCCGGGCGTAGTACTCCGCTTCGCCCACGGAGTGTACGTAGCGCTGCCTGCTTCGCAGTTTTCGAAGTAGGCGTAGCAGGCAGCGCTAAGCACACGCCAGGACAAAGCAGAGCTACCTGCCGCCCGCCACCTGCCTCCCGCCCGCCCTCCTTTTAAAATAATGAAAACTATTATAAAACATTAAATAGTAATGCCTTACCTGTAGCACGGCGTCTCCGGGGATCCCTCTTTCTAGTTGACAACTTCTTTCCGCAAATGTGCATGCGCAGACGCCCGCGCATGCGCATTTCTCGTGAGAAATGCACATGCGCGGGCGTCCGTGCATGCGCATTTGTGGAGTGCGGGCTGGAGGCGCGTAGTGGGGCTATGCGGAGCGCGCAAGTGTGCGTAGATTTGGGCACACTACGCGCTGCTCCACGTAGCCCCACAACGTCCACTACGCCCAGGCTTGCTTAGGAGGCATCCTCGCTTTCTCCAGTCTGTTGGTGCAGCCCTGCGCCGTGACCCACCCGATCCTTGCGGGCGCTCCTGTATCTCCAGCCCCTCCTCTCCACCAGCCCTCGGTAGCTGACGATTGGAGCGCTCTCCGCGTCTCCTGGACGGTTGCCAAAACCAGTGTCAGAAGTCCCATAAGAGGATGAAGGATGTCGGAGTCGTTCACCTCCAGCTGGTGAGTCATGGGGAGCATGAATGTACTATGTTTTTAAGGTGGTGAAGGTCCTTCGAGCCCTTAGAGCATTCTCGGAAACAAGGGACGAGCAACAAAGCTGTCTCAATCAGACACCATCTTGTCTCGACCATGTTATATATTTTCAAATAATTGTTGTTAATATTTTTTAATATAGTTTGGAATTTTACGTTATTTAAAATTTAAATTGAATTAAAAGCAGCTGAATTAAAAGCAGCTGTATTATGCTTGCTCCCTCCAGGAGGGAGCAATATCATTTCTTTTTCCCTGTCTGCCGGGTTAAGAGCAGGGAAACAGAACACACGCCTGCCCGCAGCTGGCGGGAGCATCTCTAAATCTCCTGCCTGCTGGGAGCAGATTTACATGTTTGTCTTGCCAAGCAAGAACAGCCATGTGTTTCCCCACCCACAGCAGTGCAGGCAGGGGATCTACTGTGTCTCGGGGGTATGCTTCCCGGGGTAAGGGGTGAGGAGGGTCCCTTTGGTCCCACCACAAAGGGCCTATCGAGGCCTACCTTCCTGCCATCACACAGGAAATTCCCACTGCCAAATTAGGATGGCAGTGGGAATCCCAATGTGTTTGCGGCGGACGGAACGTCCGTCCACCACGGTTCCGCAGGGTGGTCCTTTTCAACCCGCCTTGCGGAACAAGGACACAGGGCAGCATTGCGGCGGTGCGCACCGCGGTAGGGATTACAGAATGCCTTTTCACCTGCATTTTTGTGGCGTTCATCCCGCCGCAAAAGACAGGCAGAGGCCGAATTCGGGGGCCAGTTGCGGGCCCCCGCTGTGTGGGGGGGTGCACTGGGGGGTACCCATGGTACCCCCCTGCATTTCCATGCACCAAGTGGCAGGCACACGTAGTGCAGGGAAATGCAGTGCAAGCACTTTTGACATTGTGTACAGTGCTGCAGTCAGCAGCACCGTCTGCAATGTTAAAAGCCCAGGATGCGCCCCCAGTATGGCGGGTGCATCCTAATATGTGTGGTGGGACCGCCGCACGTCTGGCAGGCGGTCCCAGCACCGCAACTATGGCGGGCGGACTGGTGTCTGCCCGTCATCATAATGAGCCCCTAAGTTCTTGAGCCCCTTAATGTCTTCCAGCAACATTTTTCTCTTGCAGCTGGCAGCCAATCAGAGCGTCTGCTCCTGTGGGAGCGAATGGGCCCATGCACAAAAAATCTCCCTGGGCCAGTCAGAATACTCCATTATTTAGAACTAGGTTTGAGGGACTCTCGCTAGCATCCCTTGTGAACCAACTGTCCACATATACAAATATTTTAAAACCATAATATCTTTAAAACTACTAAATAGATATACGCCAAATTGCAAAAAGCATAATCTGCGAACCAAGACCTAGCTTCCTGTGAAATTCGGTCTAATTCCCTTCAGCAGTTTTTGCGGTAGCGCTGGCTAAAGAAGTATATGGGAAATGCATGGGGATTTTGCGTTTTGGGAGCTCCCTTTTCTCTTGGCCTCGCTTGATGGATCACCCCAATCTTTCCATGCACAAACTAGGCAAAAACAAGAATACTTTTTGGGAGATTCGTCAAATGGCACCAAAGTTGTTAGCAACACACAAAGAAAGCATTTTCCATGGAAACGTTGACCTAGCTATAATTACCCTGTGGTGACTGCCACTGGGTAAAATATCTATGAATAAATAAATAATTAAATAAAAGATCAATGAAAAAGCTTAAGACTCTTTCATGGTTTAGTCGATAAATTCTCTCCGCCTCTCTGAAGTCGTGAAGAGGATTAAAGATGGGAGTGAAAGGAAGTCACAAACTTGGTTCTCAACACTAGCTTGTCTGGAAAAAAAGGTGGCATGTTGGCTACACCAAGAGAGCCTGGAGCAGGCGCGGTGCATCCATTGGGGCGTTGTGGCATTGCCCCCCCCCCCCGCCTGCGCCCACAGCTCCCTCAGCATCTCTGAACTTAGGTAAACTGACTCAGTATACTTAAGTTCAGAGACGCCGAGGGAGAACTGACAATCATGTCAGTCAGCATGACGACGGACCGCCCACCCCCTTCAGAGTCTGAAGGGGGCGGGCGGTCCGGTGTCATGTTGACTGACATGCATTGTTAGACCAGCCAGGGACAGGCAGCAGCACAAGTGTGCATGAGTGGGGAAGGTGAGCTAATTTTTCGCCCGTGCCCAGTCATGCGCAATTGTGTTTGCACTGGCTTGCGCATGCCCATTAGGAGCCCCTCAGTCCCCTAAAGGGCAGGCGGCGGGCAAAGAGTAACCGTGCCCTAAGCCAATCCTGGCAGCACCAGGATTGGCTGAGGGGTTGCCACTCCAGTGCTGTTCCTGTTTGAAGAGGCGCCCACGCGGACCAGAAGCAGACGCAGTCGGGCAAGTTTTCTAAATGTTATTCTCCCTCGGCCCCCCACCACCGCGCGACCCCCCCGTGAGCACTGCAAGCCGCGACTGGAACTGTAGCAGTACTACCTGCAACTGATCCACGAGTGATGGAGGAGACAGCACCCGTAGTATAAGACGCCATAAATCCTAAAACACGAGGACGTGAGCGAATTGTATTGTATGTTCTTGTACAGTGCACACTGGAGGGACCTTCCAGGCTGGCGGTTTTAAGCCAACTTCATGTATGTATTTTTGGTGTGGAACAGGAGGCTAAAGTCACCTTGTCTTGTGGTCTCCTCAGAGTACGCAAGAAGTTGGGTTAAGGTCAGCCTATGACCAGTAATCATTTTTGATGATTAAAAAAACAAAATCTTACGTTTTAGCTTTGTGGCCTTAAGCCACACGTAACGTCATCTCCTCATGTTTATTTACGTAAATCCATGAAATAGCGCGTCATGATCCATAGCACATGGTGCAGAGCAGGACATAAAGCCAGCAGCGAAGAACCCAATAATAATATTCGAACAGGAGGATGTCTCCAGAAAGCTTTTGGTATCTTTGTAGTCTGAGGAGATCAGATGCAATAGATGGGTGCACATTGCGAGAGGTTTTAACAAGTGCTGTTGAAGTTCATTTTTATATGTGGACCAGTCAGATGTCAGTATAGCATTCCAGTTCGTTGGGGCATTTCCAGAAAGTGACTATTTCAGGGTGGAACACTTTCTGAATGTGGGGAGTGTCCTGCTTTACTAGGGCTCAACCCATGCAACCTCCTTGCAGAGCACGCCAGGGTAAGGCCTGCAGCTTGGTACTCTGCCCATCAGCGACAGGTTCGCGCAATCTCTTCTCACAGGTACCACCAGTGAAAGCTTCTAAACTGCCTATTAGTACCAGATTCTCATTCTAAGATGATTGCGACAGTGGTGAGCATGTGCACCAGGTTCACCAAACCATGTGGGGGTCCAAGACCACAGGTGAGCAGGTCCATTGACACAATTTGAGTGTGGGAGGAGGTATTCTATGGCTCACGCCAATGATGTATGGAGAGGTTCAGGGAATGACTGCAAGACCATGGACAAACTACTCAATTATTTATGTTCTATCTCGCCACAGCCGATCAGCGCAGAACACCGAAGACGGCCTTTCACTCGCACCCCATGAGAGTTACGGACAGTCTTGCAATTTTTTAAAGATATACAATAAAGTGCATATTTGTCAGCATGTTCCATATCACGAGGGCGAGCTTCACCCATTCAAACACTTTCATTCATCCAGTAAGCATGCTGGGGCTTGTAGTTTGTAGTACATGCCTAGAAACCTCAACCTGATGTGCGCTTTCTGAATCGCGTTTTATGTTAACTCATGGAATCCCGCCATTTTCTTCTAGGCATGTCATTGGCAAGAATGGGAACGGAGCTGCGCTGCCAGTGCATAAAGAAGGAGTCTAATTTCATCCACCCCAAGCACATTCAGAAGGTGGAGCTCATCCAGAGCGGGGCTCATTGCAAGAATCTAGAAGTCATGTGAGTACCTCAGACACTGCTTGTGCTCTTGTGTAAATAAGATAAATAGCGCTATGTGAAAGTGCCTCCTGCTGGGGTGTTTTTCTCTCACTAATGTAATGCCATTCTGCCCATTAAAGTTTTTTTTTGTGCTTTTTCCAAGCATCTGCGAATTAGACGTTTCATCCTCTGTTTTTGGGGGGTGGGTTGGAAGGTTAATCTGCCTGCTGTAAAGAACATGTACCTGATGCAGATCACAAAATGCACATGATGTAAATAGGTTAGTGAGTCACTGCTTTTGACAGAGAGATCCTTGGGTTACTTGCAGTTTGTAAGTTAAAATCCTAACATAGAAGAGTGAGCTATTAAGTAAGAGCTGCATGCAAACTGCAAGGTAAAAATGACTGCGTTAATATGTTTTACCTCCAGTCTTTGTTTGATTATCCTAATGTTTCAAATATAAATTGTTATATTTTTATTGTTAGCACCTGGTAAAGCCTGACCACCATTACCATAATTTTTGGGCAATTTTTGGGCGAAGAACAAGAGGCCCCAACCTTCTTTGCTGCTCTTTTACCCCGGCTACAATATTTTTTAGATTGGAGTTAGGGCTATGTGTCTGGTCACTCTACATGGTGGTTGGGGTGGGTGCACATTTTGAACATGGTACTCAGAAATGCATTGTATCTCGAAGTCTGGTATGAAGCTCTGTGGTTATACTGAATAAGCAGCTACCTATTTATGACATCTCTTTATTAATGTAATAACTGCTCTTTCACAATTGCTTTATTAACCTTCCTGCTTTCTCAAATTTGCTTGAAAATGCAACATTTGGCCATTCTTTTTTAAAATTTTTCTCAGGGATAAACCCCTCGAACCGCCCTTAGGTTGGTCACGCTCGCTCGCTGCGCTCGATCGCTACGGTGCAGTATGACAATGATTTTACACCCCACCACTTTGAAATGTCACCAGCCGCCCCTGGCCTGGAGCTCACTCACGAGATAAGCTGAAGCGACGGCAGGGAGTTAGACAGTTCTGAGAGTCAGAAGAGGCATCGAGTAGCTATGCATTAGCTTGAAGATGGTGCACAAGAGGAGCATCAGGAACAAATAGAGATCCCACTATGGTACCAAGGCTGGACTGGACGAACGAGGCATCAGGCGCTTCCTCAGGAGGCTGGAAGGGTGGGGGGCAGGTTTGTTAGTGGGGGACATTTTTGCAGCAGTGCAGTCGCTTTGAAAGCACCCATTGCAGAGTTCCTTGTATATCCAGTATGTTAGACCTGTCAGCCCTTTGGGTGGTCCCTCCTCATCATTATTTATTTTGTCCCACTTTTGCCTCAAACCCTGTTTGAATTTTTCCTTTTTGGGAACCACCAGACTTTTTCGTGTTGCTACAGATTCAGGGAGCCATTTTAGCTACCCCTGAAACTTCTGTCTGAGGGCCTGAAGCACAAAATGGTGGCCTCCTATGACATCACCAGCATCCACTGGAACCTACCAGCACCTTCCAGAACATTCCAGGAGGTTCCAGAACTTGGTGACAGTTGGAAACCGTTTAGAATGTTGGGAGGATAAGAGAGAGTGTTGGCAGTTGGAGCTGGCAGTTGGCACCTGACTGGTGAAGAGAGAGGAGCACAACAGTGAAGGAGGAAGGAGTGAAGCAGCAGGGGTGGAAACTTGTGCCTGGAGTGGGGTCCATAAACCCACCCTTGATACTTGTCCCTACTGATGGATCCCAGCCTATAGCCCTGTGTGGGAAGAAGACAGAAGAAAACCATCCTAAGGACCTGGACAGCAGGAACAGGCCTTAGAACCAAGAAAACAGCAAGATTCTGACCTGAGAACTGGTTTCCCTGGAGTCCGGCGTCGAGTAGCCTGAGACCTGGAGCCCGAGGTGGAGAAGCGGCGCTGACTGAAGCAGCAGACGTCGTACCCGGAGCCGCCTGAGGTCGTGAGGGGGCGCCGACGGGGGGGGTCGTGAGGAATACCAGAGGTCGAGGAAGAAGTGAACCGAGGTCGAGCGAGCGGCGTCATCGGAGGAGTGAAGTCCGCCCTCCGGAGTCGTCGGAGACCGAGGTAGAGGAGCACCGGAGGTCGGGAGTGAGGATCGCACTCCGGAGTCGCCCGGAACCTGTGAGGAGGAGCACCGGAGGTCGGGGTGAGGATCGCACCCCGGAGTCGCCGGAAGTCGACATCGAGGCCAGGCCGGCCGACGTCATCGGAGCCGAGAGCGCCATCGGACCGGAGCCGCCCGAAGTCGACATCGTGAAGAGACTGCCCGACGCCGTCGAATCGGAGGTCGAGATCGAACCGAGGCCACCGACATCGGACCGGAACCGCCTGCCGGCGTCGTCAAAGAACTGACATTGTGCCGAGGCCGCCGAGACCGAACCGGAACCGCCTCACGGCGTCGACACGACTCCAGCGGCGTCGGAACATCAGAAAAGGGCAGTAAGTGGAGTAGAGGGCGCCTAAGGCCCTGTGGAGACCTGAGAGACTGCTCTAAGGGGCTAGGGAGGTGCTGAAACCCACCTGACTGTGCCTGGGGTGAACTGGGACTAACCTAGTGAGGTTGTGTGGAGAAGGAAAGCCAGGGCATTGGTATTCCCCCCTTTGATCTACCTCAGTTTAGGCCTCAGCCTTGTCCCAGCCAGGGAGTAGCCCCCCCTCAAGCCTTCCACAACCCTACAAGCTGTGCCTGGGCCAAATCAGCCCTTAAGAATTGAAGTGTCATCTGATTACAGGAGTGTTGCTGTATACTTTTAATTATTTATTGGGGGTACTGTATTTATTGAATTTTTACCTATTTATTGCTGCACTATATTTATAGGTCCACAGGACTTGTTGGTGTACAATATTTATTGGTACAGTATTTATTGCCTCAAAGTATTTAATTGTCTGTATACATTGCACTTTTATTTATGCCCTGTTATTTATGATCACCCCTATTTATTTCATCAAACAGCAAATATTTATTTGACCTGCTCTATTTAAGAATGTGTATATTGTGATTGTTATTTATTTTCCCAATCAGCAACTAAGAGAAAAAGATAAAGAAAGCATATTTTCATAATTTTTACGGTGTAGAGTCGTTTTTGGAACGGATGCACGCATGGTTATTGTATGGGTATATTGTATGCTTAGCACTGCGCCTGTTTCCTGACCACTCGAGCCAAGCTACCCCATTGTGTTGGGAAGGTCCACCACCACCCTGCGGAGTGGGAGTGGGGCTGTTTCCAACATAAATTGGTGTTCAGTGGTGGGATAGAGCTGTGCCTACATATACTCAACAATAACTGTGGGTAGTCCATAGGCCTACACCGGGAGTTTTCTCACAGCGGCCTTCCTAATTGTGGGTTTTTGTTTTTTCCAAATTTACTCTGGTGGTGGGAGGAGGTATTATTAAAGGTACCCCCCTGCATTGTTACTGCACAAAACCTGTCCTCTAACCTGAGTGGGCAAGATGGAGTTTGTTCTTGAAAATCTAGACACGTACACTGTGGCCCAACTCAGGGAGTTTTGCCAGCGAGAGGGGGTGTACTGTCCCCCAGGAGCAAAGAAGGGTGCACTTCAAACCAGCTTAAGGGCTTGGGGGGAGGCACGCAGGGAAAGCAAGGCTGAGGAGGAAGACAGGGATGGAGAGCCTGACCCCGAGGGGGCTGAGATGTACCAACCTGAGGTGGGGAACCTGTCAGCAGGGCCCAGGACACTTTCTAGGAAGGGCAGCACTGTCTCTAGTGGGGGCTTATCCGAAGTGGAGTTAGCAGATCGGAGAGAGAAGAGACAGCTCACATGGGACTTAGCAAGGCTGGAAAAGGAGAAAGAGGAGCAGAGGATGGCCCATGAATTGCGACTGAAAGAAATAGATCTTCAGATTTTGAGAATCGGGGCACAACCTGTTCCTAATGGTGGCAGCCAAAACCAAGAGTCCACTAGGGAATCCAAACCTTACCTGCCAAAGGACATTGTAGCGAGCTATGGGGCGGGTGACGACATCGCCAAGTGGCTCGCAGCCTATGAGGTCTCATTGAGGGCCCATGGGGTTCCAGTGAAGTATTGGGGAGGGGGATTGTACAAATACATGCCTCCAGCTGGTAGGGATGCTTTATTGGCCCTCGAAGAGGATGAGCAAACCCACTACCCCACCATGAAACTGGCGCTCATCAGGAAGTTTGGACTAACTCCGGAAAAGTACAGACAGAAGTTCAGGGGTAGTCACAAACTGGGCACACAGAATTGGGTGGACTTCCTGGACTATGCAAAGAAGGCACTGGAAGGTTGGATTCAGGGCAGTGAAGTAAGGAACTACGAGGAGCTGTTTGACCTAGTATTGAAGGAACACCTACTCGAGAAATGTTTCCCTGAACTGCGGCAACACCTGGTGGATAGCAAGCTGACCAGTCCCCGGAAGCTTGCTGAGGAGGCGGACATTTGGGCTAGTACCCGGGTGTCCACAAGGGGGACTGGAGGGGATACTCAAAAGGCCGGACAGGGCGCCCCCCAGAAGAAAGAAGGAGGGGAAAAGAAAAAGGAGTTCTCCAAAGGCCCCCAAAATAACTTCCAAGGGAAGGGAACAGGATTCACCTCTAAGGCTAACCCACCCAGAAACCCTAATCCTGGCCAGAGTCAGCAGCCAAGGGTTGTCCATTGCTATGAGTGCGGTGGCGTTGGACACTATAAAGGAGATCCGAAGTGTCAGAAACGATCACCCCCTCCCACTGGAGGAAAGCCCCCCGGAGTAGCTAGTGTAGTGCTCGGGGAGGAGATGCCCTTAACTAAGGGAAGGGAGTGGGCGGGTGTCACTTTAGTGTCCCTGGGAGAACGGGAGATGGTTCCTAAGATCCAGGTGCCCGCAAATACCGCAAAGTATGGGCAGTGGATCACCATCAACGGCCAAAGAGGGGAGGCTCTGAGAGACACAGGAGCCAGTATGACTATGGTGCGTGGCCAACTGGTGTCTCCAGAGCAGGTAATTCCCGATGTACTCCACCCAGCCGCGATGGCTGACGGCAGAACCGGTCACTATCCAGTGGCCGAGGTTCCCTTTGAATGGGGGGGGGTTGCAGGTTCACTTCGAGTTGCCGTAAGCCCTGCCGTGCCAGTCGATTGTCTGCTGGGCAATGACATGGAGCACAACGCTTGGAAGGAGGTGGAATACCGGACTCATACCGAGATGCTGGGTACACCTGACTGGGCCTGTGTTAGCACAAGGTCCGAGACTACCCGAAGAGGGAGTTCATTCCGGCTGGAGCCTGGAACAAAGGCCCAGCCAGCTGCCAGTCAAGGGAAGAACCGAGGACAGGAGGAGCCTGCCTCGGCGTCTCCACCCCGTAGGACGGATAGGCCACCGGAGGTGGTGGACCAGGAGTCTGCGGAGGGGGACGTTACCAACCTGGAGGACCTACCCATCCCGGCCGAGTGGCACGTGGAGGGAGGCCCGTCCAGGGAGGAATTCTGCCAGGGCCAGAGGGAGTGCCCTACCCTTGAGGGGCTGAGGCGACAGGCCGAAGCCCAGGCAGCAGGGAACGTTGAAGGGAACTACAGTGTTTACTGGGAGGATGGCCTCCTCTACAGTGAACCCAAGGCACCCCTACATGGATCGTCACGAGCCTTGGTAGTCCCTCAACGTTATCGAGCCTTCCTTCTGGAGTTGGCTCACGAGATACCATTGGCAGGACACCTGGGGCAAGACAAGACCTTCGCCCGTCTTGTCCCACACTTTTATTGGCCTCAGATGAAAGTGTCGTCCGATACCTACTGCCGGACATGTGTGTCTTGCCAAGCCAGTGGGAAAACAGGGGTGAAGCTGAAAGCTCCCCTGGAACCACTTCCTGTCGTTAGCACCCCCTTTGAAAGGGTGGGCATCGACATTGTGGGTCCATTAGATCCACCGACTACAGCTGGTCACAGGTTTATCCTGGTTTTGGTGGATCATGCCACACGGTACCCAGAGGCAATACCTCTGAGGACCATAACAGCACCTGTTGTGGCTAGGGCCCTGATGGGAATCTTTACCCGAGTGGGTTTTCCCAAGGAAGTTGTGTCCGACAGGGGGACCAACTTCATGTCAGCATATATGCGGGCAATGTGGAAGGAGTGTGGAGTGACCTACCGGTTCACAACTCCTTACCACCCCCAGACCAATGGTCTGGTGGAGAGGTTTAACAAAACCTTAAAAGGCATGATCAGAAGTCTGCCTGAAAGCCTGCGGAGGAAATGGGACGTCCTCCTACCCTGTTTACTCTTTTCCTACAGGGAAGTGCCACAGAAGGGAGTGGGCTTCAGCCCCTTCGAGCTTCTGTATGGGCACCCTGTACGTGGACCTCTTAACCTGGTGAGAGACGGATGGGAAAGAACTCCCAGAAAGCTCCCCCAGGATGTGGTGAGCTACATGCTGGCCTTCCGGAGCCAAATGGCTAAGTTGTGGAAGCAAGCTTCTGACAACTTGGAAGCCAGCCAAGCAGTGATGAAGGCGTGGTATGACCACAACGCTCACCCGGTGGAGTTGGAGCCTGGCCAGAAGGTGTGGGTGATCGAACCAGGGGAGCTTAGTGCCCTCCAGGATCGCTGGTCAGGACCCTTTGAGGTATTGGAGAAGAAGGGTAAGGCTACCTACTTGGTGGACCTGAAGACCCCTCGTCAGCCCCTGCGGGTGCTGCATGCCAACCGCCTCAAACCCCACCACGAGAGGCCCGAAGTCATCTTGATGATGGTGACTGACGGAGGAGAGGACGTGGAAAGCGAGCCTCTCCCTGATCTGTTTGCGTCTCAAGAAAAGGATGGGTCGGTGGAGGGAGTGATTCTCTCCCCATCTCTAACTCCTGAACAGCAGGAGGACTGTCGCCAGGTCTTGGGGCAGTACTCTTCGTTGTTCTCCCTTGTCCCGGGTAGGACTCACCTGTGCGTCCATGACGTGGACACAGGAGACAGCCCACCTGTGAAGTCCAAGATCTACCGGATGTCAGACAAGGTGAAGGCCAGCATTCATAGTGAAGTCACTAAGATGCTGGAGCTAGGAGTGATTGAACCTTCTAGCAGCCCCTGGTCCAGTCCGGTGGTGTTAGTACCGAAAGCTGCACCACCGGGTGCCCAACCAGAACTGAGGTTCTGTGTGGACTACCGGGGACTGAATTCAGTGACAAAGACTGATGCTCATCCGATCCCTAGGGCGGATGAATTAATTGACCGGCTGGGAGCTGCCCAATATCTAAGTACCTTTGACCTTACTTCGGGGTACTGGCAGATCTCTTTGACAGATGGAGCAAGGGAAAGGTCAGCCTTCTCCACGCCCAATGGCCACTACCAGTTCTGTGTGATGCCCTTTGGGCTCAAGAACGCACCTGCCACGTTTCAGCGCCTGGTAAACCAGATCCTCACCGGAATGGAGAGTTTCTCTGCTGCTTATCTGGATGACATAGCCGTCTTCAGTAACAGCTGGGAGGATCACTTGCGTCACCTGCAAGCTGTTCTCCAGGCCCTGAGACAAGCTGGATTGACGATCAAGGCCAGCAAGTGCCAGATCGGGCAGGGGTCGGTAGTGTACCTTGGACACTTGGTGGGTAGGGGAACGGTGCAACCCCTCCAGGCGAAGATCGAGGCCATCATGGCCTGGGAACCCCCCAAGACACAGACTGAGGTCCGAGCATTTTTGGGCCTCACGGGATACTATCGCCGCTTCGTGAAGGGGTACTGTACCATCGTAGCCCCCCTCACGGAGCTCACGTCCAAGAAACAACCTCGACGGGTAGTCTGGACGGAGGCTTGTCAGCAAGCCTTTGAGAAATTGAAGAAAGCCATGTGCGAGGCCCCGGTCTTAAGGGCCCCAGACTTTTCCAAGAAGTTCATTGTCCAGACAGATGCATCAGAACATGGCATTGGGGCAGTGTTATCGCAACTCAACGAGGAGGGTCTGGATCAACCCGTGGTCTTCCTATCCAGGAGACTACTTCCCAGGGAACAGAAGTGGAGTGCAATAGAGCGTGAAGCCTTTGCAGTGGTATGGGCTCTGAAGAAGTTGCGGCCATACCTGTTTGGCTCGCACTTCCTGGTTCAGACCGACCACCGACCCCTTCGTTGGCTGATGCAAATGAAGGGGGAGAATCCCAAGTTGTTGAGGTGGTCTATTTCCCTACAGGGGATGGACTTTCAGGTGGAACATCGGCCTGGAGTGGACCACGCCAACGCAGACGGTCTCTCAAGGTATTTCCGCCTTAGTGATGAGAACTCCCAAGGGGTTGGGTAGCTCTCCCCACTTTCAGCTGGGGGGGACGCGTGTTAGACCTGTCAGCCCTTTGGGTGGTCCCTCCTCATCATTATTTATTTTGTCCCACTTTTGCCTCAAACCCTGTTTGAATTTTTCCTTTTTGGGAACCACCAGACTTTTTCGTGTTGCTACAGATTCAGGGAGCCATTTTAGCTACCCCTGAAACTTCTGTCTGAGGGCCTGAAGCACAAAATGGTGGCCTCCTATGACATCACCAGCATCCACTGGAACCTACCAGCACCTTCCAGAACATTCCAGGAGGTTCCAGAACTTGGTGACAGTTGGAAACCGTTTAGAATGTTGGGAGGATAAGAGAGAGTGTTGGCAGTTGGAGCTGGCAGTTGGCACCTGACTGGTGAAGAGAGAGGAGCACAACAGTGAAGGAGGAAGGAGTGAAGCAGCAGGGGTGGAAACTTGTGCCTGGAGTGGGGTCCATAAACCCACCCTTGATACTTGTCCCTACTGATGGATCCCAGCCTATAGCCCTGTGTGGGAAGAAGACAGAAGAAAACCATCCTAAGGACCTGGACAGCAGGAACAGGCCTTAGAACCAAGAAAACAGCAAGATTCTGACCTGAGAACTGGTTTCCCTGGAGTCCGGCGTCGAGTAGCCTGAGACCTGGAGCCCGAGGTGGAGAAGCGGCGCTGACTGAAGCAGCAGACGTCGTACCCGGAGCCGCCTGAGGTCGTGAGGGGGCGCCGACGGGGGGGGTCGTGAGGAATACCAGAGGTCGAGGAGGAAGTGAACCGAGGTCGAGCGAGCGGCGTCATCGGAGGAGTGAAGTCCGCCCTCCGGAGTCGTCGGAGACCGAGGTAGAGGAGCACCGGAGGTCGGGAGTGAGGATCGCACTCCGGAGTCGCCCGGAACCTGTGAGGAGGAGCACCGGAGGTCGGGGGTGAGGATCGCACCCCGGAGTCGCCGGAAGTCGACATCGAGGCCAGGCCGGCCGACGTCATCGGAGCCGAGAGCGCCATCGGACCGGAGCCGCCCGAAGTCGACATCGTGAAGAGACTGCCCGACGCCGTCGAATCGGAGGTCGAGATCGAACCGAGGCCACCGACATCGGACCGGAACCGCCTGCCGGCGTCGTCAAAGAACTGACATTGTGCCGAGGCCGCCGAGACCGAACCGGAACCGCCTCACGGCGTCGACACGACTCCAGCGGCGTCGGAACATCAGAAAAGGGCAGTAAGTGGAGTAGAGGGCGCCTAAGGCCCTGTGGAGACCTGAGAGACTGCTCTAAGGGGCTAGGGAGGTGCTGAAACCCACCTGACTGTGCCTGGGGTGAACTGGGACTAACCTAGTGAGGTTGTGTGGAGAAGGAAAGCCAGGGCATTGGTATTCCCCCCTTTGATCTACCTCAGTTTAGGCCTCAGCCTTGTCCCAGCCAGGGAGTAGCCCCCCCTCAAGCCTTCCACAACCCTACAAGCTGTGCCTGGGCCAAATCAGCCCTTAAGAATTGAAGTGTCATCTGATTACAGGAGTGTTGCTGTATACTTTTAATTATTTATTGGGGGTACTGTATTTATTGAATTTTTACCTATTTATTGCTGCACTATATTTATAGGTCCACAGGACTTGTTGGTGTACAATATTTATTGGTACAGTATTTATTGCCTCAAAGTATTTAATTGTCTGTATATATTGCACTTTTATTTATGCCCTGTTATTTATAATCACCCCTATTTATTTCATCAAACAGCAAATATTTATTTGACCTGCTCTATTTAAGAATGTGTATAGTGTGATTGTTATTTATTTTCCCAATCAGCAACTAAGAGAAAAAGATAAAGAAAGCATATTTTCATAATTTTTACGGTGTAGAGTCGTTTTTGGAACGGATGCACGCATGGTTATTGTATGGGTATATTGTATGCTTAGCACTGCGCCTGTTTCCTGACCACTCGAGCCAAGCTACCCCATTGTGTTGGGAAGGTCCACCACCACCCTGCGGAGTGGGAGTGGGGCTGTTTCCAACACAGTAGTTTTCAGGAAACAAGAAAAGTGTCAAGATAACTCTGGTGATTAATGTACCTACTAGAGAGAGATAGGAGTTTTCTCTAGTGGCAGTTTTGGCTCATCTAAGGTAGCACAGAGGGTTAATATGCCTGCAGCAAAGGACGTGTACCATGCAGATAACTGAACAGTATTGTATGTGCATAGCTTAGTGGGTTACTGCTTTTGGCACAGGGGCATTTTTGTTACTGTTCATTTCATAAATTATAATCATAATCTGAGCTATGAAGTGTAATCAAAGAGCTACACGGAAACTACATGGTACAGGTTGGGAAGTTATATATATTTTTTGAGTCTTTCATTATCCTAATGTTGCTAAAAAGGTTTGTTTGAGTAGAAATAAATTCTTATTAGTAAAGCCAACCCTAGCCACTGTGTTATGTTCTGAATCCAGGATTTGTGATTTTCTACACCAAGCACTGTTACATTTCCTATACACCGATTTACACACGCATTGCTCATTGTCTCTGTATTTGTGTGTGATGTAGAGTGCTCCAACACCATACACCGGTTTAGGAGTCGCTATTAAACAAATGAAATAAATGTGAGAGAGGGGCTATGGGCAGATGTTAGGCACTGTTGGAGGGTGATAGGGAAGAATCAGTGAGGAGGCCCAACAAAGATTGTTGTATCCTGGTGCACAGTTAGGTCATTATTCACACTGCTTTAAAAGCTAATACAATTGAATAGATAATTAAAAATGTGTTTTAGAATACTCCATTTTTGTCCATATTTTCTTGGGGGGAGAATCCCCCCCAAACCCTCCTTGTTGTGGTCAGGCTCACTCGCTGCATTCATTCTGCACCGTACGGGGGCATTTGGCAGGGCTCATTGGGTTCCCATTCCTGTGTGGCTTTGCAAACTGCCTGGGAATAAAACTCATCACAAGAGGTGACCTAAATAATGGCGATTGGTCAGGAAAACACAAAAGGTATGAAAGGCCAACTAATCTATGAGTCACCTGCAAGAATTTTGCTGGGCCAAAGAAAAAACAGACAATAAAACATCCAACCATTTGACTTGAAAAAGTACAGTTTCGCAGAGAGATTTGCAGCAAGGATGACATTCACAACCTCAGGTGGCAGATCGAATGCAGGAAACACCTGCTGTTCATTCTCTTCACAAGGAAGTGTAGATTGTGCAGGTTCCGATGCAGAATTCCCTGCTGCCGCGACAGAAGAGCCTCTCAAGGGGTATCCTAATCAGAGGACAGATACTCATGCCCGGAAGTATTGTGCAATACGGCGCCCCTAGGATGACTTGGGAGAGGTTGATTCTGAGCTTCTTCAGAACTCGAGTCAAGAACGGCAGCGGCAGATAGGTGTACAGGAGTCCGTGCTCCATTTTAGCCTGCATGCATATCCTAGAGACAGCATTTTTGGGAAACTCCAATGCGCAGCAGAATTTTTGACACTGCATTTTCACCAGTGGCGAAAAGATCAGCCAGAGTTCTCCCCTTTTTCCACCACAGAGCACAACTGCCATTCGTGATCCACCAGGCATCCACGGATATACTGGTCAACCTGCTAGAAGGTTCATGATCCAGAAAATACCCTGATGCTCCAGCCAACTCCGGACATGCAGAGCCTCTTAGCAGAGGACCAAGGACCCCACTCTGTCCTTCTTGTTGAAGTACTACATGGCGGCGGTGTTGTCCATGAGAACCTGTACCAGCCTTGCCCTGATGAAAAGCATTCAGCGCCTTATGTAGAGCTCTATTTCCACAAGAGACCAGAGTCCTCTGCTCTCCACCTTTCCCAGATGGCCTCCCCTAGCCAGCAGTAACGCATCCGTCACCACAGTCCGCTCTTGGGGCAAAAGGGAAAGGGGTCTGCCACTGGTCAGGCTGTGGTCGGATAGCCACCACTGAAGATCTTTTGCAATCAGCTCAGAAACCTGGATGATATCTGCCAGGTTCCCTTGGAGCTGGACCCAGGAGACTTCAGATCCCACAGTCAAGGTTCCCTTGGTGCTGAACCGACCGAGGCTTCAGATTCCACTGTACAGCCAGCAAATGCACCTGGCAAAGTGGACAAGCAGATGCTGCACTAACTGAGATTCAGGATTGAGGCTGAAACATCGGGATCATAGCTTGAATGTCCTAGACTTGTTGCAACAGAGGGAAGGCCCTGAACTACACTGTGTCCAGAATAGCTTCTTTAAAGGGAAGTTTCTGTGCAGCAGTCCAGTGTGACTTCCACTCATTGATCGAGAATCCCAACAATGTCAGCAGGATTGCAGTCAGAGGTGGTTTACTGCTGACTGAGGATAGCCCACTTTCACCAGCCAGTCGTCTAGTTAGAGGAAAATTGGTATCCCCAATCTCTGAAGATAAGCAGTGACCACTACAGTCACTTTGTGAGCACCAGGGGGCGCTGGTAAGGCCAAAGGGGAGCACTGCCAGCTGAGAATGCTCCTGGCCACCTTGTACTACGGGTCACATGAAAGTAGGTATCCTGTAGGCCCAGGGCTGCTGTTCAGCTGCCGAGATCTAGGGATGACAGAACTTGGTCCAGTAGGAGCATTTTGAATTGGCCCATCCGAAGGACGGCATTCAGATGAAAAAGATCCAAAATAGGATGAAGGCCTCATCCTTCTTCGGCACAAGGAGAAAGTGGGAGTAACAACCGTCCTTATTTTTTAGGCTGTCACCCTCTCAATCACATCTTGGGACAGCGGAGCTCACTCCTCTATCAATTAAATGTAGAGGTGCTCCTCTGAGAGCAGCACTAAGACGGGCAGAAGCTGTGGTGGACAGCAAAGAAATGGGAGGAACTGGAGTATGCTGGTGTACCCATCTGTCAGATGTAATGGACTGGGAGAAAATTTCAAATCCTGCGTGCCACAAAGTGGTTGTGTGCCTCAAAGGGCTAACCAAAGAGGCTTGAAGATTGATGATGCACAGGGGAGGTGGACTAGGAAAGCCAGTGCCTCTGGTGACCGGCACATGACCACCTCCCCCAAGTCCGTGGCCACGACAGGGCTAAGGGGACTGTAGCAGGGGTGGGGGACCTGACGCAGTCTGTATGCCAACCCATAAAATAGTCCCCGAATGACCAAAACTGATTAGTGTAGGTGTCAAAAGGCCTAAAGTGACAGCTGTCACTTGGCTTTACTTGAAAATCTTCAGGGTGGAATAAGTATTTTTGACAAAAAGAATGGATTCATTAAAAGGCATATCCATGAAGGATGCCTGCACATCTCCAGAAAAGCATGCAGATCGCATTTGCGTGTGGCGACAAAGCACCACTCTAAGTGCTGACTGCTGGTACAAAACAGTTGGTAGTATCCTGGCCAGGCTGAATTAAATATTCGGCTGCATCCTGTCCACCCAGAATGAGTCAAATAGGCCCTGAAATCTTTACTTGCCACGTCCCAAGCGACATGTGTATGGTGGGCAAGTAGATAACTGGCATTGACCGACTGCTATAAATGGGGGTCTCGAATTGACAGAGGTATGCACCTTTGTCCAAGTAGGGACCCTTCCTTCTAGTCAGCACTTAATTGTGAACACAGGAGCTTGGCAGTCTACCACAAGGTGGCGCGGGAGGCTAGTTTAAACATTATCACAACAACAGTTAATTATTATTTCAACATACAATAAAAATGACTATTACGTGCTGCCCAAGCCATTCTTAAAGCTTTTGGGGCCTGAAATAGTCTGAATTGTCACACTTGTAGGAGTGCGATGGTTAGTGGATGTGTTGGTACTGCCATTGGCAGCGCTGGCAGGGGCAATGTGTGGTGCAGGCTGCAGTGGCCTCTTGATGAGAGCCCTGGAGCTTCTTTATTTCTTTATTTTACTAATTAAGCACTGGCGTCACTGTTTATCGCCTCAACAGGATGTAAATGCAAGGTGACCATTATTGATCTCTGTACCTTCAGAGCTCATTCGACTGTATGCGCATAGGCATTCAGAGGATCACAGAGCACATGAGATCTGTATGCGCATAGGCATTCAGAGGATCACAGATCACAAGAGGTCTGTATGCGCATAGGCATTCAGAGGATCACAGAGCACAAGAGGTCTGTATGCGCATAGGCATTCAGAGGATCATAGAGCACAAGAGGTCTGTATGAGCATAGGCATTCAGAGGATCACAGAGCACACGAGGTCTGTATGCGCATAGGCATTCAGAGGATCACAGAGCACAAGAGGGGTCTACACAGCATTATGCTGGCCCACATTTTGAAGATTCTAGATTAAATTGTCCCAGTCACACTGCATCCTTATGCCGGCTTCCAGCTCTCCTATACCGATACAATGTTGCAATTTCAGCCTAAAGAGGTGTGAATGTTGCCATTATGCAGCAACCTCGTGCAAAGATTCTGTAACACCTCTTACCATGACATTCTGTCTTCTTAGCAAAGCATGAGCTGTAGATATAATTGAAGAACTGTTCTCCACTGAGGGCAGTAAACGTCCATGATCGTTGTTCGTGGTTTGGGGTAAGCAAGGGAGGACAGTTTTAAATAAGGCCGGAAACAATGTGCAGCAATTCGGACAAATGGAACCTGTTAGTATCCAACACAGATGTCCTCAAAGGACATCAGGTCCAGAAAATGAAGGCACAAAGGCTCAGGCAACAGTAACCGAATCAGTGAGCTGCCACATTCTTTCGAAGCAGAAGAAACATTGTATTCCTTTGCCATGGGGTGAAGCATGAGATGCCTTTTGTGGTTTCAGTTCATGGGAGCCTCGATGGAAAAGGCCTGCTGTATGCAGGAAGCACACATGCCAATAGCCCCGACTCAGGAGGGAGACTCACGCTCTTTGAAGACAAACATCGCTTTATTTTCGGTGTCTCCCGCCTGAAACTGCCTCGGCTTCAACTTAAATCAATATGAAAAATCCATTCCCCCAAGTTTATTTTTTCTACAAAATCTTCCACTCTCCTGTTCTAAAACGATGGCATGTATAAGAAAGCATGTTTACTTGGTCAGCTAACAAAAACAATTCTAAAAATAAATACATGCTATAAAAAAATAAAGTGACAAAACACTGACAAAGAATAAATAAATATGAATGAAAACAGATTAAATAATTGCTAGATTTGTGAAAATTTGCAGTTGTAAACTCTGATTCTTTGAGTGATCAGCGAAGGTGTTTGCTAAAAGAGAATAAAGCTTCTTTAGGTAAATATGTGAAAAGCGGCAGTGATGTTTCTGCAGGGGCTACTTAATTATTTCGGGGATTTGAGGCCTATGTAGACCAATCTATATATTTGCCAGCTTCACTGTTCAGCTGTGTGTGCCATTTGAAAATTGAATTACAGCTTGTAGAATGCACAGATAGTTGAATTCACGTCTGAGCAATTTCCTTTCAACCAGTCACAGCCGGCATGTGGGGGTGGATGGGGGTTCGTGCAGGGGTTCATGCGCGGGTGGGGGTGATTAAATTATATTTGCAAAAAATAAACTTACCTTCCCGGGTGCCGCAACGCCGCGGCTCCGGGCTGGGTCCAGTTTTCCTGCTGAACAGGAACCAGGAAGCCTCCCTCCCCTCAGCCAATCCCAACCCTGCAATGGCAGCGTTGTGATTGGTAGGGACGGCGCCCAGCCAGGCACATATGGGGAGGCCATTTCTCCATGTAGGCTGCATGCAGCCTACATGGAGAAAAGGGAGAGTGTGCATGACTGGTTTAGTGGGCCCCAGAGGGCCAACCAAACAGTCAGGGGCCGCAACATTGGGTAAGCCATTCCTTCCCAACCCGCCCACCCACCTGCCCCTGAACAAGCATAACCTTCTTCTTTCTGGCAGTGCGAGAAGCAGAACCATTTTATTTTTCTGCTTCTCGCACTGCGAGAAAGCAGTGAGGCGATGCTCCTCTGCCCTAATGGAGGAGCCGCTACCAACAGGCACCAATGAGGGACATAGGCACAGAATGTGTAGAACTGTTTCATCTTTAAATCCAAAGGTGATGCTTTGTGGTGCTGCAGGTTTGATTCCAAAAACATGTCAAATCTTTCGGTGAAAAGTCTCCCTGTCTGAGCGAAAGTGGTTTTTATTTGATGTATGTCGAAAAAATAATTTCAAAATATTGCTGTTAAATTGGATCGGTATAAGAGTTTATTGTCATCCAGACATAACTCTTTTTAATAATTGATCTTTGTCTTGCATGAATGAGTCTTTTGCTCCTTTCTTTACAAATCATTTAACTGAAGCACAGGGCATTGCCGTGTCCCACAGGTATTTAAGAGTAAGAGTGGGCATAGATTCTTCCAGGTACTCTCTCCATGAGTTCCATTCTTACTGGTGGCAATTTCTGCCCATACCAAGTGCCCCAAGGATTTTTGTCGTGATTAACTCATTTTGGCCTAGTTTAGATAAAGATTCCTTGATAAACAAGGACTTACTTCACTAGCCCAAACTCTAGCAAATCTGTACCTCAGATGTGCTCGGCCGGAGGTAAAAAAGACGCCTACATGTTTTTGAGTGTAAATTGTTCAGATTCTTTGCGTCTCTCCCTCTCAGTAACTCAGACCTATCACACAGTGTTGGTGAGAGGTTGCTGCTGGTGACAATTAGGATTGGCTGTAGGGAGGGAGCCTTCAGTTTCTTACTTAAGGACAGAAAAGCATTTATAGAACTCATGTGAGGGAGAAAGTTGCATCTCATATGAATATTTTTATTTCCCTTTGATTTATAGTTTCCACAGAGATCACAACTTTTGTTTTCTTATTGTTTATTTCCAGGCCATATTTTCCAGTATAACAAGCTAGGGCTGTTAATGATCTTTAATGCTGAATTGCTGTTTTACTTAACAGGACAATGTTGTATGCTTACTGGTTAGATGCAACTAGCCTGTTGGCCTTTTCATCCTGTTCATAGTGGCATTGGTGAATATAGGTGACAAGGTCTTTGCTCTCCTTCCTATAGCTTTTATTGAAGATGAATTTGACTTTAATAACATCTTTAGGTTGTCAGGCGTGTGTGCTCTTGAATACACCTCAGTGCGCAAGAGAAACTCAAGTTCTCGCTGCATTCTGGCCAGATTAGCAATATGAATGAATGAATGAATGAAAGTTTTCATTGTGCGATTGCCTAAAATCATTTGCAATATTCCAAAGATAGTGCAATCGTATATATTCACATTTAAAATTGTGCACATTGCCTAATATTTAAGAAAAACAGTAAAATATATATGCCCACTAAAAACACCACTTGACAACCAGCAGTTCAAAGTTGTATACAGTTCATAGTCAGAAAACAAACAGTAACACATACTAACAGCAGCTGTTCCTTTTGTTCAATATTCAAATCGTGTCCTAGCCAAAAGCCCTAGGCATTAAAGTGCTAGTGGGCTTGTAATAGCATGCTAAGGTGTGTATTATAGCTGCCTGAGGACATCTTCGCCTCCTAGGTCACTCAAACGTTTTGATTAGTTGCTTACGGTTTGTTTGTACAGGCCACAGTCAAGTCATCATGCCCTTGTTGTTTGGACAACCGGGCACGCACCTCTGCCATGTATTTCCCAAATTTGCCTAGTTTGAGGTGCTGGAGAACGATACTGATACTGCTTCTGTGCGTGTCCGAGACCCTTTTGACGGAAGCATGGGTTTTACGACATAGTATAGCAGACCTGGTGCTCCTCTCTATACTTACAAAATCTGCATTTGGTTATATGTGCCAAAGCGTTCCAACCAGGATTTAGCGCTCTTGTTCGCAAGGGCACCAGCCTGGCCCATTGGATGTCTTTTAGGAACTTCTTTCCAGTGCTTGGTTCAGACATGGCTGTGTTCTATTTTCCTAATATGATGAAATTAAACCTGGCTGCCCTCCCTTGGCTAGATAGTTACGTTTGTCTGCTTGCTGTGATAATTGACGAGTTTGTTTGTTCATAGCATTCTTAATTGCAGCATAGCTCATCCCCTCCAAAAAACAGTTTTCCATTGCAAAACCAAGTACCCCCACAGCTTTTTGCATGTAGCTGTTCCGCAGGTTGGCCGTTCCTTCGTATATTGGTCTAAGCACACTTTTTAAGCATCCTGTGGGTGCTTTAATGACTTGGTAATAATGTTTCGCCTGTGTTCCCAAACATTCATAGTTTTGCTTGACAAGGCCTAACTCCAGGCAGATCAGACTGCTGCGGCATATATAGGTAACTTAAAGATATGTTTGTACACCTGACACTGGGAGTTTTCAAGCAAACTCCCCATTAGATCAGGGAACACTTGTTGCGCATAGCCTGCTATCGCCGGTATTTTGAAATGTATCACCCTCCGGATTGGCAGCGTTGTTGGACTGCACAGCTTTCCCTGAAGTTTGCATAAAGCATTGCTTGTTGATTGAGCCTTGGACTTCATTCTTTGTTGGTGTGAAGTTGCCTTCCCAGTATCACTGAGCCAAGCCCCAAGGCAGGTGTACGTTCTTCTGGTGGCAATAATTTAGGCGCCCAGTCTCCATCTGAGTAAAGCTTTTTTTGCTTTATGTCCAAAAGCCATCACCAAGGTCTTGTTTGGGTTCACAACCAATTCATTGCTTTCGTTCTAGATGTTAAGAGCCTCCAGTCCCCTTTGTAGTCCAGTTTTGGTGTGATCCAATATTACCAAATTGTCTAGGCACTGTAATAAGTGAACTCTGTTTGGGCCGATATTGGGGATTGCGAGGTTTGCATTTTGACACATCTTCCCCAAATCTGCGGTATATACATTGACGAGTGTTGGGGCAAGGACACAGCCCTGGTTTAGGCCTCATTAGTGTAGTATGTTTTTGAGAACATTTCCACAGCTAATTTTATTCTTACCTAAGTTTTGCTTTATAGTAAAATTTCTGTTTACAGTTAATTTACAGGTATTTACATTTTCTTTTGTTACAGTTCAAATTACATCCAGCAGGCTTTCCTTTCACATTCCCAGTACCCCCATCAAGATTGTCACATAATTCACTGTACTTTTTCTTTATCGCAAGTGAGAGGGGCTTGTAAAAACCAATCTCAATGTTAAAAAATATAAGCAGCAATTTGGCAGGAGGCAGAGCTTGACATTTGGCCTCTATCCTTGTAGTACAGCAAATGTGACAAGAGAAAATATGGAATTTAAAGGTATTCTAATTGATTGCTAGACTTTCGTGCATTGTCTTGCGAATCTCTGTCCCACAGTTTGAGAAACACTATGCTAGACAACTGTGCAACCCACAGCTCCACAGGAAGGTTAGTATCAATAAATTCCAGATGTTTTACAGTATTTACTGGTTGAGGACAGTGAGCCCAGAGAAGTCAGCCAGAGGTCCTGATCCCAGTCTTCAACAAAAATGCTGAAAAATAGCACCTGTCTTGATAGGAATGAATCTTAAAAAGTTGTGATGCCTTCTGGGAACAAACAAAAGAGTGTTTTGGCAACAAAAGAAGTGCTGTCAAAGGAGTTATCAGAATGTGGCAGCAATGTAAAAAGAAATTCCAGAAGACATTCTAACATGCTACTGACTCTGTGACCAACTATTCCCCAATTTTGACAGTCTGCCATCCCTAATGATATAAGTTAAACTCTGCTCTGAGCCTGTTCACTTTTTAGAGATGATCCTTTCAGGAGACTGAAGTGCCGCAGAGTTGACCCATGTTACGCCTGGCGCTTTCCTTCAGTCTCTGATTTTAAGAGTGCCACAAACTACTTTAGTTTCTTTTTCTTTTAAAAGTGATGGCTCTAGCATCCCCTCATGATGAATGCAGTTTTCTCCTATGCCAGAAGGTTCTAAGGGTTTAGTACTTGACATGGGTCACTAAGCATGTGTAACTGAATGCTCCCTGGAACTACCACTAATTCAAAGGCAGCTTAGGGAGAATCCCCCTTGTAATAAAAACTAATTATAATTATTTGCAGGTAACAGGTCACACAGGGTAATCCCTAACTAAGAAGGATGAAGATACGAAGGCCAACTATGAGCGTGGCATTTCTCTGGTCAGATCCATGGAGTGATTTTGGTTCTTCTCAGCACATGAAAAACTAACACGCGGAAGAGGTCAGACCCTGGTTAGAGTCAACTGGCTCTCAGGTCATAAGCAATACATTAACTTCAAAGGGACACAGTGACTGACAAATCACTTTACACACCACTTAGAGCCGTTAAAGCATAAAAGCAGGGGTCTAGCTTGGAGGGGGGGGGGGATTGAGGTGTTACACCCCAGTAATAAATGTATCTTCTGATAAATAGTTGGGAACGGGTGCTTTCAGTTGGGTATTGTGAGGTGTCAGTCAGATTTCAGCAGCAATTTTTCCATACACGCAGACAAAAACGCACACACACTCTCTCACTCTCTGTTTCGAACGTCCTCAAAAATATTGGTTATTTTACACAATATTGTGTTTCCCCCCTTAGTGCTCCTACCGATCCGCATTCCTCTCCCTTTCCACTGCCCCTTAGTACTCTCTCATGCACCCTGGTTTTCGTATGATGTATTTAAACATTATATGCCAGCCTCGTTTTGAGAAAATCTGACGCTCACCCCCTCCCCCAATCTTACTGACCAAGCTACAGTCCCACGTAAAAGCACAATATTTTCTTATTAGCCAATGGTAGGATGCCTACTGAGTTTTTTTGAGCCCATACCTAAAATAGTGAGTCTCAAAATGCAACATGCTATGAACTCAACAGCTTGAACTGACAGAAGGTGTCACATATGATGTAAGACCCAATGTAACTCATCAAGATAGCCATTTACTTCAGCTTCCACATTTCCCTTTCTCTCTTCCAGATTTATTTTTGTATAGAGTAGGCCTGGGGGTAGTTCGCGAAGTAGCACTTCGCGAAGCTACGCAAAGTGAAGTTCGCACTACGCGAGCTACGCGTAGCACTTCGCGAACTGCGTAGTAGCTTGTTCGCACTGTGCCAGATGTCGTTTTCAATGATTGCACAGTGCGGACAAGCAACCGGCACTGTGCAATCATTGAAAATGGCATCTTGCACAGTGCGAGCTGTAGTTTTCTGCTGCTCGAGTAGATTTTTACTCGAGCTTCAGCTTTCTCAACGCGAACTGGTAGTTTCTCATCGCGAGCGGTCGCGAGCATACGCGACCACTCGCAATGAGAAACCTGACCTCCTCGCGTTGGGAATCTCGCCGGGAGGTTTATTTTCCATGCTCGCGATCGCCAACTTGAAGTTGCTGATCGCGAACAAGGAAAAAGTCTCGCCGGGATGTCATTTTGCTTGCTCGCGGTCGCCAACTTGACGTTGAGGACCGCGAGCAAGCAAAAAATGACCGTAGCACTACGCAACACTACGCTACGCATGTTCGCACTGTGCTACGTGCAGTTCGCGTAGTGCGAAGTTGCGCGAACTTCGCAAACTACGCAAGCGTAGCGTAGTGCTTTGCCCAGGCTTAGTATAGAGTGGAGTGAGTGTTCATGTCTTTTCCATTACGGGAAAAAATGTTCAGAACAATTTTTGGAAGCTTTGTTTCCCCGATACCGTGCACGCCCGAATCAATATTTTCAAGATGTTAGACTATTTATTTTCTAATAGAATCCTTGCTGCTACACCAAGCTTTTTTATAATTCTCATTTAACGAACAATTGCCTACTAGTACGGTTGAGGCTGGAAACCAGTCAGACTCATTGCTGAGGCGGATCTCTCCAGTACGGCATAGTATGTCCTGAGAGAAAGGGTATTTGCTTTAGGATAAATCTCACTCTACCAGTGACCAAAATAAATGGGCTCCCGTGCATCTGAGGCAATGTAATGCAAATGCTGGCTTAGGGCCATATGTCAAATATGTTTTTGAGGTGATAGACAGGCTGAATCACAAATCAGCTTGTTTGCAACAGCAAAAACATGTTTTAAAGTACAAATGCCAAATTGCAATTCAGTAACTCCCAAATCGAAATTTGATTCAGTGATTTGGTAGTTGGAAGGAGTGTGTTTAGGGGTCCCTTTCAACTATCAATTTGCAGTAGTGTTAATGTTTTGCAGCCGAACAACAGGTTGCATTTTTACCCACTACTAAAATGCAGTGGTAACCATTTGCAAATGGGAAGGGGACACAAAAGATCCACATCCCTTTTGAGAATGTAAACAAAAATATATTTTAGGAGTAGGCAGTGGTCCCACAAAACTTAAAAGTTTCATTTTCTATTTTCCTTGAAAGTAAATGGGCTGCACTTGGAGAAAGCAAGATTGCTTTATTAAAAAGCAATCACAGACATGGTGGTGTGCTGACCCCAGCAGGCCACCATCCATGTGATGGCTATCATTCCTAATGGGTCGCATACTGCGAATTACCTATTAATATTATTGAGGAAGGTCAATTTGTGACCCACTAGGGATTAGGGATTGCATTTTCCGAATTGCGTTTCAGACTTTCAGTAAGAATCCCAATTTGGGAAAAGCAATTTTTGTACGTTGCTCCCTCATCTTTAATAGTATAGTTATTTTGCATCTGTAGCTGCTCATTGGAAAACAAATAAAATTCAAACAATGCTTTGTAACATGCACCAAAAAAGCCTGAATCAGAAATCAGACAATGAATTGGACTGCTCACCATGTATGGCGTCCTGCCTAGCCGTTTCCTTCTGTGGTAGATCGGGTGCAACATGGCGTCCAATGGTGTCCTGCCAGTTCTGTAACTCTGGCACTGGCTTCAGATCAGGACGAAGGGAATCAGCACCAGCAAACCATAAATTAGGGGTTTCGATGCTTCTGAAAGAGTTATAAATACATGGGAAATTATTTTTAAAATCAAGGTTACACTATTTACAAACACATTATACTAACTGCATGTCCACAATTGAAGACTGATGCCGAGATGAAAAACCAGATTCGTTTGTACTTTCTAGTCTATCATCCAATTGTCCCTACTATTATGTGCATTGTTCTCTGGAAAAAAACACAGAACTACAACTTTGGCCCAAAACCTGCTCAACCTTGAACAGCCCAATATAGTATGTGTCCAATTTTCCCCTCCTTCCATATTGCACCTTAATTAGTTTGTCGAAATCTGCAGATTTATTTTATGGAGAAAATCGGGAGTGCTATATAAAAGTTTTTTAATGTAAAATTTCATATATAATGCATTTTCCCCTTTCAATAAAGAGAAATTAAACTCATTAATCTGATCCAAAGCTGCAATGGATATCTGGAGTCCTCCTTTGAATGCCATTTTTTGGGTGGCTTTCCCATGATGTTTCTCTGCCCCCTGGCTGCGTGAGAGAGAAGCCAAGCTACTGATTTTCTTGCGGGTTTTAGATTGTATCAGCTCCCCAGAGAGTTTCATAGTTTCAATTATTTTATTTGTAAGAGATTCAAATCCCGTAAAACATGTCTAATTTTAACATAGGACCATTGCAAAAATAGTTTTACAATGTTTAATGCTAGTCTCTATTTCATTCAAATTTTTTCAATTCCCCTCCAAAAAGTCAAATTTTTTTTGATAGCCGTTGCTCATACAATTAGACATTACATTCCTATCTATCAAAGGATCCTCTACTATATAAACTTCTGATAGCAGTGCTACTCCATTAATGGTGTGAATCGTGTAGTTCCGAAAGTTATTGCATACGTTTGATGTTACACTGTAGTGTCCTGTATCTGACTTTCTTAGAGGTTTTCGCTAAACTCATAACACCAATAATATCATATTCTTGATAAATTAAATATAAGAAGAAATGATCGTATCTTTAATGTTTAAATACTTGGATGATCTATATGTGGTGTGTGCAAAATTCTCAAAATAATAAAAATCAGGGCGGCCTAGACCTCCTTCATTCACTGGTCCATAAAGTGCATCTAAAGCTAAGCTTCGTGGTTTGTTTGCTAATAAAAAATGGAAAACATGCCTTGCACTTCTTTAAAGAATTTAATTTAGATTGAATTAGGGATGGCTAAAAACAAAAAAAAATGCTTAAAGGTAAAATTAACATACGGCTCAATGCAGCCTGACCTGGTATTGAAAGGGGTAAATTATTACATTTTGGAAACAGTCTTATTATAACTTATTAATGAAGGGGACATCATTTAAAACATACAGGTCATTTACATTTTTAGAGACGTATATACCAATATACCTCTTGGGCCTAGTAATGACCTGTAAGCCAAGTTCTGTTATTAAAGTGTCGGGTGCAGTATTACAGAACAGATTTATTTATGTTATACCCTCCAATTAGCTGGTATTCCTGGAATAATCAAATATATATTTTTGAACTTTTAAGTAGGGTCTAAGAAACAAAGCTATATCATCAGCATAAAGCTTTATGTTTATAATTCCTGGAATTAGGGATGTCAGATTGCTATTTGAGCAAACGGCTATTGCTAACGGCTTTATAAAAAGAGCTAAAAGTAATGGCGACAGAGAACAACCTTGTCTTGTTTCTTTGTTAACTTTGCAAACGCCAATCTTGTTTGAAGTAATAATTACTTGGGCAGAAGCCTCTTTATAAAACTTGGATATTGTATTAATAAATTCAACAGGGAATCCAAACTCAGTTAGAATATAGAAACTAATCTCCCAGCAAACCTGATCAAAAGCCTTCCTGGCATTTAGTAACATAATCTGGGCCGGGTTTTCGTTTTGACTAAAATAATCAATACCTTCGACTAAAATACTGGTATTAAATGTTAGGTGTTTAATTGATACAAATCCACACTGATCTAAATGTTTAATTGACACAACACACTTATTCATTCAGTTTGACAATAATTTGACTATAATTTTATAATTGGTGTTTAAGAGGCTTATAGGCCTGTAAGAATTAATGTCCTCCTTATCTTTGTACTTTTTCAAAAAGCTGGTGAATACTGCCATAAGGAAAGAGGGTGGTATCTCGCCTCACATCAAAATATAATTGGCTAACGTCACTAATTCAGGATTTATTATTGAATAACCTTTCCTATTTGTTTCAGCATGCAATTCATCTTCTCCATATGTTTTTCATTTAGCCAGAGATTGCACTACAACTTCCATTTCTTTTAATGTAACATCGGTCAACATATTCTCAATTTGCCTATAGTTTTGGAATGAAGAGTTTAATAGGAAAATCCTTTAGTTTTAAAATATCTACCTCTTGTCTAACTTAATAGATTGCTTCATATGGTTTGGACAACTCCTTCTGTATCTGTATTTCATTAGTGATGCGAATATTTGTATCTTTATCTACCAAGGCAGTAATCCTATTGTGTGCCTGTCTTTCTCTTATTTGCCAAACTAAACATTTATCAGAAAACTGACTCTCCTCATACATTTTTTTGAGATATACAGAGTTGGCCAAATACCCTTTAGTGTAATAATAATCTTGCATAGCTTTCCGTGCTTGCACTAATGTTGATTTATTTTTAATGTTTTTATCCCTTATATATTGATCATTTGTTGTCTGACTTCTAATTCTAATTGTGCTCTATGTACATTTCGGAGGCATCCAGCTGCTATATCTTTAGTAGTAATATATCCATGTGTAGTAGCTTTAAAAGCCTCCCAGATTCTTTTTACTCTAGCTGCATCCTATTCAGTTGAAAGAAGCTTTCTATTTTATTCTGGGTTTCCGTACACAAGTCTTCATCCTCGATGTGGATGTTGATGATGACTTAAGTGCCCCAAGCCCTGATACTTCCAACTTTACCAAAGCATGATCAGAAAATCTGTTTTCAATATATGTGTAGTTGATTAAACTTAAATTGCATGAAGTAAGAAAATGATCTAATCTTGCCACTGTTTTATATTTAGTTTAGAAACATGAATATTCTCTCATATTGTGAAATTGTATCTGCAATATGTCTATCAGATCTTTGCATACATTCCGCTAATACCGTTTTCATAGGTGGTTTATTCTGTTTCTGTGTACCAGAGGATGAATCCAATTCAGGAGCCTGCAAAAAGTAAAAATCACCCCCAATATCACTGTTCCAGGATTATGCCCTAATGGGTGATAGAGCTCCGATAAAGGGGTAGGATTGTCTTCAAATGGTGCATATTTTGTGGCTGTGGTTAACCTGTTATTAATAATCAAACCACTGATCAAGCCCACCTGCCTTCTTTATCAACCTGAAAGTAGGTGATCTGAAAAAAGAACAATCTATTTACGAAAAGTGCTATCCCTCTATGAGCAGCACTTGCTGGTGAAAAATACCTAACTATGCCCACTGCCTAAACATACTATATGTAGATTTCTTTTTATTCACATTATGCATCTCCTGGATGAATACAATGTCAGGGATATATCCTCTTACCCATTCTTCAGTGGCTTAGCTTTTATTTAATTATTGAAGCCATTGATGTTTAAGGAGAGATTAAGACGTATAATTCAAAGTGCAATGTGCATACACTCTAAAGTGCCTGCTTCTGCTTAGTGTACAATACATTTATTCATTTAATGTAAACGAATTATTTGAAGTGCTGGTGGAGACAATGGTAAAATATTTAGCATATATACAAAGAAGCAGACCGATACCTTGCTGCAAGAATGACTAAAGGCAGATTTAAAACTCCTCCACGACCTTTCAGGCGCCATCACTTTTCTCATCATATTCATTAGCATTAATCTTTTAACTACAGTACGTAACAATTTTTTAAACTGACAGTGCAAAGTAAAGTGCCATGTAAAGTGCATATTAGCATTGATGATAACATTACTTCATTTACCAAACTTAGTTGTATGCATGGATGAACTATCCCATTTTTCTCCCCTGCAATCACCCCGTGCCCTGCGTATTCAGATTTTTAAATCTGAATACCAGATCTCTAGTGAAACACCATTTGTCGGTGGCTGATCTCATTTTGGATAAGACACCAGATCTGCTGGCCGTAACTGAAACCTGGCTACAAGATACTGACGACGCCATAGTCAATCTTGCCTGTCCTCCGGGCTATTCATGTTTTAGATCTAACCGCCATTCTAGAGGTGGAGGGATCGCCTTATTTATTAGATCCGCCTTCACATGCACCTGGACGATCTTGCAGATTGCCGGATGTGAGAGCGCGCTGTTTAAGGTTTCCATCAGCCCTCAGTTCTCGCTGTCAGGGATGGTTGTCTATCGCCCTCCAGCAGCGATGTTGCTTTTAGAGGTGCCTTTCCGGAGGCTGTGAGCTTATTGGCTAGTGGCTGCGCAAACTTTTCCATCCTGGGTGATCTAAATCTCCACTTTGACAGGTTAGAGTCTCCGGCCATCAGTGGTTTTTTGGCCGACTTAGAGGCTTTGCAGTTGTTCCAGCTTATTTCTCAGCCTACACACGTGGCCGGCCACATCCTGGATCCGTTTTTTACCACTCTCTCGGATGTTCGGATTGTGGCGGTTGATCCTGTGTTATGGTCTGACCACCATCTGGTGTCTGCTTGGCTTCCTCTCCCTGCCAATCCTACTATACCGCCTCCCTTGCGGTTTCCCCGGCGCCATTGGAACAAACTGAGGTTAGAGGACCTTCACCGTATTATGGGTGCTGAGCCACTAGGTCCCTTGCTGAATGCCACCTCGGGCTATGACCGGTTTTGTAACTGGATTACCAGGGCGCTGGACGTCCTGGTACCTATCATCTCCAGCAAGTCCAGTCCCCGGCAGGCCAGCCCCTGGTATGACAGCACGTTGCGTGCATTGAAGTCCTCTTGCAGACGGGCGGAAAGGGTGTGGCGTAAGTCGTACGATGCCGATAAGAAATCCATCTACCTGGCCCTAGTAAAGCTTTACCATCGAGCTATATGCAGGGCCCGGGCGGCGTTTTACGCAGCCGAATTTAGAAACAGCCCTAATCCGACTAAAACCATCTTTAAAACCGTAAAAGATTTAATGGCAAAGAGAGTTCCTCCACAGTTGGACAGTTCCATCGCCCACTGTGAAGCCTTAGCCACCTTCTTTCTGGATAAAGTCAGGAAAATCTATCTGGCGTTTCCTAGCACACTGCCTCCTGTGATCCCTTGGAGCGGCTCTAGCAGCTGTCCAGCGCTGCACTCCTTTCCTACCATCTCCGATGAGGAGTTCGCAATGTGGGCCCTGCGAGTCAAGTCTGGATCACCTGCAGACCCGGTAAGATCTGCGCTGTTCAGGGACGTTGCTTTTCAGGGACGCACAGTGGTGTGCTCCCTGATTAACCTTTCCCTAACCTCTGGCCTGGTCCCGGCCAAATGGAAGCAAGCGGTGGTTTCCCCGATCCTTAAAAAACCATCTCTGGATCCTTCGAGACCTGAAAACTACCGCCCTATATCTTTGCTCCCTTGGCCGGCCAAGGTTATGGAGGCCCATGTAAATCGGGCCCTCACGGAGCATATGACCCTTGTGAATGTCCTGGATCCAACGCAGAATGGGTTTCGTGCTGGTCACAGCACTGAGACGGCCCTTCTGGCAATGGTTGAGCATTTGCGAGGTGTGCTCGATGCAGGTCAAACGGCAGCGCTTATTTTACTAGATCTGAGCGCTGCCTTTGACACTGTCTCCCATCGCATCTTGCTACGCCGCCTGCAGGACATTGGCATTTGTGGTTCAGCTCTGCAGTGGTGCCGCTCCTTCCTCAGCGATCGCTCCTTCTGCGTTGCCACCCCTCCTTTTCAGTCCAAGTACCATCCTTTGGACCTGGGGGTTCCGCAGGGCTCCTCGCTGAGTCCCACGCTTTTTAATCTGTACGTGCAGCCGCTGGCTGAGGTCGTCAGGCAATGGGGCCTTACCATGGTCTCCTATGCTGACGACACTCAGTTGGCGGTTACGATCAGCGGGGATGCCAAGCGGGATGCCCTCAGGTTCCGAAGTGGACTGAGAGAGGTGGCCAGCTGGATGAATAACAACTGTCTCCAACTGAACGCGTCAAAAACTGAGGTGATGATCGTTGGAAGGGAAGCGGACCACTGGGGGGACGAATGGTGGCCTCCAGAGCTGGGATCAGCGCCGGTCCCTGTCCTGGAACTCAGGAATCTCGGAGTCTGGCTTGACCATACGCTTAGCTTTGTGACTCACACAAAGAGAGTGGCGGCCTGCTGTTTTGGAGTACTACGCGGGCTAAGACCCCTGCTGCGTTTCTTCGATGCCCCTACAAGACAGCTGGTCATTCAAGCAATGATCATCTCGCGGTTGGATTATGCCAGCTCTCTCCTATTAGGAGCAAACCAAGCCGAGATTCTTCGTTTACAACGAGTCCAGAATGCGGCAGCTAGGGCGGTGGTTGGTCTGCCTCGATCCTGCCCTACTTCTAACACCCTGCGGTCCTTGCACTGGCTCCCGATATGCAAGCGTATCCAATTCAAGGCTCTCTGCCTGGTTTTTAAAATTCTGAGAGAGTTGGCACCTGGAATACTTAATTCATTGATCTCTCCTTACGTTCCCACTCGTTCACTACGATCCCTTGGACAGTCCTTGGTGGTCGTCCCCCGTTTCAGACTTAGTCGGATGGGGGGTCGCTCCTTCCGTGTGAAAGCCGCAACCCTCTGGAACGCTCTCCCCTTGGAAATTCGTCTCTCGAACGACCTATTGTCCTTCCGCAGAGCTTTGAAAACCCTCTTGTTTTAATTATTTCCAGTTTTTATTGTCTGTTTCGTGTCGCCGGATCCAGTGTTATGTGGTGTTTTCCTTTCCCTGCGCCAGGACGCTCCTTCGCTGGAGCAGCTGTGCGCATTAAAATGTAACTAACATAACATAACATAACATAATCCCTTCCGACCATTATCTTTCCCATACCCCGTGACCCTGGTGAGAGGATAACCCACACCACCTCCATACCCCCACTTGGTACCATGAGTGCCATGACCAGGCACCCAGTATTGTGTGCTTACCACTACCGGGGTGACCCAGGTCCTCTGGCCCCCGGTCTCTCACTCCTGGTAGCATTTACACTCATATTTGAGCTGCAAAATCCTTAACGTAAGTATCTCTATCAAATATCAACTCATAATTGTTGCCTAACATTTATCATTCATAGTTTATAGGTTTTTATAGTGAGATAGACATCTTCTGTAATAGTTCTTGTGCTTTTGCTACATCTTCCATTAGGTGGAATTTGCCATTTATGAGAACCTTTAATTTCGATTGTTGAACAATGGTACTTGTGCCCCTTTTGCTTTAAAAGTATCAATCATTCGAACAAATTCTCTCCGACTTTTTGCTGCTAATGCAGTCATATCCGAAAAGATTTTAAATGACAGGACTTCTTGTGTCGTCAAAGTTTTTTTTTAAATCACCTTAGAAATTATTTTTCTCTTATTCGAAAGTCAGCAAAATTCACTAGAATATTATGAGTGTTTTTTGTATTAATGGGGCGTTGGAAAGTTACCCTATAGGCTCTTGAAACTGTTAAGTCTCCTGTTGGATTCGTGATTGCTTTTCTCAGCAGGGATTCTACCCAGTTCCGAAATTGTGGGCCTTCAATTGCTTCCAGCACCCCAACTAACCGTAAGTTTTTACACCTGTTGTAATTTTCCATATCCTATAATTAAGCCCCAACGACATCTGTATTTTGCCTAATTTGTATTATTTCCTACTCAAAGGTCACTACCTTCTCCTCTAGGCTAGTTTCTTGTTCCTCAGCTTCTGTCAGACGCACTGGTATTTTACCTATTGTCTTCTCGATTTCCAACAACCTTTCATGTAATGATGCAATCTCCTGTGACTGTGTGATACGCAGCTCTTTTATCTCAGAAAGAATCAACTCGAACATGTCTTTAACCATTTGTCTAGATTCCTGTTCATTTTCTATCTCCTGCAGAGGTTCCTCATTGCCTACTATTGCTGTTGCCACCAGCCGAGATTTGTCTATTGCCACTTTTATCCCTGCATGCTGTTGAGCTGAAGACAATGCTGCCTGGGATATTGTTTAATTTATTAACTAGCTAGAGGTAGTTGAAGCTGTCACATCAATATGTGATTTCGAAAAAAGAGGATATTGTTTGCAACAGATAGGAATTGAAAAGGGCACAGCAGTAGATTACTTTTGGAGGCCTCCCATTTTGATATTACTTTCCATATCTTCTGTTCTTTCCAGTGTTGCAGGAGGCTAGACATTTGTAGTCTTGCAGTCTCCAAAGTGTCTTCATTCTCCACCTGTTTTTCAATCTCCGCCTGGGCCTCTTGGACATCAGGGGTCTCTAATCTATTTGCCTCCAGAAGCTGTTGCACCTTTAGATCCATTGTCTGTTGTGCGCTTTGTAATGTACGTGAACTACCCAGTGTTTTCTCTAGGATGCTCTTTTGACGCGACCTCTGAACCGGGGTAGATTGATTAACAGGGACAGAATTCGCATTTGGGGGTTTGCGCTTAAATGCGCACATGCTGCAACAGTCACCTTCTCTCCTCTTTTCTTTTTTCGTTATTTAAGCCCCTATTAATCAGTTTCTACTGAATCACGATGTCCTACTACTTTGTTACTTAGAGTTCAGTATACAATTAAGTCTCTTCCTTGTAGAGCATCCCGCAATTAAGCCTCGAGTTAAAGCAGCAGGCACAAGTTTGGATGTTGGAGGATTTCTTCAGGAGAAGGACAGGAGGCTCGCCACGCTTGTGCATCCTTACCTTCACCTCTTGACGCCGTCTCGGCTATTGCCGGCGTTTTCGATCCACTGCTTTCAACATCCTCCTTAACCTCCCGGTCCACATTCCTAACAATGACCCCCCCCCTCCGATGCCACCAAAACACTGGCGGTGGCACCGCCCAGGGATTCGCAAGAGCCCTGCAGGTGCTCCCGAGATTGCATCCTCGATCCTTTGCTTCCAGGGCGTGACTGAGTAAGTAAGTGCACTAACGGGTTTATCTGCCATCATCTCCTCTCAGCCCTGAAGGGATAACATCAATCGGTATTGTACTGATAGACTGAAAGTACAGCAAACATTGGATGATCAGACTGCAGTTTTAGGATAGTCACCTGACTTAAAAGTTGACTTCCTCCCAAAAAAACGATTATACATTGTGGTCCTACTAGCTAGATCCTTAATCCTGAAAAGGTGGCGGTCTGATTAAATTCTGACTTTTCAAAATCTACAGTGTAAACTTAATAGGATTAAGGAGTCGGAAAAAAGATATGCATTAAGATCTGGATCATATAGGAAATTTTAGAAATTATGGGAAACTTTGGATTAAGAGGTTTTTCTTTATATGAAATCATAAATATGAATTATATTAAATGGGGTTTTCTTAAATGTATTTGGTTGTTTGCGTATAAGAATCATGTGTTAGTATTACTATATAATATTAGGAAAGAATGTAATGATATATTTAAACTTGATCCTGCTTTTTGTGATTTTTTTATGCTTTTATGTAAATTTGTATTTTTAAATTATGGGAATGATTAACTATTCCAATGAAAAATAAAAAAAGAACTACAACTATGCATGAAAGTACATAACATATAGAATGATTATGACATGCATCATTTAGTGGCTAAAAAGCGAAGTAGACAGTTAGCAGTTTGCTGTTCTCCTGGTCTCTGAGGTAGTAGGGACAGCATACAAAAGAAAGTAAATCTGGCAATATGAGCTAGGTCTGCCTTCTTGATTTCCTATCCCTTCTCCCACCTTCTAATCCCTCAGCACAAAGAGGGAGCTGCTGGGGTCTCTAGTTGGAACTAGGGATAAACAATTCCAATACTACCATCAAGGGGGGAACAACCTTTACAACGCAACTTTTACAACGCACTACCATTACAACGAAACTGTTACAACGCGAGTGCATTGACAACGCAGGACATTACAACGCAAGTCTTTACATCGACTTGCACTAGATGGCGTGCTAACATTAAAAATAGTGTAGTTTACTATCCCAACACCTTCCCTACTGTTACGTGGACTGGAGTTGGAATAGTAAATTACACTTTTTTAATGTTAGCACGCCATCTAGTGCAAGTCGATGTAAAGACTTGCGTTGTAATGTCCTGCATTGTCAATGCACTCGCGTTGTAAAACTTTTGTTTTAACAGCATGCGTTGTAACGTCATACATCCCCATCAAGGAGCCTGCAAACTGAAGCATCAGGGAAGATATTAAAGACAGGCCATACGAGAGCTCATGTAGCTCAAGAAGAAGGTAAGTTAGGATCAGTGTTCCTTCAACAAAGCCTGTATGTTGCCTTCAACCAAGAAATATGAGGTGGAAAATAGAGCCCCAGCACCATGTGGAGCGAAACAGCCATTATAACGCGGGCTAAGCCATGCATGCCATTTCCCTGCAAGGGCAACCACGCTTCCCTTAACCAAGCATATGCGTAGTTGAGGTATGCACGTGGTCTAGATGCTGGAATGGGTGGGCCCAGGAACAGGAAGGATCGGGAGAGGACACAGTGAGGTAAGTGGGGCTGGGGCCGGGTTATGGAGTTTTAGTGCTGGGGATTAGGATGTTTTCAGGGTTCCAGGTGTTGGGGAAGTTTGTAGGGCTCGGGGGGGTTGGGTAGTTATTAGAGCTCAGGGTTGGGTTAGTTTTTAGGGCTTAGGTGGGTAGTTTTTGCAGCTTGTGGGGGTCAGAGTAGTTTTTAGGGCTCGGTGGCTCAATTGTAAAAGTTACCACAAATATCCCTTTACCAGTCATGTCTTTATCACAAAATTGCATGGTAAAGGCATGCATGGTAAAGAATGTGTTGTTCAGATGCATTTGTGGTTAGGGCAGCATTGTGGAGGCACACATGGTTTAGCCATGCGTGCCTCTATCATACTACCCAGTTTGGATCTCCGGTACTGGTCACGGTTGCTAAAAGTAAGGAGCTGGAATTAAACGTCAAACATGTGGAGGCTTTTTCATCAAACAAAACTCAACAATGGGAGTCAGCACTGGGCAGCTGGGATGTACAGATAGAAGCTGAAGCTGCACTGCTGCTCTGAGCCTTTAATGGTAAAGCAACACCTTGGGACATGGCACTGGACATTTAAGGCTAAACCTGCACAAGACGATCTCTGCATAGGGAGAAATGATAGGCCATTTCATGCACCTGCATATGTACCGTGAGGCAGCATTGGGTATTTGAAGACATACTGTGCAGGGGGAACTGCACTGAGCATCTGAGGCTAATCTTCCACCAGAAACTTTGAGGCTAAGACTGTACTGGATAGTAATGGCTAGATTAGAACATTCAAAAACACAAATGAGCATTGGCATGAGGGACAATGTGTATGTGCTTATGGCGCAGAACTCGGCCTACATGGGTACACCTCAACATACATGACCCTACATAAGTATATGGCTATGCATTGGCAACTGATTTTTGTGTCCGAGCATGTGTTGCTGGTGCCAGGGTACCTGAAAGCTGCAAAAGTATTTACATCTCACCCCGGCCATTCAGGGCTGTATTAGACTTTTCTTTTGCTGTAATTGGGCATTTAGGGGCACATCCTCCTCTGAAATAGCTACGTGGAATTGGAGGCTAAAACTCTACAATGAATCTGCGACTTTGCTTTTGTAGTTATGACTTAGCACATGAGAGTTATGCCTGTTAGTGAGGGGATATCGTGGCCAATTGTAACAGCCATATTATCGGCTTATTGTTTCTAAATATTGATGAGAAGTTATGAAACAGTTACATAAAGATAGAGATCTGAGAAGAAACTGAGGACCATTAAACGACAAATCAAGTTGATTTTCAATCTTGCAACTTTGGAAATTTCGGTACGTTTAATTATATGGAATGCACTGAAGTGAAGTATAAGAAACATTTAACTTGAAAATGATACAGGAGAACACATTTAATAAATTCAACCATGGAGCCTTGAGGAAGCGGGAATCCTTATACACAAAACACATGTTGAATGTATGCTGGCGGCAATCTTTGCAAAAAAGAAGACATGAGAAGTCCAATATGACTGTTTCATCTAGTTGATGACAGTTTAAAAGTGGTGTTGAAATGGTACTGATGTTATCCAATCTAAAAAAAGATATATGTGAGATAAAAACTGTATTTGTTGGCCACATAAAAAATAATTCCTATCTAATCATGAGGCTACATTTAAATATCGTTAAGCTTAATAAATAGATGAAAGATTAGTATGATTTAATGTTTTGTCCATTGTGTATCTTAATTGTTTATAGAACTTTTATAGTTCCAGTAATGCGATGGTCCCCATTACAAAGATTAGTCTACAGTAGTGTACATTTATTTTACGTTGACGCCGGCTGAATTACCAACCAGTGGTGTTATACTGTAGCACGGCCACTAGAAAAAGTTCTTAGTTTTTTCCTTTCATTCTCAACTGATAACTGAAGCTACGGATGGCTACCAGACATTGTGTCTGACAATGGTCCCCCTGGACAATATCTGTGCTCACAGCTAATTATGGCCTTTACGGATTTTGTTTTGATTGTAGCATCAATGAACCCATTAGTTAATGTCCTGAACCCTTTCTCTAAATGAAATAAATGTTTCTAAAAGCAGAAAAATACTTCAGTATCCAAGAGCAGCTGTGAAAAAGAAAAAACCTAAGCCAACAAATCCTTTCTTGTGAATATACACCTTCCATGATTGAGCCACTTTCTAATGGTCGACAATTGGCGATGGTACACAAATTACTAGGTATAGCTAATGTAAGCTAATTTATAGAACATCCTCTATGATCTTCCTTTCCTGCGTCCCATTTTAGGGGTGTATGATGGGGTGGGGTTCACCAAAGACCTGGTGGTGGAAATCTTTGGGTAGTCATGATTTTAATCGTACAAGTACTTCTGTTTAACAAGAAAACATCATAACAGTATTGAAATCCAAGTATAGCAATAAGCATGCTGCATACATTATCTGTTTTAGGAAATCAACATCTTCACTGGTATGACTCTTACATCAATAATGGACAAGAGTCACTGAAGTTGAATAGTAAATTTGACCCCTCCGCAATCCAACACTTTCCATACTGTTGATTTGACTGGAGTGGGAATAGTACATTTTACCACTCCTGAGTACAAAATTTTGCCTACATTTGTCTAAATTGTAGTGAAAATTGTGTATGCATTTTATAGTCTAGTTTATATTGTTTAAATGTATATTATGTTTATTGAAAATTATAATATTAATAGTGTTTTTAATATGCAATACATTTTTTGTGAATTGCAGTTTTGTATTTTGTTAAATTTTTTATTTGCAATGAAAATAATTTTTGTAATGTATTTTAGGTTGTATATATATATATATATATATATTCACTGAAAAAACCATAGGTTTCAGGGGTGTTATAGTTAGCTGGACTTTTCACTTGTACAAAACCATTGAAATTCCCCCGTTATAGTTAGTTCAGCTAGCTATAACTCGCGCGCCCGCAATGCACTGCTGATGACGTAACATATTACATCACTCATGACCTGGTCAGTGACATCACTCATGACATCACTGATGTCATCTCAAATGACATCACTGATGACATCATCCAGTGAATATGTGTTTTTCTGAAAATTAAATATGTTTTATATATGTATATCTCAAGGTCGATGGAAGAATAAATGGGTATATAAGTGTCTAAATGGATGATTTGTTTTTGAAAAATTGATTGTGTAACTGACTGATTAAGTGTATCATAGTGAATACATGGCTTAGTGAGTAATGTTTAAATATGTAAATATCTGTATCAGTCTCTCACTTTGTGTATAAGTGGCTGCATGGGTTGGTGAGTAGCTACATGGGTGTCTATATAGGTTATTAGTTGTTTTTTTGAGTATCAGTCTGAGTGTCTGCATGGTTCGGTGGGGGGTATTACGTAGTGCATAGGTGCATGAATGAGTGACTCACTGTTTGTATGTGTTGAAGACAGCATGTGTGCAGGACTGTATGGGTGGATGAGTGTGTGTATGGGTGTGTTAGTGAGTGAATGACTGTCTCAATAGTGTCTTTATGAGTAACTACATGTTTTAAACTAGTATATGTGACTATTGGTGTATATAAGTGAGTATATGTGAGAGTGAGAGATTGAAAGAGTTCCTGTATGAATAAGTATGTGTTTCTATAAGTGATTGTTTAAAAGACTAAGTATGTGTAAGTTTCCGTAGAAGTAAGTGTGGTGGTGTGTGTATAACTGTATATGCAAGTAAATGTATGTTTGATTCTTTATTAGCATGAGTGACTATGTGTGTGAGTAACTCTATGGATGAGTGGCATTGTGTAACAGGATGTATAGGTGTATGAGTACATATGATGAGTGAGTACATGTATGAGTGACTGTATAGGACTGTTGGTGAATGAGTGGATGTGTATGTGGATCTTAGAATTACTGAAGAGGTTGTTGTAACTGGTATTGGTATGTCCATTGTTTTGAAAATGTTAGTCTCTATTTTTGAATGTGTGTATCAAAGGTTATATTAGGGTGAGAGGAGGTCTGCCACACTATCACAAGGATGATGTCATCAGTGATGTCATCAGTGATGTCATTTGAGATGTCATCAGTGATGTCATGAGTGATGTCACTGACCATGTCATGAGTGATGTAATATGTGACGTCATCAGCAGTGCATTGCGGGCGCGCGAGTTATAGTTAGCTGAACTAACTATAACGGGGGAATTTCAATGGTTTTGTACAAGTGAAAAGTCCAGCTAACTATAACACCCCTGAAACCTATGGTTTTTTCAGTGAATTTCTGAGGTTTTTTAAATGCTAATTCCTAACTATAACATGCCTGAAACCTATGGTTTTTTCTGTGAATTTCAAAGGTTTTTTAAATGCTAATTTCTAACTATGCCTACAGAGATAGGACATGTGAAGAAAGAAGAAAAAATGCACAGAAAGAAAAAAAAGAAGTGCAGAAAGAAGCAACAGAAGTCCTCAAAGATGAAGAAAAGTGCAGGAAGAAGGATAACGTGCAGAAAGAACAAAAAGAAGAGCAGAAAGAAGCCTTGTTGCAAAATCATCCTGTACCCTCAACTTTTTCAGACGGATACTGGTGGTAACTGAGTCTGACTAACCAGTCCTAGAGCCAGTGCTATGTTAAAAGACACTTAGAATACAGTGAAAACACCTACATACACTAGGGAACATTATCCGTTGGGGTCCCCCTGTGATTAGCATGACTTCCTCTGTAAGCCCCTAGTATATAATAGGGCAGGGGGATTAAAACTACCTCTTAAAACAGGCCAAAGGGCGTTTTTGCACACGTTAACTCAGGCCCCGTCCCCTCCCTTCCCCACTGTGTAAACACGCCCTGTTGAGAGATTAAGTCCCCTTGAATCCTAAGGGTCCCTAGGGTCAAACTAGACCACTAGGTACCTCCAGTAAGCGCCACAGAGCTGCGTTGCAGAGAGATGTAAAAAGGGGCTTGGCCTCAGAACACCTGTCTGCAGCGCAGCTCCCTGGCGCATACTGGAGATGCCTGTTGGGCTAGTTGGCCCTCAGGGACCCTCAGTATTGAAGAGGAATTAATTCCCCAACTTACAACTCGCCAGGGGGCGCGTTTGCAGAGTGCTGCAAGGAGGGGGCGTGGCCTCCGGCGCGATGCCAGTCTTTTATTTATTTAAATTTTTTAAGAAGGGGGGCTGTGTGGTTCCCCTTCTTATTCTAATTTATTGGCCCTGATGACCCCATCCCCCAGGGCCTGTCTCCTAATTATATTATTTTGACCCCAATCCCCAGGGCCGGCCACTGTTTTTTATTATTTTTAAAAAATATATATTTATAGACACACCTAGGACATGCTGGACAAACCGTACGTACCTATCACCATGACGATTTGCGTGATATTCATTAAAAGGCGACAATGCATACAATGAATCCACGTGGAATGTATTTACACCACTAGTGAAGCTCTGACATGTCTGATGCCCTACCGTGCCTGATCCCGGTAGACACCCTTGTCGTTTATTTATACAAACATGGGTAGCTATTGACGGGCACATTTAATACACATGCACGCCAAGCCATTCAAAGGGGATTCGACAAAAATTCGACCAAAACTATGCAAGAAACCCCCCTCACGGTTAATAAGACACACATCCACTGCCGGATGTGTAATACTTTTTATTTTACTCTCTGGAAAGGGGACGAACATCACTTGAGAGTCACAGCGCGCTCCTGGCAGAGCCCAATGCTGTGTTACACCCACCATTGCCTCCTGCTGAGTGCCACACACCTCTGTGTTGTATTCCACTAGCTAGTGCATATGCTATGACGCTCTCTAGCCCATGTGCACTGTAACACCACCCCGTGAATATGTCATGCCACACTTGTCTTCACACGGGTTATATTGCCCCATCTAACGTGCCTTCCTCGATGCCTATGTTATAACGCACAGTGCAATGCCATACATATTACAATCTGGGATCCATATCTTTGTCACAGTGCATATGCAACGTTACACTCCCCAGCACATATTTTATATTACAACTTTGGAGACTAGTTAGGTTACACAACACTGCCCTGTGCATATTACACTCCAAGGCGCATATCGCATAGCACGCGCTAGTGCCTGTGCTATCTCGCGCTCTCCAATGAATCTGTCACTGCGCACAATGTATTGCATATTATATTTCACGCCCGGTTCATCTTATATCACACTTTTTGGTGCATAGTTTATACCATACACTATATCTAGTTTTCATTTTCAATCGTGCTCTCAGGACTATGTTCTATATAACACTGTGTTCACCTACCCTTTTCACGGGCATTACATTTTGCGATAGGGGTTGGAGGGTCAGGGGGTGTTTCTGCCAAGTGAGCCCGGAGTCACAGTCACAAACGTCCTCTTCTTCCTGAATAAAAGTGAGATTATGCTGCATACTTGTTCATATTTTAAGTAGTTCGCACAGACACACGTTTTAAAAACAATAAAGTTCCTAATACCCGCCTTCTCTGAACAGTTAGCTTGCTGCCCCAGCCCCCTCCTCCCTATCCTCTGTTGTGTGAATCCATGGACTAGCCTCCTCCCTCCTGCCATGCATGGTCTGATGTGCTGCCACTGCCCTCAATTTAGTATGATGTACCAGTCCACTCCTCCTGCCCTCCATTGCCCAATTCTATGCCCCATCATTGACCTCCTGCTTAAACTCTGTGCTTAGCTTGCTGCCCCTATTCTCCTTCCCCCTGCCCTCCGATGTCTTTGTGCATGTCCCTGCTCCATCCTTTTTGCCCACCATGTTCCATGGACCTGCCACTCCTATCTACTCTGAGTGTTCTGTTGAGCTGCCACTCCCCTCCCACCTGCCTAGCATTGTCAGATGACTGTAACCTGTCCCTGCCACCCTGCCTGTCCACATGCCATGCCCCTATCCTCTTCCTCCTGTCCTACATGGTCCATTGTACTGCCACACCCTTCTGCCCTCCCTGGTCTGTTGTGGTGCAACTGCTCCTCCTGCCTGCCCCGTGCGGTCTGTTGTGAGGCCCCTTCCCCTGAACTTTCTTGTCTGTGCACAGGTCATGACCCTCCCTTCTATCCTCCATCGTCCTTTGTGCATGCCCCTGCACCCTCCTTCTTGCCCATCATAGCCATTGTGCTGCCACTAACCCTCCCACTTGCCATGCATGGTCTTCTGTGCTGCCATGGCCCCTCCCACCTTCCCTGTGTGGTCAGTTAGCTGCCCCTGACCCCCTCCCACCTTCCCTCTATGGTCTGTGTGTATGCCATCACAGTCTCACTGTTGCTCTTCATGGTGTGTCTTGCTTCTAGTGCCCATCCTGCCTGACCTCCATGGCTATCTTGCTGCTCCTGCCCTGCCCCCTTGCCCCCAGCCCTCTGTTTACATGTGCAGACCCCTACTCCCTCCCTCCTGGCTTGTCTGTTCCATTGTAATGCCCCTGATCCGTCCCTCCTGCCCTTTATGGTCTGTTATGCTGCAGCTTTCTCTCCTGTCTGTCCATTATGGTCAGCTAGCTACCATTGCCTCTTGCCCCTCTGTTTTCTGTTGTCCATGTGCATGGTCCTGTCCCCTCCCTCTTGCTTTCTATGGATTGTTGTGCTGCACTCCCGTCCCGCATGCCCTGTGTGGTGTATTGTGCTGCTGCAAACCCTGATGCCTGCCCTGCAGGGTTAGTTTGGTGCACCTCTCCATGTCCCTCCTGTCCTCTGTTATCCAAGTCCATGTCCCTACCCCATTTTCTTCCATGATCCAATGTACCATACTTGCGAACATTTTGAACTTGGTAAGAGGGAGATTTGGAAAAAAAACTGGGGTATTGATTTTCCCCTTTGAGTTACATTGAAAAAGAGGAGATTGTAGACAGGAGACAGATCAAATAAAGCCCATTTGAGCTTAAAAACATTGGACGTTTCCTGGCTGAATCGGGTCTGTTGGCATGTATGGTTGTACTACCATTGCCTCTTCCTTCTGCCCACAATTGTCTATTACATTGCCACAGCCTCTCTTGCAAGTCCTGTATTGTTGGTTTGTTGCCCCTGCCCCCAGTGGCGGCTGGTGACATTTGAAAGTGGTGAGGCGTCAAACGTGTGGTGGAACGCACCGCGGCGAGCGAGCGCGCCCGATCAGCATAAGGAGGGTTCGGGGGGGTCCCCCCCCGAGAAAATGTGGAAAAAGAGTGGGCAAATGGTGCATTTTCAAGCAAATTTGAGAAAGCAAGATGGTTAAAAAAGCAATTGTGAAAGTACAGTTATTACATTAATAAAGAGATGTCAATGTCATATTAATAACATAGGTAGTTCTTTATTCAGTATAATCACAGAACTGCATAGCAGACTTCGAGATAACAATGCTGAGTACCATTCATACATAGCACATTTGCCATCAAAATGTTCTTTTTTTGAAGCATTCACCTTAACTGTTTGAGCTCGTAAAATAAGTAAAGCAGTGGCAGCTGGTGATTTTTCAAAGTGTAAAAAAGTTAGAACCAACTGAGCCCAACTGATATAAGTCAAGATCAGGGGGAGGGGGTTCTTCATCTAAGAAGTTTTTGAAAGAAAAAAAGGGCAAATAGTGCATTTTAAGCTAATTTAGACAAAAAAATGAAAAAGCAATAAGAATCTAGACCACACATAGGGTGCACGACAACTGAGCTGCCTCTTTGTTAATGGCATTATTGTAAGGAGGGAGGCTGAACACTTCTAGTAAAGTACACCTGCACCTCAGTAAGCAGTCTAGGGACATAGTGTTGGACTAAACCTGACTTGTATTTTTATTTGTCACAAATCTAACAAAAAATAAAAACATAAGTTGGCAGTGTAAGGCACAAGACCCACCATGAAAGCTTTAATGTGAAAACACACTTCCTTCTGTAATTACTAAAACATACACAGCGACAGTCCTATTCTGCCTCAGCATTGTGGCTTTTATTGAAAAAAGGACACTAGATGGAATACATAATCTCCCAAATACATTCTGTAACTATTTCTCACAGCGAAACATCGATCACATGCATCAGTGTACACTGTTGTTGCTCTATAAAATATAAAAGCCAACAGTTGAAAAACTGCTGAAAAAAATATTTAAAAATCATAACAAATCACAACAGTGCATTACTGCTGCATAATCAGTAGTTTTGCCTGTAAATTGGACAGTCACCCGAGGTCAGCTCTGTACCCCCAGAAACATCAAAGTCCAAGTTCATATAGGTGTTTTGCAAGGTATAGGAGATTGCATGCACTTTACTTGCTGCAGACAATGTTTGTGGTAGTACCAGAGAAATAAACAGTAAAAGCAGCCTTCCAGACCATAAAACAGGAGCACAAACATAACAAAAAAAACTGCCTACTCTTTCCCATTATTAAACGTTACCTCACTGTGTTAGTGATGACTTCACTCGGCCTCAGGAGTCTGCTGAGAAAAGGGTTCCCACTTCACCTCTACTCTCGCCTTCTGTCAGCAGAATCTGTTGCGCAAATTGCACTGCATTTTACGCTACTAAGTTAAAGGCATCAAATGGCGTGCCAGCCACCTAGCTTAGGCGGCAAGGAGCCTTTGATGTGGTTTCTAACACTTGCAACAATGTGAAACTCTATGTAGGTATTCTGGGTTTGCAGACCTCTTTACAGCACTAAAGTGAAATAACATGCGCTCTCTGACATACTTTGGGTGCTCTCATACACCAATCTATAAATAGAAGCAGATCGGCTTAGTTTGGCACACATGTATCCATGTCAAAAAGTTGTGGCGGAACCTGCCATTGAGCAGCACTGATACTTGGACCTGAATCCAAAAGTGGACCCAGCTTTAATTTTAAGAACCCTGAGTGAAAGTGCACCCTGCTTTAATTTGAAGAACCCTGAGTGCTTTCTGCCCTCTTACTCTCCCTGCTCTGCCAGTGGCTCTCTAATTACCCATCTGCCTCCTTCTACCCCTCTCTGACTCTGCCCTGCTCCGTGCTCTCTCTCGCCGCTCTGACTGCCCCTCTGTCTCTGCCCTCTTACAGTCAGAGCTCTCTCTCTGGCCCAACTGCCTCTCTCCTACCTCCTGCAACTCTCTGTCTCTGCCCCACTGCTCTCTCTGCCTCCCAGGCTCTCTTTCTCTGCCCTCCTACTCTCCCCGCTCTGCCTGTCCTCTAACTGCCCCTCTGTCTCTGCCTTGCTCCTCTGTCCCTGCCCTGCTCCACACTCTTTCTCTCGCCGCTCTGACTGCCCCTCTGTCTCTGCCCTTCTCTGCCCTCTTACACTCAGAGCTCTGTCTCTGGCCCAACTGCCCCTCTCCCTCCTCCTGCCACTCTCTGCCTTCGAGGCTCTTCCCCCTCTTACTCTCCCCGCTCTGCCTGTCCTTTGACTGCCCCTTTGTCTCTTCCCTGCTCCTCTGTCCCTGCCCTGCTCCACGCTCTATCTCACGCCACTCTGATTGCCCCAAAAAACCACAAACATACTTTAATTTTATTCTAAACCAAAGGAATGTTACCACTTTTCTGTGATATACAAGCTGATGAATATACTATAACAGAATTGTCGGTATATGTATTCAGTATTTCTTATATATAAATATATCACACTCGTGTAAAATCCAATATTTACAGTCATAAACATGTAGTGATTAAATACATTCTTTAGTTGTTTCTAAGTATAACTATAATAAAGAAACTTTGAACATAACCTAAGGGAAATCCCATCCTACAGCCAGTCAGATGGAGCCATAAAATACAAATCACTCACCTCGTGAGACAGGGTTGAGAGTCTGCAGAGCACCATCTGGACTCTGCAAGCAGTGACGCAGCCACGAGTCCCAGACAACTGAAGTGGGCACCTAAGCAACCTTCCCTTCATGCTGCCATCGTGTCCAGGGGTCTTCTGCTGGCTGCCAGACAGTCCATCACTGTGTAGTGCTGTAGACGTGTGATGCACCTACAATTCAACACCGGAAACAGAAAACTCGAGTCTGCGCAGTGTGTCTTCAGGAATCATGTGGATACACTGCACAGAATCAATTTCTACGCTTCCTGTCTGCCTGGAGCATCTACCCCACCCCTTGCCAACTCCTCACAGGGTGGGACCAACCCACCGTGACGAGTTGGAAATGGGTGGGGTAGCCATGCTCTTCACTCCCTGATTGACTTGAAGCCCCTGCACTACAGGGCTTAAGCCTGAAGCGCCCGGGGCTAACTTTACCCCCACGTCATCAGGGGGTGGAGACTGATCCTTTGAGCTATGTGTTTGCCGAGCTGATGACCTCACAGACCTCAGGTCGGTGAGCTCTTCAGCCCGGCAAATAGTTTGCCCAACGTCACTCAGCGTCAGTGACTCAGGCTGGCATTGTGCATTACTTATGGCCCCATTCACAGAAAACAAGGATGGCATGTATACTATTTACCGACCGAATTTAGGTGAGTGCAGCAGCCTGCATTTTTAATAACATAAACTGCAAACTGTTTTTATTGTGGAGATGGACGGTGATGATGGGGACAAAAGTAAAGGGGGCGGAGCCCCGACGCCCGGTACGAGAAACCGCCACTGCCTGCCCCCCTTTCCACTGCCCTCCATAGTCTGTTGTGCTGCCACGGCCCTTCCTGCCTGCTCAGTGTGGTTAAATTGTTGCCTTTGCACCCTCCTACCTGCCTTCAATTTTCAGAGTCCGTGCCCCTGGCCTCTGCCTCTCAACAGTATCCTAATGAACAACTAGATTGCTAACATTCTATATTTATTACAAAAGTGTGGAACGACTGACGTCATCTTGATGTAATCAAAACTGTAATACCTAGAGCATTTCCTTTAGAAATTACATATATGAGAGGGTCTTATTGGCATCAAAATTATGGTTAGTGCTCTAAAAGACTAAAATAAGGACATATTTTCTGAGTTTTCAAATAGCGACAAAGCACTTTTAAATTATTTGTTATCTTTATGTTTTTTTATCCAGTTGACCACTTGATTAAATGTTGCACTTAGGGGAGAGGATGTGGTGTTACTTCCAGAACTGCAGACTTTGCAACTGGGGAAATCACTTAGTCTCCCCATGTCTACAACCAAAATGAATTTGTTCTTGTGTGATGTAACCAATGCTCATGTAAAGCACTCCAATACCTGACAAGTCTGCACTATATAACACTGCAAAAACACAAAATAATAAGTGTTTTGCACACTTCTGTCATTGGGCTATATGTGGGCTACATCTGGGTGATTTTGGGCTACATTTGGGCTCTTTTGTCTCCGGTGGCCATCTTGGGAGATTTATTTGTTATGAAGTTTCCTAATTTCCTCATGTACTGCAGTCTCCTCAGTAGGAAATGCTTTCAGTTTTTTACTTTGATTCCATCATGAAGGTATTCAGATATGTCACACATTTGCCATAAATTCTGAATGTTAGCACTCTAGTTGCTCATTAGATCACTGTAGTAAAACTACTGTTCACCATGGAAGTCTGCTCCTGGCATTAAAAGTGCATGTTTCAGTCTGCATGTCAGAATTTTTTAATGAAATAGAAGAGGATTTGAGAAGTCACTCAAAATGTGCCCTCATTTTCTTTCTTCAGCATTAATCATAATTTCTATGGCAAAATGAATCCCCTCATTGTGTTCCTTTTTAAATTAAATGTTTTAAGTGTTACCAGTTTATTCCAATCAAGATGGCTTCAGGTGTGCCATACTTTTGTCATAATGAAGACAGTAAGCGCTCTAGTTGTTTTTAAGAACACTCTGGGACATTCTGTCATTTGGCTATACTTGGGCTACATCTGGGTGATATTTGGGCTACATTTGGGCTCTTTTGTCTCTGGTGGCCATCTTGGGAGACTTATTTGTTATGAAGTTTCCTAATTTCCTCATTTACTGCAGTCTCCTCAGTAGGAAATACTTTCAGTTTTTTACTTTGATTCCATCAAGAAGGCATTCAGATGTGTCACACATTTGCCATAAATTCAGAATGTTAGCACTCTTTTTGCTCATTAGATCACTGTAGTAAAGCTACTGCTCACCAGGGAAAACTGCTGCTGGTATTGAAAGTGCATGTTTCAGTCTGCATGTCAGAATTTTTTAATGAAATAGAAGAGGATTTGAGAAGTGCCTTTTTAAAGTTTCGTTTTTAACCTGTTTTTAATGTTCGTCGGCTCAGATCCAATGTAAATATACTGTACACTGTATATTGTATTTGTATTTTGTACTTTTTATGTTGATTTTTAATCAGCGAAATAAAGATTTACTGAACACTCAAAATGTGCCCTATTTTTCTTTCTGCAGCACTAATCATACTTTTTATGGAAAAATGAACCCCCTCATTTTGTTCCTTTTTAAATTAAATGTTTTAAGAGTTACCACTTTAATCCAAGCAAGATGGCTTCAGGTGTGCCATACGTTTATCATAAGTAGGACTGTTAGCGCTCTAGTCGTTCTTTGGAACACTCTGGGAAGCTGCAGTAGAACACAAAGGAATCAACTGACAGTCTCTGCCCTTGTTGGATGTACATGTTTTACTGAGAATGTCAGACTTCATTCTCACATGACTGAGAAAGATAATGTGAATTTACAGAAAATAAGCTCTCGGTTTAGCTTATAGATCACCTTCCAAACCTCTGTGGGAAAAGCATGAGAACATTTTTTTCTCTCAATCATGATTTCCCAGCAGAAGGCTTTTTCACATGGTGAAATCACCTTAGAACAAACCACAATTCCTAAATGAGTATGGTACCATCAACAAATGATTTATAATGTAACTAAAGTCTTAAAGCCTTCTATTAACTGCAATGCTTTTTAATGAGGTGCTATCATGTATATTGGTCCCAAGATGGCTGCCAACACTTCTTGGATGAAGTGCTGACAGCCAATCAGATCTCAGGATGAGATGTGTGGTTAGGCTCCGCCCACATATATATGATTTTACTTTTGATTTTCTCAGGAACTACTGAACAGATTGACTCCATATATGCAAAAGGCACATCCCTGAGCTGAGGACTACCTCTCTGCCAAATTTCAAGTAATTCTGTTCAGCCGTTCGGGCTGTACCTTGGACTAAAGGTCCCTATGGAAAATTGCATGGGGAAAACGCGTTTTGGGACCCCCCTTTTTTCTCAAACCCCGCTTGACGAATCCTCCCGAAACTTTCAGGGTAGGAGCGGAGCGGAGCGCCCCACCTATTTTGAAAATTTCGCGAGGATTCGTCAACCGGCGCCAATGTTATTCCAAATAGAATGTTGCGGATTTCCACCGCGCGCCCACTTTACGCAGTTAGTGCCGTGGATGGGCCATGTACGCTCGATGCGCTTCGCGCACCGTGCGCACGTGGTGGACATATTATGCGCTTCGTTGTGAAAGATAAATATTTATATACAGTTTAAATTAGGTCTTATATGCCATGCGCAAATGGTGCCCTACGGGCACAATTTGCACACGGGGTGGGGAGATTGTGGATATTTTTTTTTTTAATAAATTTTTTTACCGTACGCGTACGGTAAGCGTAATCGGCAAATTTGCGTAAAAAAATTAAAATGAATTGTTGGCCTTTGGGGGTTCTTTGGGGACACATTTAGCAAGCCTAGGTGGTTGGGAGCTGTCTAAACAGTCCCTTTACATGTTTATTCACTTTGTTTTTCATCCCCCCCTTAGAGTCCGAGAGAGAAAATGGCGGCCGCCGCTTCCTGGTTTCGAGCGATTCGAATGTTTACTAAGATCTAACAGCCAATCAGAATCGCGCTCGCGCACGTCACCGTACGCGTACGGTAAGCGCACCGTAAGCTGGCTCAGATATATATATTGATTTAAAGGCTATTTTCTCAGAATCTACTGAACAGATTTACACCAAACCTACAAAAGGCACTTCCTTGACCTGTAGACTACCTCTCTGCCAAATTTCAAGGAACTCTGTTCAGCCGTTCGGGCTGTAGCTGTGTCTAAAGGTCCTATGGAAAAATGCATGGGAAAAACGCGTTTTGGGACCCCCCTTTTATCTCAGCCCCCGCTTGACGAATCCCCCCGAGACTGTCAGGGTAGGAGCGGAGCACAGCGCCCCACCTATTTTGAAAATTTAGCGAGGATTCGTCGACCGGCTCCAAAGTTATTCAAAATAGAATGTTGCGGTTTTCCTATGGAAACAGGGTCCTAACTATAACTACCTACTGGCGACCGCCAGTAGGTAATATATATATATATCTTATTACCTTTACAAAAATGATTATACTATAAATACAAATTATTAGTTTAATAATATTTTCTAATTAGCTATATGTAAATAAATATATATATTAATATATATATGTGTGTTTTACTTTTTGAAAATATTTTTTTTTTATTTTTTTTTAACTATTACACATATATTTTTTTACATTAGTGTCATTAATAATATATTTAATGTTTACTATTTACAAATATATATATTTAAAGAAACAATACTTTATACAATGATATAAGAGACAGTGATTTTTTTTCTCGAAATGTTTGTAATTTACTTGATAAGTATAGCATAACTATATTTTTGACATTGATATTTATGTCACAATATTTTTGTATGGGGATATTTGGGGGGTTGATATTTTGTCAGTGAACCGGGCCAAAAAAATCCAACATTAAAAATATAGGCAATGCATACTAACATTCTGAGGAATGTGCACGTGTACACAACTGTTATTTCTGCTCCGATAACCAGCTCACCTTCAACATTGCAAATTGAATACTAAGGGGCTCATGACGATGTTGGAGTTGCCACCGACAGACAACATCTTGGACTCAGGTCTGACCGACCTGAGGTCAGCAGATCCGACCGCCTGATTATGATGCGACCGACCACCGTTCGGTCAAATTTCCACTGTTCTTTATGGGAGCTTGCGTTACGGCCATAAAATGACCATAATACAGGCTCCTAAAGAGAAATGGGTGCATGTGTAAAACCCTGCACAATGGTACCAGCCATACAGTGCAGGGTTTCACAGGGGGAGGGTACCCTAGGTACCCCCTTCACCACTAAACTTAGACCACGGGGGTAAAGGGGCCCTGCTAGGTACCCCCAAAGTCACTTTCCGACAGCCTTTCCATGTCGGAAAGGCCGGCACGGAAAGGTTGTCAGAAACCAACATCGTAATACCGACGGCACAAACGCCATCCAAAGGTGATTACGGTGCGGTTCCGATCGACAGGAACACTCCGAGCGCTGGCCAGAACTGAGTCAGAATGACCGTCTGCTTTACATTCCGACCGCAAACTTATAATCAGGCTTCGGGCCACAAACCGATCGAGTCTGCTGGAAAGTCTCTGACCACGGTTGGGAAGCTTCTGACTAGAGTTCAGAGGTTTTCCAACCGACATCATTATTGGCCCCTAAATAATCGGAAACATGCAACAAGCAGTGATAATAATGAACTCATAAAATTAAAAACATGAAAACCTGAATCAGAGTGAATACATTTTGGAAATGTATAGTTCATTGGGAAGTATTTTGTTTGTAATGGGTAGGTAACATGGAAGCAAGCATGGATTCCCACAGAAGGGGTATGGTGCCAAATGCTTTGAGACAATATCCTATTAGGCTGTGAATTCCTGCAACTGTAGTCACTTTATAGATTATAGAATAGATTGCTACACCAGAAGCATTCGCCTACCTTTCAGAGTCCAGAAGCTCTTCATGACGGCTTACTGTAGACAGCCACTGCAACACTCGCACTTGGCGGTCACACTGCTGGTTGTTCGCAAAGTGCAGAGATAGATTCCTCCGAGTCAAAGGATTAACTAGGTGCCAGACAAGAGGAAACATTTTTATGTGTGCCCATAGTGACCATACATATTCTCAAGACAATCCTTCATGTTAATACTACTTGTGTATTTCACAACTAAAGCACTGACAAATGATCTAGCTACAACTGCTGGTCATCATCTATATTTATATCAATGCATGATGGAGAAATATGTGAACTGCTTTGGGCTGCAAGTTTTCAGCCATTATAAACTACGTTTGTGTTTTATGCATTTATGCAACTATGGTCTCAATCTTCAAAATAAAAGGTGCTCTTTGAGGCAGTCTAAGGAGACTTAGTGGCATATTTATAGGCCCCTATTGCAACCACGTCCCTTTTAGTGACGTTTTGATGGTGATGGGAGGTTTGTTTTATTTACAAGGCAGCGTTAAGCAACTTAGCGTGGGTTAATGCTGCATTGCAAATAAGGCACTCTTTCACGCTGCACTTAGCGTGAAAGGGGTGGGCAATGGGTGTTGTGGTGGGCATTCCACCACAACACCCATTGATTTTGACGCTGCCTCCTATTTAAAAGAGCAGCATAAATAGGAGGCAGGAAAAATCTGGTCTTCAACAGGCGAAATTAGGAAAAATGCTTTATTTCTCCTCGTTTTCGCTGTGTCCACGTGTGCTGCGTTGTGCAGCGCACGTGGAAAGAGTAAAATGCCAATGATTGTTTACAAGCAGGAATATCCCCTTCCTGCACAATAACAATCATTTAAAAAAATGCAGTTTTGCAACTTCTATATGTGCTTCATTAACCAGCGCACATAGAAGTTACAAAACGGCATTTAAAGATTGTTTATGTGCAGGAAGGGGGACCTTCCTGCACATAAACAATCTTCCCCTCAACAAGGGCACCTTTGCACTATGGTGCAACGGTGCATGCATGGCATTAGGCAGCTTAATTTAATACCAGCGCAGGGGGAAACGCAGGGCTGCACCGTATTCTTATAAATACAGTGCAGCCCTGTGTTTCTAAAATGACAAAGTGTGTTGTTAGCCTTCTTGGCTTAACAATACGATACGCCACTTTTTAGTAAATATGCCCTCTTGTATCACAAAGGAGAGACAGAGCTGATTTTCGCTCTTTGTATTAAAGGTTCTCCTTTGCAATGTGTTGCAAGGCTTCCATATGTATTTTTCTAATGTTACCTATATTACAAGTCTTGTTGTATACTAACTTGGTCGTTGCTTGTGGACTAAATGCATCAGAATGCAGGTGCAGGCCGAGAAAGCAGGCCACTAGTTTAAACGGTGCAGCTAATTCAAATGTGTGCTCGACAGCAATGCCTGTTTTTTGAGACTCATATTAACAAGCTGGAAAAGCAATATTTTCCTGATGCACTTTTTATAAACACAACTATGGCAGCTGAAATATGCTATGAGAGAAACCTCAAATAGTGTATAACAATCTCACAGTGTAAAACACTAACCATTGTGTACTGAGTTTGGGGTACAATGCAGGGTTCTACATACCACCTACAGGTGAGAGATCCTCTAACAGGTTTTGTCTGACTCCTAGCACTTTTACCTACTTCAGCATAACTCGGAGTTGGGTAGGAGACACTTGCCAGTTTTCCTTTTTTCAAAAAAAGTCATAAAACGTCCTTTTAGGGTTTAGAAAAAATGCACCATGTGTGAACACAGTGAGGTGGGGTGTAACACTACCCCTTCCCAGCACTGACAGCTTGTTAAACACTGTTCACCATAACCCTCATCTTTATGCAGGAGATCCGTCAGGTTGACTGAACTTCTTTCAACAGTTAAGAGGAATCACAGTGGCTATTCCAGCATTGCTCAGCTTTTTGATGTCCTTCTTTATACTGTGTGATGTGCATGAGCTGTAATTATACTTATATACATACACAAACAGAATATAGTAACAAAGCTATTGGTGGTAGAAAGTAAATAAAATGCCACAAAAAAGATTTTAAATTCCCCACTGTGACCACCTTAGCGTACAACAAGTCCTCTGAAGTAATTAAATAGCATGACAAATGCACCACATTGAAAAGCATCAGGAGAGATCATTTTATAAGGGATGTTGATTGTAAACGTCAACCTTTTAACTGATAGCTCTTCAAGGAAAGATGTCAGCAGGCAGTTCTATCCCACCCTAACTATTTTTTTAAGTGATTTTGTTATTAGCTCCTGCGGGTGGGTGTATACTCAATAAGAACATGGTACGGAACAATAACTATTTCTGCAGTAAAGATTATCGTCTATAGCTTTGCATATCCCAAAGAATATTCCGTCAGCATCAGCTAAAGATCTCAGAGTCATTTTACATGCAACTCCTTTAGCCTCATTTTGCTTCAGTAAGGGCCATCACTAGATTCAAGAGAACCAATGGCATGCTCATAGCCATTAGGATAACCCATAGTTTTTCCCATGCAACTAAGGGGCTCATTACGATGGCTAGCGGATTTGGTCTGTCCGCTACCGTAGCGGTGATTGGGTCCGACCGCCATGCGTGCGGCAGCCCCGCCTATTCAATTATGATGGAACCGCCACTGCTGCCGTCGGATTCCGCACCTTTAACATTGCGGCGGTGGCTGCTGACAGCAGCACTGCCGCGATGTTGAAAGGGGCATGTTGTGCATTTCACTGCACTACGTGGCAGGCACTACACTGTGCCTGCCACTTGGTGCAGTGAAATGTAGGGGGTACCATGGGTACACCCCCAGTGCACCCACACCTCCCCGCCCGCAATGGGCCCCTGAAGACATTCTCCGCCAGCCTTTTAATGGTGGTTCAACCGCCACAGAAAGGCTGGCTTCCGCCGGCATCGTAATTGTGCCGGCGGAGCCTAGCAGGCTCCGCCGCCATTGTGAGCATGCTGACCGCTCTGCCCGGCAATTGTGACAATTGCTACAGGCGGTAAAGCGGCGGCCGGACCTTCCCACCGCCATCACAATGTGGCGGGGGTAAATCTCATGATGATGGTGGAATGATCGCCACCACCGGCCTGGCGGTGTCTATTTTTCCCCTAAGTCTAAAGCTTATTTTAGGTCCACAAAGGCCACATACATAGAGCCCTTTCCGATTTTCACAAATTTACAATATGAAAGTAAAAACTGAAAGACAAAGGCCGAGGTGCTGCTTTTGGGCTGAAAGCCAAACACTAAGGGCCTGATTACGAGTTTGGTGGTGCGGGAGCTTGAGACCTGCTCCTGCACCGCCAAACCCATGTGCCCACCAGGTTATGAGTTCCCTCATGTTTGGCAGGCTTTTTTTGGCAGTCCCAAAGCGAGGCCTCTGAAAATGGGCACCACAATGGGATTGCCCCCAAAACATCCTGCATGGCATGGACTGTAAAATCCATGCCGTGCAGGAACTGGGGTGCATGCACACAGGGGGGCATATGTTCTGCCCCCCTGCATTCATCCCCATGCACATGGGGTACACAAGTCCCTGTAGGGCCCCCTTTGTTTCAGGACCGCCAGCCTTTTCATGAAGGAAAGATCTCCTTTACACTGCTGGAGGTCCTGAAACTTATATTATGCATGGAGTTGCCTCAGGGGCACCAATAGCATATTACTGTGGCCCTGACTGCCACGCCACCTCCAGGTAAAGGCGGTTCCCTAGTGGCTGTGGCTGTGCAATGGCCGTCGACTGCCCATTTTGTAATGGGACAGTCCGACTGCCAGTGCAGCAGTGGCTGGACAGCGACCACGTGCCACATAGTTAGACGTTTAGTGTTTTTAGCTTTTTATGGGTTTTAAAGTGCCCTTTAGTAATATAATTTATTTTAGGATGTTTTATGTACTTAAGGAGAAACAAATTTCCCTAAAGTCTTAAAACATCTAAAAATGTGTTCAGCAACAGATGCTTTGCAGAGTTGCATAACTGGTATATATACACATGAAATAGTAAGAACCTAAAAGATGGAGGCAATTACAGAAGTATGCCTCTCCGTGAAAAACTTTCTAATCCCAGTTTGGGGTGTATAATCTGGGATCAATGTCTAAACAGTTAAACTCACATTGATGAATCACATTTATAAATAGCTGATTTGCAGTTTCCAGAAAGAGGACTATTGCCAGAAAATCTGACAGTGGTCGCTTGGTTTCCATGTAAATGAGTCTAAAATGACTGAACAAGGTGAATTGATCAAATGAAAGAAACAGTACAGGGTTCAATATTTTTTATAATGCTCAATATTAGAGGTAGGAGCCCCTATTCCACTATATTCTTGAAGATAAAAGGATGAAAAGCATTGTGAATTATTAGACTATGATCAAACAACATTATAAGGTTCACATTAGTATGTTAATGCAAACCACAATTTACATGGGAACCAACATGTGAATATACTCTTTTACTATTACAATAGTGGTAGAATACCTAAATTGTGCTAGGGTAAAATATATCTTGGAGTATAGGGAATGCAATCAGGTTAACTGACAGAATGTCGAAACCATAAATTGTGCTACCAAACAATAGTTTCCAAAATATCGATAAAAAAAATACTGTTTTTCCATACATATAATGGTAAGCACAAAAATATAGATAAAAAAAAGATTGTTATACACTAATATCAAAACAAAATGTACAAAAATATCATATATATGTGTATATATATATATATATATATATACATATATATTGTAAATATTAAATATTTTAACTTGCAATAGTAATATAATGTTAATTAAATGTATAAATAATATTTAAAGATATATATAAAAATATACTTATTTAAACACACACATATATGTATATGTGTATCTTGATGTACACATATATAAATTAAAACTGAAATTAAAAACGTTAATTATGATAAATATTATAATTGTCTGTTTTTTAATATTGTAATATATCAAGTGTATATATATATATATATATGTATATATATATATATATATATATAAAAATATATAAACATATACATACAAATGAAAATAAAAGCTATAACAAAGAAAGTAGAAAACACTTTAAAAACATTATATTTTAATTATACATAAAAAGTAAACAATAGAAAAAATACGTTTATTAAAATATATTTAAAATAACATACATTTCTTAATATAAAAATATAAAATAACAAATAATAATACATAATTAAACAATACTAACAAAACTATTACATTTTAGAAATAATAAATATACAATTCCCATTCAGTCAATACAACAGTAGGGAATGACCTGGTTGTTTTCTATCTAATTATCCTGCTGGTCTTCTTCTTTTCCCCTCAGGTCTTTCTTTCACAGTCGTGGCTGTATTAGTGAGTGGGTTTATGAGTTGCTGTATGGGTGAGGAAGTGGATGTGTGTGTAGATATATGAATCAGTGAGTGGGTATGTAAGCACTGGTATGGGTTTGTGAATGGTTGTGTGTGAGTTGATGTATGAGTGGGGTATGAGTGGGTGTGTTAGTGATTTTGGGGATGATGTAATCAGTGATGTCACTAAGTCAAGACAGAGTGATGTAATATGTGAGTTCATAAGCAGTGCATTACAGGTGCGAACTATAGTTAGCTCAGATAACTATTACTGCTGAATTTCACTGGTTTTGTACAAGTGAAACCCGAGCCTTACTATAACATCCCTGTAACCAGTGCCCCCATCCCATATCGAGAAATATTATAATTTTATCTATAAATGGCATGTTGTGCTTATCCACTCCATTAGCCCCCTACTCCATCCCCCCTTCCACTTGAACATTTATTTGACAATGTCTTTGTCTAAGGTCACGGCCCATATTTTTCACACAGTGGGCACGTCCCTTGAAGGCCACAGGTTGAGCAAATGATGGGAAACAGTTTTGCGTGATTCTGGCCTTGTAACGGTGGGTCAATGTTCCCCAAATTACAAAACACTATCTCTAATTCGGGACACACTGCTCTAATATAAAGACAAAGTATCTACGGTGTTTTGCTGATTGTAGAGACGGTTCCTCTGATTGCGGGTGCACTTCGTCTCAGAACCTTTTTTAAATTGCCAGGTAATTTAATTCAGAGAACTGTCTCTCTAAATATGTGACACCGTTGTTGTAAAGTTGGGCATTATACCCCTAATATAAGACCTTTGTCCCTCTGAAGGCAGGATGCTGCTTTGCTGATTGCAGCACTCTGTTTCTCCTAGTGTAAAACACAACTCATCTGTAGGGCTCCCGGTTTTATGGTATTTATTTTTTTGACATTCCCGTCTGTATTTATCCATATTAATTTTTTGCTAATTTTATCTGTATTTATCCATATTTATTTTGGGCTTTGTGAAAAAAATAAAGCTGAAATTAGCATATTTCCACATTTATTGAACCGATAAAGATGCACTCATGCTTGAATGCCTGCCAGGTATCAATGCTCTGAACACCAGCTGAAGATAAATCAATGCACTTATATGAGAATGTGCAAATTTCAGTATCAACCTAATGTATATCTACTGCTGTTAAAGCCTCTTTCCTAAAATCCCTTTCTTTTTTAACCCTCTTACCAATCTATCCACACAGCTATTGGCTTGACAGTCATGGCAGACAGAATTTAAAAATTACTCAAAAAGCAATCCAATTTCCGTTTTTAGCCACATTTGAAAATAAATACGGACACAAAAATAAATGTTTTCTGTGTGTATTAATCTGTAAAAATCAGTAAAAACGGAAAACAGGGAGCCTTACTCATCTGATTAAGGTGCCATTCCTCTATTTATAGGACACTTATTTGCAGATGTGTGGCACTGTTCATCTGACTGTGATACACTGTTCCTTTGATTGTGTGTTGGGTGACACTGTTCGTCTCATTGTGAGTCACTGTTCCTATAATTTTGAGACAATCTTCCTCTGATTGAGAGACACTGTTCCTCTGAATGTGAGACAATCTTTCTCTGATTGAGCGACCCTGTTTCTCGGAGTGTGAGACACTGTTCTTCTGATTGTGATACACTGTACCTGTAATTGTGAGACACTAATTCTAATTGTGAAACACCATGCCTCTAATTGCGAGACACTGTGCACTTAATAATGCAACACTGCACCTATAATGGTGAGACACTGTTCCTCTAATTGTGAGACACTGCACCTTTAGTTGTGATATACTGTACATTTAATTGCTGCACACTATTCCTCTAATCGCTGTACAATGTTGCTCTATTTGTGGACAGCACTTCTCTAATTTGATTAGCTGTGGATCTTTGAATTAATGACTCTTGGCATTTTGAACGGATATCTTGATTATGTCTTTGGCAACTCAGGTTTTTTAAATGCTAATTTCTAACTATAACGTCTGTGAAACCTGTGGTTTTGTCAGTGAATTTTATATATATGTATTCAATCTCTTCTCACTCTTGCAAGGAAGGAATCAGCACCCATGTTGTAGTCTGAAAGTATTTAATCCGCAAAGGACACGATCCATGTGTTTTGGCTCGTCCGAACCTTGATAACGATATAAGACGTCATTGTAGCTTCCTTATTTAAATGCACAAATGCCTCCAGTTGCCAAAATCAACAAAGGACTACATATTACATTAATCCAAAAAGCTGGCGGCTATATTAGCCTGGTCACAATGCGAAAATTCAGATATTCATACAGTAAAGAAAAGAAAACAAATATGAATATGCACACAAAGTCATTTTAGCATATCTTGCACCATGACTGCCGTGCCTGTATGTTCGTCAACGTGACTTGTTCATAATAAACATACTTACGATTGCAAACATCAACATAAACAATGGACTACACATTACTTTAAAGTGAAAGGCTATCGACCATATTGATCTGGGCACGTTGCGTATTATAATGGTTCTTACGCGAAATAAAAGAACCAAAGGGGTGTTATTATACACACACTACCCTAAATAAAGTTCTAGCAATTATAGTTCCATTTCATTCACAGCTCATTTGAGATATCATGAGTGATGTCACTGACCATGTCATGAATGATGTAATTTCTGAGGTCATAAGCAGTGCATTGCGGGGGTGTAAGTTATAGTGAGCTCAGGTAACTATAACTGCTGAATTCCACTGGTTTTGTACGAGTGACATCTGAGTTTACCTACAACATCCCTGTAATCTTTGTTTTTTCAGCGAATTTCTAGTTTTTTTTTAACAATAAGTAAGATGCCTATGAAAATGGATGGTGGGGGGTTGGAAGCAGGGCCTGGCATTGTGCTACCCCCATCCAAGATTGCTGCTCCTGCCTCCCCTCCTCCTTGCCATCGATTGTCCATGTCCATGCCCCTACTCCCTCTTTACAGCCCTGTGTGGCCGTTGTTCTTCCACTGGGCTTCCCGCCTTCTCTTTTAGCTTGCTGTCCCATCCACTTCCTCTCTATCTTCTATTGTCTGAATCCATGCACTAGCCTCCTCTGTCCTGCATTGCAAAGTCTGATGTGCTGCCACTGCCCTTCATTTAGCATGATGTCCCAGTCAACTCCTCCTGCCTTCCATTGCCCCATCATTGACCTCCTGTTTAACCTCTGTGCTTAGCTTACTGCCCCTACTCTCCTTTCCCCTGCCCTACGATGTCTGTGTGCATGCCCCTGCTCCATCCTTTTTGCCCACCATGTTCCATGGACCTGCCCTTCCTATCTACTCTGAGTTATCTGTTGAGCTGCTCCTCCCACCTGCCTAGCATTGTCAGATTACTGTAACCTGTCCCTGCCATCTCCACTCAGCCTGTCTATGTGCCATGTCCCTATACCCATCCTCCTGTCCTACATGGTCCATCTTACTGCCACACCCTTCTGCCCCCCCTGGTCTGTTGTGCTGCAACTGCTCCTCCTGCCTGCCCCACATGGTCTGTTGTGAGGCCCCTTCCCCTGAACTCTCTTGTCTGTGCCCAGCTCCTACCCCTCTATAGGAAGAGGTCTCTGTATATATTATACAAAAGTGAGGTATAGTGTGCAAAGAGTCCAGTGGAATGCCAAAGGTAGGCAGAGGTAAAGTTAGATAGCACCTCACTCTCTGTGGTAGTGTGGTCGAGCAGTAAGGCAGTATCAGAGGACAGTGTTAAGCATGTGTTGTAAACCCCCAGTCAGCAAATTAATTCACAAACTCACAGACTGAACTTCAGACCAATTGTTTTCGTATAAAAATATTCTTTTAGTTATTTTATTTTCGAGAACCAAGCAAGCCTGGCACAAATAAGCAATAAATACTTTACAGTAGTAATGCGAATGAAATACACTTTGAATGATAATTCTATCTGCACTTTGGTTTGATCCACAGTATGGATGCAGATAAATGCAATAATTAGTAAATGCAGTACATATACTTGAATAGGCTTTTTTATTAAAATAGCAGGCGAGTAACTTTTGAGGTTACTAGGCTACACAGAGTAGTATACACACAGAATACCAGTCAATGTTATCCTATGGAGGAAAATAGTGTTATCAGTTTTGAGGTAAGTATTTGGTAGTGGGAGTTGAAGTTCTGGGGGTAGACTCAGGGGTCCCCCAGGGTCAAGGATGCCTTCTAGTTAAATCCTCAGTGGCACTATGGCGGCCGGTTGCAGAGTGCTGAGGCCCAATGTTATCCAATACGGGATGGGGAGCCCCCTGTTGGAAGCTGCTGGCAAGCAGGCCACTTGGTTGTGGGAGCAAAGCTTCTGGACTTTCGCTCCGGGCAAATGGGGAAACAAAGTAGCACCAAATGTGCCCCCACAGGGGCACTAGGGCGGCCGGGAGCCGGCTGCAGCTTAGATGTCGGGCGCCCTTTTGTGTTCAATGGGGAACCTCCGGTTTGCGATGGCACTGCAGGCTTGAGGACAAAGGTCTTCTGGGTGCAACCACCACTTCGAGAGGTACGTTGGGAAGTTAGGGGTTGGTTAGGCACCGTTGCTGTGGGCACACAAAGCCGTGTGGCGTCGGGTGCAGGGGTGCCTTTTGGGGTCGTATCTTCTTACCAGCTCCTGGTCTCGGTTGGGGGGACCTTCCGGATTTAGGCTACAGGTGTCGGCTGGAGCTTGAGGCAGGTCAGGGGTCGCCGGATCTCAGGTCAGGATCACCAGGGTGACCTCCTCATGGTGTTTGCCCATTCGAGCTCAGGCTGTGGATGGCGGCTGCAGAGTTGAGCGGATTCGCTGTGTCCGGCTGGAGCCAGAGGTTGCAGATGAACAAATCCAGTGTTCACGGGAGACAAAGTCTTTGTGCTTGAAGGCAGGCAGGTCCTCCAGGGTTTTTGAGGTTTCTGGCTGCAGGACACACCGGGATTTCACAGGAGCAGGTTCGAGGGGAAGACAGGCCGGTAGGGCTGGGGCCAAGTAATTTTTTCCTCTTGTTAGCTGCTGCACGGCTGTTCAATCCTTCTTCTTTTTCTTCTTGTAGTTTCTTCTTGTCTGAGGAAGCAAGGTTCAGTTGTGTGCCTAAATACTAGATTTAGGAGTGTTACAGGTCGGTAAAAGGCAGGGACCAATGGGTCCCTTCCCTGGGGTGGGTACACCCCCTATCGTGCCACCCTCCAGTGGGAGGGGAATATGAGCCTGTCCCTGGTTGGCTGGGTGATCCCATCTTCAAGATAGAGTGGACTGAGAGTTGTGCTTCACCTCGCCCCTCCCACCTGAGGGGTGGAGTTGGCAGAGGTGGGAACACCTCTCTTCCTCACTTGGTTTTCCCACTGGTTCTCCCGCCCAAAGTGGGGGTCAGAACCAGTGGGGACCAGCTGCTGAGAGCAGCAAGTGGCCTGGGGAAGCTCACAAAGGCGGCAAGCCTTTGAAGCTTCCCCTTCGTGAACCCTGCCCATCCTGGGGGAGGAGGCTTGGCACCTCGTCCCAGGATGCGCATTGTTTCAGGCCCCAGAGAGCAGCAGGCTCGCAACCCAGGGGTCCAGAAACATGTCTGGTGGTGGCAGCAGAAAGCAGCCACTCAGCCTGGACCCTAGTGGTGGGTTAGTTTTCAGGGGGCATCTATAAGATGCCCTCTGTGTGCATTTGTCATTAAATCCCACACTGCCATCATTCCGTGTAGCCATTATGATGCTGTGGAGTTCGTAATCACAAACTCCCAGCACCATATACTCTTAATGGCAGCACTGCAATTACAATGTCTAAGAATGGACTTAGACACTGTAGGGGTGCAGGGCTCATGCACCTGTACCCTCACCACTGGTATAGCGCACCCAGCTAGAGGGGTGACTGATCTGTGCTAGGACAGTGGGTTGAAGGAATGGTACACAGAGATGTGTGCCATTTCGACTCTTCACTTTGTACTGTACTAAAACACGCAGCCTGCAAAGGCAGTGTTTGTGTATGGAAAGGTACAGGACCTCTAAGGGTGGCACAATAAGTGTGGCAGGCCTTAGAGGCCTTCTCTGGTCACAGTGCCCTGGGTACCTGTGGTACCATGTACCAGGGGCTGACCTGTGGCCAGAGATGCCAATTGGCTTTAGGCTTCAATGCAGTTTTAGGGAAAGAACATAGGCCCTGGGTACCTGATTAGCAGGAGCCCAGGACACACTCAGTCAAAGTACATCAGCAATTCAGCAAGAAGTGGGGAAAACCATGCAGAAAGAGGATACTTTCTCACACCCTCCCTTCTATCCTCCATGGTACTTTGTGCATGCCTCTGCCCCCTTCTTCTTGCCCATCATGGCCATTGTGCTGTCACTACCCTCCCGCTTGCCATGCATGGTCTTCTGTGCTGTCACAGCCCCTCCCAACATCCCTGTTTGGTCAGCTAGCTGCCCTTGACCACCTCCCACCTTCCCGCCATGGTCTGTGTGTCTGCCATCATAGTCTCACTGTTGTTCTCCATGGTGTGTCTTGTTTCTAGCGCCTATCCTGCCTGACCTCCATGGTCATCTTGCTGCTCCTGCCCTGCCCCCTTGCCCCCAGCCCTCTGTTTTACAAGTGTAAGCCCCTATTTCCTCAGTCCTGGTTTGTCTGTTCAATTGTAATGCCCCTGATTCCTCCCTCCTGCCCATTATGGTCCGTTATGCTGCAGCTTTCTCTCCTGTCTATCCATTATGGTCAGCTTGCTGCGATTGCCTCTTTCCCCTCTGTTCTCTGTTGTCCATGTGCTTGGTCCTGTCCCCTCCCTATTGCTCTCCATGGACTGTTGTACTGCACTGCCGTCCCGCATGCCCTGTGTGGTGTATTGTGCTGCTGCAAACCCTGATGCCTGCCCTGTAAGGTCTGTTTGGTGGAACCTTTCCATGTCTTCCTGTCCTCTGTTATCCAAGTCCATGTCCCTACCCCAATTCCTCCTGCCTTGATCCAATGTACCATACTTGCTCACATTGTGAACTTGGTAAGAGGGAGATTTTGAAAAAAAAAATGGAGAATTTATTTACCCCATTGACTTACATTGAAAAAGAGGAGATTGTAGACAGGAGACAGACAAAATAAAGTTCATTTGGGCTTAAAAACATTGGGCGCTTCCTGGCTGAATCGGGTCTGTTTGCAAGTATGGTTGTACTACCAATGCCTCTTGCTTCTGCCCACAATGGTCTATTATATTGCCACAGCCTCTCTTGCCAGTCCTGTATTGTTGTTTTTTTGCCCCTGCCCCCCTTCCCACTGCCCTCCATAGTCTGTTGTGCTGCCACTGCCCTTCCTGCCTGCCCAGTGTGGTCAAATTGTTGCCTCTACACCCTCCTACCTGCCTTCAATTTTCAGAGTCCGTGCCCCTGGCCTCTGCCTCTCAAGAGTATCCCAATGAACCACTAGATTGCTAACATTCTATATTTATTACAAAAGTGTGGAACGCCTGACGTCATCTGGATGTAATCAAAACTGTAATACCTAGAGTATTTCCTTTAGAAATTACATATATGAGAGGGTCTTATTTGCATCGAAATTATGGTTAGTGCTCTAAAAAACTAAAATGAGAACATATTTTCTGAGTTCCCAAATAGCAACAACGCACTTTTAAATTATTTGTTAACTTTATTTTTTTTATCCAGTTGACCATTTGATTAAATGTTGCACTTAGGGGAGAGGATGTGGTGTTACTTCCAGAGCTCCAAACTTTGCAACTGGGGAACCAGGTTGGAGTTTCTGCTTCAGCTCGACATTCTGTGATTCTGGTCAATCCACTTAATCTCCCCATGCCTACAACCAAAATGAATTAGTCCTTGTGTGATCTGACCAATGGTCATGTAAAGCACTCCAATACCTGACCAGTCTGCACTATATAGAACTGCAAAAAAACCAAAAAATAAAATGTGTTTTCCACACTTCTGTCATTGGGCTGTACGTGGGCTACATCTGGGTGAATTGTGTGCTACATTTGGGCTCCTTTTTGTCCGGTGGACATCTTGGGAGACTTCAATTCAATTCAATACACTTTATTTGATAGGATTTAGAAACATAGATCATAAAAGTGTACATAAAAACAGTAAATCCTCTTTCTTAATACAGTACAATGAGAATTAATTAAAACCAGTAGGTAAAAACAGGTGTTACAAAGACCGGCTCAGAGCAACTTCAGTTTAACAGAATAGTAAAGTTCAATGTTTCGCAAGATCAATATCAAAAACTTTGTGCAAGATAAGCAATAAGGGGTCCAAGAAAGATGCAACAATCCAATACCTGACCAGTCTGCACTATATAAAACTGCAAAAAAAAGCAAACAATATAGTGTTTTGCACATTTCTGTCATTGGGCTATACGTGGACTACATCTGGTTGATATTTGTGCTATATTTGGGCTCTTTTTCTCTGGTGGCCATCTTGGGAGACTTATTTGTTATGAAGTTTCCTAAATTCCTCATTTACTGCAGTCTCCTCAGCGGGAAATGCTTTCAGTTTTTTACTCTGATTACAGCAAGAAGGCATTCAGTTGTGTCACACATTTGCCATAAATTCAGAATGTTAGCACTCTAGTTGCTCATTAGATCACTGTAGTAAAGCTACAGCTCACCAGGGAGTTGTAAGTCTGCTGCTGGTATTGAAAGTGATGTTTCAGTCTGCATGTCAGAGTTTTTTTTATGAAATAGAAGAGGATTTGAGAAGTCACTCAAAATGTGCTCTAATTTTTCTGTCTGCAGCACTAATCATAATTTCTATGGCAAAATGAACCCCCTCATTTTGTTACTTTTTAAATTAAATGTTTTAAATGTTACCAGTTTATTCCAATCAAGATGGCTTCAGGTGTGCCATACGTTTGTCATAAGTAAAACTGTTAGAGCTCTAGTTGTTCTTTAGAACACTCTGGGAAGCTGCAGTAGAACCAGTGTTGCCAGATTGGGCTATTTTCCACACAAATGGGCAACATCTTTCCCATTTGTGCGGGAAATAACTCTTGAGGCGGGTAGCAGAAACTTGAGCTTTACTAGGCCCTGTGTTCGCAAAATCTCCAAGGGGGGCGGCGCAGACAATCTAAATCCTGCAGAGCTCCCGGATTCCGCAGGGCCATCAATCTTTCATAGCGCGAAAGCGCTACCTATGACGGCCCTGCTAAATGCTTCTGGCCTGCCCCCAGAGTGACTGAACCAATGTGGTCTCTAGGGGCAAACCTTGTTTGTAGTGATTTCCGCGTATAGTGGGCGGCAGCTGGCAGGTCTTGATTGTCTTCGCATGCTGCTGTGCTGAGAGCATGTGTGTGTCATCAAATTTACACAGGATTAAAGCCAGTTAAGATAATTTGTGATTGCATAGAATTAGGGTTTAAGTGATCCAGCAGTTTTAAAAGCAGGTGCTGAGACACGTTGCTATCGGGCTCGCTGTTTTTTCCCTCACCCTCTAGATTAGAAACAAAATCATAACTCTGCAGCAGTGCCACCCTTCACTGCCTTTGAGGTACCTTTAAAGTGACTTGTTATAGTTCTTTCACACTCTCACCATTTCAGAACTGAAGCATTTTCTATATTATATACAACAAAGCAATAGTTGGTTCTTTTTTATCATATGGAACTAACACTCTTCTGCAAAGCCAATAGTCATGGCTTGTTGTAGGTGTAATGTTACTTGTTGTATTATATATCTGGATGCAATGACAAAAGCAGCAAATTAACAGTGGGGCAGCACACTATGCTAAGCACAGATATTTAGCTGGTGTGTTTTAAGCCGTGTCCCAATTACATCAGCCACGCCATTTTGAGAGCCCTCGCGCCTCCTCCCCAACAGATTTTTCGTCCCACTTCAAGGCGTGCGCTAATCGCAATGCATTCATTTTTGGCATGGGGAAAATGACTGCCTTTTGGCAATTTTGCTATTTTTCTACCAACTGGGACCAGGGTTGCCTAGTTTTCATCCTGCTTATGTGTGAAATGTACATATTTGCAGAATGCCTATGTGTGACATTTCTATGTTTTCTGTGACACCTGGAGTGACACTTCACTGAAAGCTTAATTATGAACTCGAACCAGGTAAACTGCCCAAGCAGTACAACATAGTGCCCTCCGCATTTAATTACTCTATGCGGTACCAGCAGCATGCCCATGAGTAAATAACATGGACATGGTAGATTGGTCCAAAGTTGTCCTGTACTGTTTCCATATGTGAAAATCTCATCCAGGAAAGAACTGTCCTTTGCTCTCTGGCACCTTGAGTCTTGCACTCATCATAAGATAAAACATACTATTGCCACCAAAATAAAAACTATAAGTCTGGACTGGTGTTAGTACTCACATGAAATCAGAACACTAAAGAACTCTGCACCACATTAATTGAGTACAATGTATTCTGTCTCGACACCAGAAATTCGAATCCATCATGAGTGACCTGATGCAAACACTGCTTTTGAACAGTTGATGCAGTAGTCTCTCAGCCATCCTCCAGATCCCCGGAGCACCCCGTCTTCCCAGGCACCTAAAGTCCACTATCCCTTCAGACGACTACAACGCTGACTGCTTTAATCCTGGTTCATGCAGTATTCACTCGTCTTAGTGCAGACCTCCCTCCCTTTCGGCTCCAGCAGAAGGACTCTCTCTAGTGACAATAGGACCCTGCAGGGGTAATCCCTCCAAAACATGCCAATACAGGAGTATTCTCCCCCCCCCTCCATGATCTTGTAGCAGTACCTCCTTTCAAGCTCCTACAGCCTGAACTCACTGCCCCATGTCCCTCTGTGCCTCTGCAGCACCCCCACTCTTATCAGTCTATGCCACACTTCTTTTTTCTCAGGATGCAGCTGGCTGTCTCTAGTATTTCCTCCACAAGTAGTGGTACAGAATCCCCCCTCTCTGGGTCTGCATTACTCACTTCATTATAGCAGTCAATTGACCTAATGTAATGGCGAATTTCACCCAGGGCTGTTTTAGTCAGTAACACTGTGACTTATGTGGTGAAACTCCAAATCCCAGGATGCTTACTGTTATCAACTAAAATGGTCTTTGCTGAAAGTGTCCCTTATTAGTCAGCTAGCGGCTGTGTGGGAGCTCTTTGAGCAGACCCATCCTTCTGGCTCTCATGTGTCCTAAGTGAGGGCACTTTTTCCCTCCAGGCTATTGCTGACCTTCACTGCCCCCCTGTAATGTGGTGTGTGGCCTTTGTATCTCTTGCCGCCTCAGTAACACAGTGAAATAAACAACACTGTAGCTGAACATGATGACAGGATGAGGTTAAGTGGCACCGTTTCCCTTACTACCAAGCTTTTGCATAGTCTCAGACATCCATTCTTTCCACACACAGGTCTGTTCTTCGTAGCCTTACATGTTTGTAAGTTCTTGTATCTAAATTATGATGGCCGCTTCGGCTCTCTTCTTCTAGGTTCACTCGCTTGCGCCGTTTCTGAGAACTAATCTAGCTGAAGGCAGAGATTAATCTGTGAGTCCAGTGCAGCCTGCCCAGACTCCCAAGACACAGTGCATCCGCCCCACACAATTAGGGTGAAGTGGGCACCCCGCAGCCCCGGGCCCTGGTGCCACCTGCACCTACTGCATCATTCGTAGCTACGTTCCTGGGCAGACCCCATGCTGTGACAAAGTCCATTCACCTGTGCCCAGCCTGACCTATACATGTAATGCACAGCTTCCACTCGTCCTTGTCCAGAGTTGGGACTGCAAATGATATGTGCTGGTCAAAAAGTGTGGTTCATCCGCGTGGCTGAGGCACTTCAAGTACGCGTTGCAGACATAGAATCACAACTGCGTGGTTAATACTCACGTTTAACTAATCAAACTGTGTCCTAAGACAGAACAAAGTCCTCTCAGCTCCAGAAGCAGGAAGGGCAGGCTGTTAATGAATGCGCTTTCACCTCAGATCTATTAATAAGCGCGACAAATTGGTGACCCTGTGGTAATACAGGGTGACACTATAATGAGTTACATTAGCCCGTTGTGTGTGGCACTAGGCAGTACTGTGGGAGCCTAAAACACTGGCCATGCCGGTCCAAATTCGACCAGGCGACAACCTTACTTGCAACACGCAGATTACAGATTTGTATTGTATTTAGAGCGCTCAGTAGGTTACTGCGTTTGTTACGAAAAACCTTTAGTTACTGGCAGTTAATAAGTTAACATCCTTCTAATATAGAACTAGACGACTATGGCCATAGAAAAAAGACTTTCCCAGGCCAGAGAAAATACTATACTATCACTAGCCAAAGATGTGTATGAATAAGCATCCGATGGAGGTGCATTTGATGCTTGAGAAAATCTGCAAGCAAAGTAAAGGTGTAAATACAGTGTTAAAAAAAAATGAAAAAATCCAGAACTCGAAAAAGACGATGTATAGTGACCTCAGTGGAGAAAAGAAAAATTCTAGAAATACAATACAAAGGCAAGCTAGGTGAGACAGACAGAAAACATACATAATAACAAACAGTCATCATGAGTCAATGTTCATATTACATGTTGCAGACAATGTATAAGCTCAGCCCTATAGTATATCACAAAAAGGCAGCTTGTTTCCAGTCCTCAAAATAGTTTAAGCCTTTGTTGAGGGATGGGAGCCCCAGGGCCATAATAGGCTTGGGGCGGGGGCGGTGCTTCCCCTCCCCTATAGAATATATATATGCTTGGGGAGGAGGCATTGCTTCCCCTCTCCTATAGAATTTATATATGCTTGGGGAGGAGGCTCTGCTGCCCCTCCCCTATAGAATATATATAGCCAGTGTAATTAGAGCCCCGTGGATTTGTCACAAGCCCAACATGTTTTCACCTTATGTTTGACCTTATGTGTTTGTCTTTGCATGCATTTGGAAGCACAGCCTCATGTGTGCCATTATCATTGATTAAACCAGGCAGCCTCTGGTCTGGTTAGTCACGAGGCAATGTGGTGTTTGTAAATAGGCATTAACTATACTTGCAGCACAACGTATATTCAAAGCAGTTTCAACTCTTGCAGTTTTTATTATCTGATTCACTATCAGGAAGGCAGCATATTTTGAGAGCATTGGCGCCATAATTTTTAACATCAAAGCACCTCGGCTTGTCATTATGACAGGTTCGTATCTAAGGCAGATTAAGCCACATATAGATGTTTTCTCTGTGCACATTTCAGGAAGCGGATTATGTTCAATTGTTGGTATACATGCTGACTGTGTAGTATGCAGTTATTTATATTCTTCAATTAATTTCTTGCACTTTATGTATATGTTTAGACTAGCATGTTTTACCAGTGTTATTTACGACCACACAGTCTATTTTCTATGTCCATTCTTGCCTGAAGGAGGGAGGAGGGCTATATATTTATGTAATTCTATGGCGCCAATTAGATTGACAAAGCCTGGACCTGACATACAATAAAGAAGCCTTATCCATACATACCTCGTGTACGTGCCTCTTCTTCGTTGGAGCAGGATTGTTTTCTCTGATATATATATATATATATATATATATATATATATATATATATATATATGTATATGTATATATATATATATATATATATATATTACCTACTGGCGGTCGCCAGTAGGTAGTTATAGTTAGGATAAAAAGGGGGTCCCAAAACGCGTTTTTCCCATGCATTTTTCCATAGGACCTTTAGACACAGCTACAGCCCGAACGGCTGAACAGAATTACTAGAAATTTGGCAGAGAGGTAGTCCTCAGGTCAAGGAAGTGCCTTTTGTAGGTTTGGTGTAAATCTGTTCAGTAGATTCTGAGAAAATAGCCTTTAAATCAATATATATATCTGAGCCAGCTTACGGTGCGCTTACCGTGCGCTTACCGTACGCGTACGGTGACGTGCGCGAGCGAGATTCTGATTGGCCGTTAGATCTTAGTAAACATTCGAATCGGTCGAAACCAGGAAGCGGCAGCCGCCATTTTCTCTCTCGCACTCTGACAGGGGGTTGAAAAACAAAGGGCAAAAACATGTAAAGGGGCTGTTTAGACAGCTCCCAAGCACCTAGCCATGTCGAGGGAGTCCCCAACGATCCCCCAAGTGAAAAAAGGCAATTTTAATTTTTTCGAAAATTTCGCCGATTACGCTTACCGTACGCGTACGGTAATAAATAATAATAAAACAAAAAAAATATCCACTTTCTCCCCACCCCGTGCGCCAATGGTGCCCGAAGGGCCCCATTTGTGCATGGCATATAACTTGAAAGCAAAACATATATTTTACCTGTCACAACGATGCTCATCATATGTCCTCCATGTGCGCACGGTGCGCGAAGCGCATTGTGCGTTCATGGCCCATCTAGCGTAACGTGGGCACGCGGTGCGCGAAGCGCACCGCGTGCTCACTGTGCGCGCACGGTGCGCGAAGCGTAAAGTAACTTAGCATTTAAAAAACCGTACAAATTCACTGAAAAAACCATAGGTTTCACACACGTTATAGTTAGGAATTAGCATTTAAAAAACCTTGCAAATTCACTGAAAAAACCATAGGTTTCACACATGTTATCGTTAGCTGGACATTTTACTGATAAAAAACCAATGAAATTCCCCCGTTATAGTTACTGTAGGCAACTATAACTCACGCGACCGTAATCCTCTGCTGATGACATATGTGTCTTTATGAAAAAAAAATATTTGTAATATATGTATAGCTAAAATTTAATGGAAGAAGACATGGGCAAATAAGTGTCTAAATACAGTATTAGCATCAGCAGAGGATTACGGTCGCGTGAGTTATAGTTGCCTACAGTAACTATAACGGGGGAATTTCATTGGTTTTTTTATCAGTAAAATGTCCAGCTAACTATAACATGTGTGAAACCTATGGTTTTTTCAGTGAATATATATATATATATATATATATCCGTGGTGTGCATGTCAAGTAAAACATTTATTTTCCCATGTTAATTCCCAAAATGCAGAGTCGAACCTTCAGCCCAAACTGCTGCGCGGAATTATTCCAACTGTGGCTGAAAGGTAGATGTTACATAGATTGTGATTTATGCTATTTGGTGCAAATCTGTTCAATAGTTTTTTAGAAATTTATGAAAATAGAGTTAGAGATATCTCTGGCCGTGATGACTTCCCGAAAAAAAGAACAAGCTTTTGTGAGGAAATGCACAGCTATGATTGGATGCCAACACGTCAAACAGGAAGTGTCGGCAGCCATCTGGAGACAAGGCCTCACGGAGTCCCAAAAGTATAAAGTAAAAATGAAGATAAGGGGGCAGGGTAGCAATACCGTGACCCCCCCCATCCCAAGCCATGGTCTTGGGGTCCTGCTGAAACCCCACCAAGCAAAAAAAAAAGCATTTTAAAAAAAAAAAAACATTACGGTGAGGTCGCGATGAATTTGCGAATTTACAATAAAAACTTTTTATAAAGCATGAGCTCCTGCACTTGTTTTTAAAACAGCCCACAGGGGGCCTAAGTCCCGGGGGCATATGTAATATTATGCAGGGGCTGTACTCAGCCCCGGGGATCACCACCTGCCTGTGGCAATGAACTATAGAAATGCAGGGAGGCCTGTGCGGCCCTCCCTCAGCCCGGCGACAGCGACCTCACTGGGGCAATGAATTAAAGAAATGCGGGCAGGCCCGAGCACCCCCTGCAGCACCAGGACATGCATAACAATATGGGGGCAGTGGTAAAGATTGGAGGGGGGCTGCAAGGCCCCCCTACTGGAGCCAAAGTTGGGCTGGGGACCGCCACGCCCAGGGACAGCTCCTGCAATGTCCTGGGTTGCTCACCCCAGGACATGGTTGCTTGCTAACAAACACAAGCATATGATGGACTGAGCGCTGAAACTTTTCAGACACTCACCGTCAGTCACAGATCTGGGTTGAATACATCATCATTCTTTAGTTCACTCTGCCACGTAGTACAGACCCAGCCATATTCAAATCAGACTTAACCCTGTTCTTCATGGTAACAGTCCAGCTCGAACTGCCAAGCCAGGTCTTCCCTGGACCGGAAACAAGCATCCTGGGACAGGTTTTGTGGTAACACCCCTTATCAGCCAGGCTAGCTTGAATCCACAGGCAAAGTGAGCAAGGGACCCACGACTAGGCATACCCTGCCAACTTAGGGTGAACAAATCAAACACAGAGATGATAAGCGGAGTGCTGGGTCGGAAACACTCATCCCCGTCACACATCTGGGTTGTATCTATCATCGTTGTTTAGCTCACTTCAGTAGACTGAACTGGGATTGCGAAGTGAGCTAAAGAACGATGATGGATTCAACCCAGATCTGTGACTGGGGTGAGTGTCTGAAAAGTTTCAATGCTTCATCCATCATCTCATTGTGTTTGCCGCTGGATACAAGCTGGCCTGGCTGATAGCAGTGGTACCCCAAAACGGGTCCCAGAATGCTGGTTTTGGTGTAATACCACTCATCAATCAGGCTAGCTTGAATCCCGTGGCAAAATGAGCAAGGATGGCGAAGTGAGCTAAACATCGATGATGGATTCAACCCAAATATGTGACTGGGGGTGAGTGTCTGGGAAGTTTCAGCACTCCGTCCATTATCCCTTTGTGTTTGCTAAGGACAAGAAATGTCCTACTCGTCACAGTCACTACAGATTGTGCTACAATTGATCACTGATGCATTCACCTCCACAAAGCATTCCAGATCTTCTTCCTATGTTGGTTGGCGAGGAAACACACATGCATTGCATTTTTCAAGCCTAGGAGGTCAGTATCATTTGTCCTTTACAAAAATGGAGATTCAATTGGGGCACCAGCTATGTTTATACATGTAAGTACTTCCCGTTGAGGTTTAATTTCTGTGAAATGAGCATCAGGGCTAGAACTGCCCCGCCAAAACTTAATGGGGGAGGGATGTGTGGCCCTGACAAAATTCAATGGGGGACAGGTCACACAGCTCCTGTCCCCAGGCCGATTTCGGCAATGGAGACACCTTCCCCCATCCCTCGGAGCCCGGCCTGTCTACCTGGCTGCCCAGTGTGCTTTGATCAGGATCACAGGAGAGCCTCAATACCTCCGTAGTCCCTGTCGGCTCACCTCCTCTAGCAGCTCACTGCTTGCTCCTGCAAGCAGTGAGCTGCTAAATATGCAGTTCTCTGCGTGCAGGAGCAATATTTCATCTGTTTCCCTGTCCACATGACAACAGGCAGGGAAACAGATGAAAACTCTGCTCCCAGCAAGCAGGAGCAGTTGGACAGCTCCAGTTTTCTTGGAACAGAATTATTGTTTTCTCTTGATTGGCAGGAGATGTCATAGCTCCCACCAAGCAAAAAACTATCTCCTGAAGGTGGGCACCTCCCGAGTTAGCAGGAGCTGGTCCGGGTTGTGGAAGTCCCTAGGGCTTCTAATGGCTCATGGCCCCCTTCTTTAGTATGCACAAAACGGCCTCGGGGATGTGATGGTCCCTAAGCCTGTATATGGCCTGGCAGGGGGACACGCGGTACCAGTCTCACTTTTTTAAATCATGTTTGACCTCAGCATGGTGGTGGTCCCCAGGGCCTGGAGGGTCTGTGCAGCCCCCAGCAACTTCTTTAATTTAGCCCCTGGGAAGTTGTGGTCCCAGGGGCATATTAATGACCTCGGAGTGGGACTTGCGGGCCCCACTCCTTTTTTTTTAAATAAAGCCCTGGTGGGGAGGTGATTGTCCCAGTGGCATTCCTACCCTGCCCCCTTTTCTTTATTTTGTTTTTTTAGTGGGGAAACTTGGCTGAAGCCGAATCCCAAAATGGCTGCCAACGCTTCCTGGTTGAAGTGTTGGCTGCCAGTCTGATCTCTGCACGCAATCATGAGGATTCACAGAGGGGTCGCAGCCCTATATATTCAACTTTGGTTTTCTTGTATTAACTTTAAAACTAGTGAATGGATTTATACCGAATAACAAAAAGCACTCTTTCTGTAATTTCATTCAGTGGTTCGGGCTAGACTCGAGTTCAAAATTCCCATGAGAGTTAACATGGGAAACGCGCTTTCTTTGACACCCCCTTTTTCTCAGCCCCCACTTGACGGATCACCCTGAAACTTTCTATGCTCAACTAGAATCAGAAAAAACAATAATTGATGAACAGAATGCAGAACACTGTCATACATTCACCCGAGGACAGAGATTTGGGCCTAAATCCATCGTTTTTTTGCTCACCATGCCATTCTAGTTTGAACCCAGCCCGAACTGCCAAGCCAGGTCCTCCGTGGACTGGAAACAAGCATCCTAGGACCGGTTTTGGGGTTTCAGGGCATATGGAAAAACGTCCTGACTTGCCCACACTTCCTGAGACAATCTGCATCTTATTGCTTACTGTTAGAACTGGGGGTCTCTAGTTGGCCAAATAGGGACCCTTGCTTCTAAGTCAGGGAAAGGGGATTACACTTCTGGATAACCCCTGCTCACCCCATAGGTAGCTTGGCACGAGCAGACAGACTTATCTCAGAGGCAGTGTGTTAAACATTTGTGAACACATACAGCAATACAGTGAAAACACTACAGATGGACACCACCCAGGTTTTATAAAAATAAAGTATTCTTTATATAGACTTAACACAAGACCACAAACGACAAAAATCCACAATAGTGTAATCAAAAATAATACTTCAAGATGGTAAAGGTAGTTAAAAATAGGCTATTCACTCAAAAGCAGTCTTTAGCAACAGATAACCCCCACTGGAGTTATCACGACGTCAAGGTCAAAGAAATCCCAAAGTACAGCGCCGACCGCGAGGTGCGGGGCATTGGGCCCGGAGTCAAAACAGACCCACACAGAACAGTACCTTGGAAAAGAGAAAACAACGACAGCTCACGGCGTCGTTGGCTCTGTGCGGCGCCGGTTTCTTGCTTTGGGGGAGGCGATCCGTCGGGTCCTCGATGCTTGTGGAAAGCAGAGGATGCATCTGCTCTTTACCGGAGAGGAAGTGACGTCACGATGGCACAGAAACCACGGTTCTGTACGATGTCACGATGCCGATGGATTCTTGACCACCCACGTCGCGGATCGGCTCCCCGATGATGTTGGCTTCGGAGTCAATGCGGCACAACAGCAGGCGTTGGGTCTACGTTGCAAGTCGGAGCAGCGCTCACGGCTTTGATGCAGATTATGGCGTTGCTCGCTGGCGTCGGTGTTGCAAATTCCCACTGTAGCCGCTAGAACAGCAAGTTACAGATGCAGGCAAACAGAAGGGGGAAAGTATTTTGTATCCCTGAGACTTCAGACAGGAGGCAAGCTCAAATTTAAGCCCTTGGAGAAATATTCTGCAAGATGATGAAAGTTCCTTAAAAGTTTCTTCTCCTTTCCTTGGCAATGAAGAAACCACTGCATGCCAACCCAGCAAACAGCACACTGGCAGAGGGGCAGTCCAAACTCCTGGTTCTTCTCCTTGGCAAAGGTTTGTCTTGATTTCCCAGAAATGATCTAAAATCTTGGGGTCTGGGCCCCAATATTTATACTAGCAAATCCTTTGTCTCTGAAGGCAGAGATTGTCTGTACCTAGTCCAAACCAGTTCTGGGTGCATTCTGCCAGTGCACACCTTCTTCCTTTGTCAGTGTGGGCCAGGGTCATCAGACACACCCCAGGAGGTGGAGCCGGCATTGTGGAAGGCAGGCACAGCCCTATTCAGGCCCAGGTGCTACTCCTTCAACCACTCATCATGCAGATAGGCCTTTTCAGCCTAGTGCTGACTCACCCTGTCTCCTGGAGCACCCCAGCCCCTGTCACTCACAAAACCAGACATACAATACACAAGCTAGCAGAGGCAGGCTGGATGGTTAGGTAAGAAAATACCTACTTTCTAAAAGTGGTATTTTCAAACACAGAATGTTAAAACCAACTTCACTAAAAGATGTATTTTATCATTCTGAGTTCAGGCATACTAAACTCGAATTTCTACCATAATCCCTGGGTCAGTTAGGATTATAGGATGTTATAATCAAACTGCCCATTCTGGCCTATGGGGACAGGTAGCCTTGCAATAGTGAAAAACAAAATAGGCTGTAATTCACGATCAGGTCATGCCACCCACATCAGGGCATGACCAACCTTTTACATACAATGCACCCTGCCCTAGGGCCTAACTTAGGGGTGTCTGATATGTAGAAAAGGGAAGGTTAGGGACTGGCAAGTGGTTGCACTTGCCAAGTTGACATGGCAGTCCCAGACACAGGCTCTGCAAGGGCAGGCCTGAGACACGCTTTCCAAGCTGCTCCGGTGGGTGTACAACCAGTGCCGCAGGCCCACTAGCAGCATTTGATGTACATGCCCTGGGCACACGCGGTGCACTGTATTAGGGTTTGACAGTAAATCAAATAATCCAATCATGGAGACACTAATTAATACATGAATTTACAATAGGGAGCACTTGCATTGTGGCACTGAATAGCAGTGGCACAGTGCCCAAAGCATCTAAACCTGCAAAACATATCAAAAACAGAGGAGGCAATCAGTGAAAAATGGAAGGGAGACTCACGCCAATGCTACCAGGTCTAACACTTACCCATTTCTACTAGTGTGGTGTGGGAGATATAGACCCTATGCAGCATCTTTAGTTGCACTAAGCAGAAATATAGATGGATATCAACCTGCAGTGGCAATTCCAAGGCCTCAGGCCAGACTTCCTCCTGCAGGTCACCCAGACTACCTCCCAACGTTCTAGTAGTTGGGTTAGAATATCGGGGGAGTTATTTATGAGTTTTCAGTACCCTGGAGAGATTGCCTTACTAGTGAGGTGTTCCTCCAGTCATCTATTTTCAAGAGACGACAACTCTGGTAGGTTTTCTCCCAGGGGCAGTGCAGCCCGGAAAGCATGTTGGATTTGTAAGTATCGGAATATCTAAGTGGGTGATAGTTCATGGGTTTTTTGCAGGTTAGCAAATTGAATTATCCCCTCAGCAGTGCATAAGTCCTCCACTGTGGATATTCCTATCAGGTCCCATTTATCAAACCCCTGCCTTTCTGCCATAGTTCCCAGGAGTTCAGAGTCCCACGGGGGTGTGGCACGGGTGAACTTCTTCTCCCATCCTAATTTTCCTAGGGTTGCATTCCATAGATTGACTGTCAGCACTGTAGGTCCCTCCAGACGAAGGCGTCGGGATCAGTATAAAGTACATGGCAGTAACCTCCCGGCTGTAGGACCAGGCAGTCCATATGGTAGGCCGGCTACTCCTCAGGCCGGTAGACCCATTGATTACGAGGCATCAATCGTGCCACTTTATAGTATGATGGCAGATCTGGTAGCGCTATCCCACCATGGTACCATTCCTTCGTCAGTTTCGCCCGGGCAATAAGTGGGGAGCCCCTTCAACAGCATGGTCCTCACCTCGCTATCTATTGCCTTGAAATATGTGTCAGGCACCGGAAAGTGGGGGTTTTGTAGTACATGCAGGAAGAGGGTCAATGCAATCAAGTGCAGCTTTCCCCAAAAGAGAAAGTGGGAGAAATCTCGAGTGACGGACATCACTTTTAAGGCGAGCCAATAGGCCTAGTAGGTTTTTAGACGTGAATAGGTTTGGGTCTGTTGTGATATGAATGCCCAGGTTCTCAGAAACTATTCTCTACAAAACTGGCCTCGCACCTCCAAGGGAGGGGAGGTGCAGGTCCAAGCAAAATAAATATTACTGATTTAGGCCAATTGAGCCTATTCCCAGAGTATTCCCTAAAAATTAAAAAGATACTCATCAGTCTAAAAATGGATGATCTTGGGGAAGCCCAGTACAGGAGAATGTTGTCACAATAAAAGGATATTCTGTCCTCCAAGACCTCGGTCCATCGCTGGCCTTGGATCAGTGGGTCTCCTCTAATCCATGCAGCCAGGGGTTCAAGAATCAATGTGAATATTAAAGGAAATATGAGGCAGCCCTGCCTAGTTCCTTAGTGAAGGGGATAAGTCTTAGACACTCCACCCTTCACCACTACCCGCACCAGTGGCTGGGATTATAGCAGTCACAGCCAGAATAAAATCCTCTGGCCGAAGCCCATGTGTCGGAGTACAGCAAAGAGGTATGGCCATGCCACAGTTTGAAAGGCAATGCGGACATCAAGAGACAGGATCGCTGCATCCTCATTAATTGTGCGCGCACAGCCAATGTCTCCATGGAGTCGGCGCAAATTAGGTACAGTGTTACGACCAGGTATGAATCCTGATTGGTCTGGATTGACCAGTTATGACATTAATGGGGTTAGACAAAGAGATAGGAGTTTAGCAAGAATTGTTGCCTCTATGTTGAGTAAGGAAATGGATCTGTAAGAGGCACAGTGTTCCGGTGTTCTGCCCTCTTTGTGTATTACAACCACTGAGGCAAGTCTCTGTTCCTCTGGGAGTATACCCACCTCCATGCTCTCTTCAAACATTTTTAGAAGATAGGGCCCTACGATGGATGCTGTAAGCTTTTATATTTCTATGGACCTGCCATTGGGCCCTGTCTCCTTGCCCGGTAGTGGTGCTCGAATAGCCTGCTTCACTTCCACCTCTGTAAGGTCACTGTCTAATGATGCTACTTCAGCTAAAGAGAGGGTAGGGAGCAGTCTAACAGTTGAAAGGGCCAGGGCTTCCTGCTCTGAACCAGCAACGTTAGAGGACTAGAGCTTGGTATAGTAAGTTGTAAATGTATCTGCAATTGTATGTGGGTAACTCAGATACTGTCCGTCTGCAGATTCTAGCACCACTACCCATTGTCTCAATTGGTTCCGCCTTTCCAGCACGACAGGTAGTTTACTTGAACTGTCTCCCAGTTTGCATACCGGGTGCTGCATAGCACTATCTGTTGTTCTAGAGACTTCTGTCACTATGTCTTTGTATTCCTGCTGTTAGAGAAGCAGGCTATATTGTGTGTCTATGTGTGCCATGTCCCCCAGTTGGGATTCCAGCTCCAGAATTTCCTGTTCCAGTGCCTCTATCTTAGCATACTTCTCTTATCTGTATCCCATGATCAATAACAGAGCTTCAATTAGGAGGTGACTAAATGCTCGTTTTCTTTGAAATAATGAGTTGTTTGTTTTATTAGTCTCTCCCATATAGTTGAGAGTCTCAGGTATCATGGGTTTATGAATATTGTGCCCATCTCCCATGCGGTATCCAGGCGGTATCTTGCCCATATTGGAGAGTGATACAATGTGCCCCTTGCCAAATGCCGCACCTCCCAGAAATTCGACAGGGAGGAGGCCGACGAAATAAGAAAGTCAAAGTGGGACATACTGCGGTGATCCCCGAAGTAAAATGTAAAGTGTTGTGCAGAAGAGGTAAGAGCTCTCCAAACATCTATCATTTCCAATGCTTCTAAAACATCTGCCAATTGGTTCCTGAAAGGGGTTATTTTCCTGTGTGGGTAGCGGTCTGAGGTGTCACAGAGTGTCATTTTGAAGTTACCTTCAATCAGGAACTCAACGTCTGGTAATTGGAGCATGAGTGTACCTATATCTGGGAAGGAGGTGCTGTGTAGGGTTGGTGGTAGGTAAACAGAGATGATATTGATCTTTTTCCTCTCCCACGCGCCTGTCAGAGCTACATATCTACCCTGTGTGTCCGTCCAAACCTTGTCTATCAAGAGAGGAAAACACTTTCTAAGGAGAATTCCTGTGACCCGGGAGCAAGAAGTGTATCTTGCGTGTGCCACCATTTTGTAGCCCCAGTGGTGCAGTGCCTTACAGGCATTACCTAAAAGATGTGTCTCCTGTAATAGGACATCAAAGATAGGCGAGTTGCACTCCTTATTTACTGCAAGTTTCTCCGATTTTAAACTTTTACCCGTTGCGTGCACAGTGGCGTCGCGCTCAGCCCAAACAGCACGTTTTTCGAAACAACAACATTTTCGGGACAACCTTCTGCCCCGATCCACTGGCACTGCCAAAACTGCATTTGCAAGTAATTGTTATTCTCATATTCATCTTGTCCAATGTTCAAAACATTATTTATTCCCATAGATAATCCATGTATTCCCTTTAGAATAATTCAGATCTTCATGCAAGATAAGGCCATTTTACATATTTCTGATGCTCCTGCCGGGCCATCCGAACCTCTTTCCAAAAACACGACTTAAGGCAAATTCATCCATAGCAGTTTATTTAAAATCCAATGCATTTCGGGCCTCAAGGGCCCTTCGTCAGGGAAAACTGAAAGTAACAATTACACACGTTTTAATATGTCATCTCAAAATACAAACTAACAACTACAATAATGTTTAATGCTTAAAATTGAGCTCTTTTCTTAGTCACAATGGTTAATTCGATTGAAATGCATACTTTGCCATACTAAAACCTTTCTTTCATGGTTAACATAAATAGCTGCCTATCGCTCAACCGTAAATCACCATGCTTTAGCCCTGACTTCTTGCGCTCCCCATCTGTTCATTAACTTTCTTCCTAAACATCCCCATTCCAAATCTTTCCACCCTCGTAATGCTTGCTCCCGACTTTCAATGTAAACGTTCTTTCCTTTTTTAGAGAACAGCATTTCCTTGTCTAAAGAAGCATAACTCATTTGATCCTACCTGCTTAAAAGCAAAACAACCTCCTCGCTCCGTCTCAGATGTGATTACTCCTTCCCCTTCCACCCTCGTGACTTTAAACACACTTTAACCCCTCCTCGCAAGAAGCCCTCCCTCTAATTACCACATGATTAGCACCTGTGTCCCTTAAAGAACTCCCGGGTTTCCCTGAAAACACTACGGTACCCATGATGCATTTAAACATGAATAAATACTGTATTATTAATCATGTTTAGTGCAACTCTATTCATTAAAAAGTATAGACAGTCTTTAAAACATGTGATTGATCCAATGTTTTGTTACTGTAATGTTCTCGTTTTTCGACACCAAAAATAAACTTGCTGTGTGAACTTCGATGTTCCGCCTTGCATGAAGAAAAAATAATGAAGCTTCATTCCAAACTCTTCCTTTTGTATGATTCTCTTAATGGGTGCTAACTCGAAAGGGCATTACTTGTGTAAACATCAAAGATAGGCGAGTTGCACTCCTTATTTACTGCAAGTTTCTCCGATTTTAAACTTTTACTTTTAACCGTTGCGTGCACAGTGGCGTCGCGCTCAGCCCAAACAGCACGTTTTTCGAAACAGGACAACATCTGTAGATGGTGTTTGATGTATTGTAGACAGGAGGTGAAGCTCCGAAATATTTATATCCATTCTTGTGGTCATTTGTCTATGTAGGGTGGTTTTCCCTACCCCCATCATCAGATCTCTTCAAGCCGTGTTTCTGTAATTGTGGCAGCTTCTTCAATAATATAATTTTGTGTGCAATATAGCTCATCCTAGTCCCCTGTCCTAAAGAGAATAGACCTAAGGAAATAGAGGTGTCGAGAAGCCCTCCCCCTCACCCTCGTGACATTTTCCCAAAATACCCAATCATATTTTATGGAAACAAACCAAACAGGAAGAAAAAAGACCGCGCACCCTGCTTCCCTGCATGGCGGACCTGAAACTGCCCACCCCCCCAACTCTGCAAAGACCATGTTGCCCCAACCCAACATACTAAACTTAGGTGATCGTAGGCCTTCCTCCTCACCCACCACCCATCCCCGTACCTGTATAACATGTAGCACCATCAATTTTGGCCGTATGGACATCATAGTTTGTGTCATAAGGAGTGCAGTTGCCCTACCAAGACATCCTCTACCGCCACAGGGGGAAGGGCGGGGGCGGGAGGGAAGGAAGAATATTCTGTCCAGTGTCTGAGTTGGTCCAACAGGAGCAAATCGCAGCCCACCACTCACTCAGGTGAAACTTGATGATCTCAGTTTCTGACTCCAAAATGTGTCACTCTCAGTCGTGGGATACGGGCCCCGTCGCATCCCTATGGGTTTCTGCGCTCCTGTCGCTCAGGTCTCCTGTCAATTCTCTATTCTCGCCATGTCCTGCCAGGGGCTGTCACTCTATTCGGTTGGGAGTCGTTCGAAGGCCTGCGGTCGCTCTCCGCAGTGTGCACCTCGTCGGGCACCCTGGACTGGTGTCCAAACCTCAAGCCATTTCCAGGCCTCCTCCAGAGTGGTAAAGGATCAGGCCTTGCCTTCTGATTCTATGCATAGTCTAGCCAGGAAAAATTGATTATTCACTCTCTTCTCGATTAGGGCCTTTGTCACGTCAAGGAACGTTCGCCTGCGAACTTTCAGCCTGAAGTCCGGGAAGAAGGTAACGTGTGCATTTTCATACAGTACTGGTTGAACAGCTTAGATCATTTGTAGGATCGAGTCACGATCCCGAAAATGAAAAAGTAATGCAAGCAGTGGGCAGGGAGGGGCCCCAGGTTGAGGGTGCCCCCCCGCACCCTGTGTGTTCTCTCTACGGAGATAAACTTGGAAAGTTCCTGCACAGAAAGTATTTGAGGATGAGGTCCTCTATGAATAGGTCTGCAGGTGACTCCTCTGCGCATTTAGGGACCTCAACATTCAGATGTTTTTCCGATGGGATCTTTCTTCGAAATCTTCCAACTGCACTTTCAAGAGCATTTTTCAAGCTTCTAGTTCCCCCACATGCACCTTGAGGCACTTAGTGTCTTGTAGCAGATGCACCATTGACTCCTCCTTGGCTCTTGCTCCCAGGTTGTGAAGGTGCGCTCTCATCAGGGAGACCTCTGTCATAACAGTGTCAATACGGGATTCTAGTGCGGTGCGTACTCCCTGTTTACGGCCATAATGTCTTGGAGGAACAGAGGAGTTTCTTCTGACATAAGTGGGGTTTTGGAAGTGGATTGGTACTTGGGAGCCCTTCTGAGTATCAGGTCCCCTGGTAAGAGCATACTTGGAAATCTTTGCTTGGTAAGGCCCTTTTTTGTTCTTTCTGCCTGTCATCTTGGCGGCAAGTCAAGGTGATCTTTGTATCTAGCAAAGGCGGGGGGAGGGACAGGGGTAATCCCGCCGCCTGTCTGTTGGAGTACTCCAAGTCCAATGGGGCATCTCTGATTTTCCCTTGTGGCTTCTCTCGTGTTTGACTGGGCTGATGTTTGTGATCTTATGTTTTCTGGGACTATATCCCAGGGTGCATGCCTCCGGACTTACAGTCAGTCTCCAATACGTTGAGACAGTGATCACCTCAGGGAGGCTTCACTGCCGTATGATGGTGGTGAGATGAGAGGCTCACAGCACACCAGGATGTAGTTTACACCTTACCGTCTCTTGCTGTGATACTGGACAAATAGTGTTTCTCACGCCTTCGCTAGCTGTTTGCTATGGCAGGTGGCAATCTGTGGCCTTATGGGTCAGGAGACCAAAGTGAGGGCCACAGGGCGTTGGCTGCTGTATGGGCTGAAGTTTAATTATTAAAGTTTCTTGAGTCTACCTGTGGCACCCCAAGGGGACGCGGCAGGCCCCAGAGTCAGGACCGCCCTATGACGCTCACCTTGATCCCCTATCAGGTGTCCTTGTATTGCAGGCCATCTCATGGCATCATGAAGGCCCGGGTCCAGCCCCACGCCATGCCCCCAGCAGTCTGAGACTATAGCTGTGGACAGCAGTGCACTGTTCGGGATGTCTAAAGGAGAGGCAAAGCATTAAGCCGACTCACAGGTTTCACACCACCGCAGGCACCATGCTTACTCTTCTCAGCCCTCTTCCGAGACGTCTCCAGCGGTCGGCTGGATAAAGTCTATTCATGAGCCGCAGCTGTGTTTCTTACAGCAGGCCTGCTCTGTGCAGCGGTCAATCTTTCCTTGCTCAGGTGTCAGAGGGCCCAGAGCCCGAGACATCCACCCCCCTGTGTCCTCGCCACCCAGGAGGTACAGTCTATTCGGCAGCACAACACACACGGTCAGGAATCAGCAGGGCAGCTTTTATTTTAATGGGCTCACAGACACACTGGCTCCCAGGCCCGAGGAGGCATTCGAGGCCGCGGATCCTGACAGAATGTCAGGCCTTCCCTCTGCGCTGTTCTTACCGGGTGTGGGAGCTGCAATTCAGCCACAGGAGATCCGTGCCGTCACTGTCTCACAGCCTCTGACCAGAGAGCGAGTCAGTGGCGCTTGGATTAGTGGACAGATGTAAGGGGAATAAGGCAGTGGTTCTCGGACCGCTTCAGGAAGTGGCAATCTTCTTCAGCTGTTGGCCACGCCCCCAATTTGATACAGATTTGTCAGATTTATTCACTACAATATTTTTACGTCCCCTGGAGCCCCAGTGAATTGAATTTTCAACTGCAATTTCTCAATCTTTGGATCTTGCTCTTGCTGTCGCTCATGCTTTTGACATTTGGATGGCAACAGCCCTTCACTATTGAGTAATAGAACTTTAGGCTTTTCAGGATCTTCATCAGAGCTTTCACTGACATGAAACTTAATTATACCATGCCTTCCTTCATGCCTTTCTATACCAGTTCCAAATTTTTCACCCCTAGGTGGATCCACACCGTAAACTTTAGCTCAAGTCTGAACACCACTGAACACCACTTGAATTTGCTTGACTCCGTGGCCTTATAGATTCAGTGGTTGTCTCTACCACTTGTTATACAACTCTTTTCCTGTGTGCAGCATGAGTCCACTGCAGAACTTCAGTATGTTTTATTACAGTATTCATTATCAAAATCACCTGGAAGGGGCGCTATACTAACTCTCAGCCTGGCAGCTCTTTCTGACGTTTTTGTAGACCACTATCCAGTCTACTGTGTAGAGATTGTGACTTGCAATATCCCTTGTTTCTTCTGTAGCCACATTCATCTGATGAGAGACAAATTGCACCATATCTGCCATTCCTTTGCAGTAATCTAAATCTAGAACAGAGGTTCTTAGCCTTTTGACTTCTGTGGACCCCGCTCTGTGGATCCTGCACTGAGTCATTACTGTTAGCCTGCCTAAGCATTTTCAAAGATTTGAACTGCAAAGGAATGCATGTAATAAGACAGAAACATGCATTCATAAAAATAAATTCACAAATGATAAAATATGTTTTAAATCTATAAAAAAAAAAATGTTTTTAATTTGAATGGGAAGGCTTGTGTTTTTCTAAATTAAATTGAGGCCACTCATCGTCCATATTACATTCTGTTTGATGCACTTGCTCTGCTCCCACAAATCAATCTGAGTATACCATCTTCATTTTTATACTTCAAT